>NC_133325.1:730817558-731181169 GCF_042186555.1 Aquarana catesbeiana | reverse complement strand
ACCTGAATTTACAAGGCCGTTCAAGCAGGCCTTTTAAAAAAAAAAAAAAAAAAATTAGTTTCACATGTGCTAAATTTAGTCTGGAAAGTCTTACAGCATCACAGCACACCAGATGGCAAAGCACAGACCTCTTCTTAAAGGTAGTATAAAGGTTGTAAAAATAACAGAAAAAATCTAACAGAACAAAAGGAAAAAAAAAAAAAAAGTATCCTTATGTGTGTCAACTCTGGAAAGTAAAATTAGATTTTTGCTGGCTGTCAAAGCAATTCCCTTGATTGTATGCAGATAAGGATCTCTGATGGCGGATGTGCATACTTATACCAAGTCACTGTGGGTTGGAGGTGAAAGGATTAGCATACCAGCCAGGTAACTAGCACTTTCTGAAGGTTAGCCAGGCAAGATAGCACTTTCAGAAGAAAGTCAGAAATTGCAGGCCCTGACCAGATTACCTATACTTGGTAGAGGCACCTTGGGGTTGCAATTATTTTGGAGTATGTCTAATAGCTTTGCATGTCTGGGTCTGGAATTTTTTCATATTCATTTTGAAAAAAACTGCTAAAGCTTTCCCAGGGTGGATGGGGACCTTTGGTAAATATTTTAGTCTTGCCACATAGTCATGGACGATTCTAAAGCTGGCCATACACTGTATGAATTGTGGCAAGTTTCCAATGTACCGGATTAAATTTTCCTAGTGGGTGGTCCTGTTGCTCCCTTCCCATGCCAGACATCCTTCAACTGAGGAGCCAGGTGGAAAATTGCTGGCCGAACAGCAACTCCATCATATCAGATGAAGCCACTATTCGGTCGCCAAAATACATTAGACACAGTGGAGATCTATCCGCACTATGTAGCATGTATTAAGGAATCTGTTAAGAATTTTTTTTTAGAAGCCTGCAAGCCTATATTTGTAAGGCAAGCTTAAGACATTCAGGTTTTTGCTTTTAAACTACTTGTGTAGTTCTGAGTTTGCCTTTGGGATAATTGTCCTATTTGAAGGTGAACTTCCACTCCATTTCTCAGGTCTTTTGCAGGCTGTAACAGGTCTTCTAGAACTGACCTGGTTATTGCTTCATCCATCTTACCCTCAATCCTGACCAATGTCCCTGCTGAGGAAAAGAATTCTCACAACATAACACAATCAGCATATTTTAAGCCAGCCATAGACAGTTCCAATCTCGGACAGTTTACCAGCTGAGATTCGAATCACATATGGGCAGGATGATTGTACCCAAGTTGATCGATGGATCATCTTGAATACAAGCAGAATGTATGAATTTTCATGCAATTATTGACAGCTGCTATAGCCACTAGCAATAATCACTGTGTGTTCTCCAGGCCGAGACGGCTCTATGCTGCACCCCCCTGCCGCGAAAACACAATAGCTCTGCGGGGAGGGGGTGGGTTACCCCATCAACTCTGACTGTGTTGATGGGGGAATCAAGTTTTGTTTCTCCCTCTCCCCCCCCCCCCCCCCAACAATAGCTCCGTTTTACAAAGCTTCCACAAAACCAACTATTTCTGTAGTCCAGGTTATAGTTGTCAAGTGAATAGTTTCAGCCACATCAGATATCGAATATATATATATATATATATATATATATATATATATATATATATATATATATATATATATATATATATATATATATATATATATATATATATATATATATATATATATAAAAACAGTGTATTTAGAGCTTCCCCTGGCCTCTCGTTTGCTTCTCTGATTATTAGTCTTCTTACCTGGTCACTGAGTAGTCAGCCATTTCTGGCCAAAATCACAATAGTGGCATAAGGTCTATTTTAATACTGAACTGTTTTTTTTGAATAACACACCCCCAACTACCTCTTCTCCAGCACTTCTTGAAATTTGTTCTCAGAGTCCCTTTGGTCTTCATGATGCCTCTGTTTAGGTATAGCTAAGGCTAAGTGCTCACAGGCATTGAACTATGGCCACTTTCACACCAGGGCATCAGCGGTAAAGCGCCGCTATTTTTACAGGTGATTTACCGTCGTTTTTGCGGAGGTTTTTGGCCGCTAGCGCTTTTAACATTTTAAAATCAATGAAAAAGCGTTGCTATGCAGTCAGGGAGAAGCAAAAAATGCGACCAAACTGCCTGTTTCTGCTGCCCGTGTGTGTGGTCAAGGTCCTGACTTTGATGTCTACAAACAAATCGTGAGTCACAAGCTTAAGAGGATTGCAAGTGGATGTAAACCCTCACATATACCCAGTGAAGTGAACAGCCTCAGATGATGCACAGAGATGAAACAAATCCCCCTACCGTCTACAGCTTTCTATACTCTTTAGAAAGTGCACGTCCTGTTACAAATTTTTCTTCTCGTTTCAGCAGTGGGTGGGTAGTCTGGGCATACACTGTTTGAGAGCTGATTGGAGAAAAGGCACACACCCCCCTCCACATAGGCAGAGGAATGAAGAAAACTCACAGAGCTGTGCTGTGAATAGACCAGCTCTCTGCTTAGACCTCTAATCACCCTCTCCAACACAAGCTTACAGCTGCTTTTATCTCCTGTATCAGAAAACTAGCCAGAAGTTATCATGTTGATAACAGAGGAACAAGCAGCAAAAAGGACATGGGACTTAGGGCTTTGGAGAGAGAGAGAAGAAAAAACACTATAGATATATGCGCCCATGTCAGATTTCATAAATGCAGTTTACATCCACTTTAAAGTAAATGTAAACTCCATTTTTTTCATTAAAAATCATTTTGCACAGAACAGCCCAATAATCCTCTTCTGGGGTCCTCCCTGCTGCTGGTTGCTATGAGGTTCACTTGTGCAGGCTTCATCCCGAGCCATGTTGTGTCCATAGACACATACAGCGAGACTCGGCCATGCTCCCTGCTCTCAGGCTGCGAATGACAGCAGCAGGAGCCAATGGCTCCAGCTCATGCCTCCATTTCCAGTTAGGGGTGAGAGCTGCTGATGTCAGGCACAGCGCTGGATCAGATTGGGCTCAGTTAAGTATAAGGAGGGCTAGAGGGAAAGCTGGACATGGATGTTTTTTTTTTAACTTACTACAGAAATACATTAAAAAGGGGTTATAAAGGTTTTTTTTATTTAATCAAAATAACAAACATGTTATACTTACCTGCTCTGTGCAAGGGTTTTGCACAGAGCAGACCCGATCCTCTTCTTCTGGGGTCCCCCGCCGGAGCTCCTGGCCCCTCCTCTTCATCGGGTGCCCCCACGGAAAGCTGCTTTCCATGGGGGCACCCGTGCGGGTCCCTTCCCGACTCCCGCTGCTGCGTCCATTGACACAGACAGCAGGACTCAGCCCCGCCCCCATGTCACTGTATTTGACTGACAGCAGCGGGAGCCAATGGCTCTTGCTGTTATAAATCTGTCAAATGAGAAGAGAGACAGCGGCTGGAGCTGCTGGGCTCATGCACATCGCTGGACCAGGCTCGGGTAAGAAGGGGGGGGGGGGGGGGGGAGGTCTGGTGGAAGGTTTTTCACCTAAGTGCAAAGAATGCAATTAAGGTGAAAAACCTTGAGACTTTACTATCACTTTAAGGTAAAAAAAAAACTTCTCTCTTTATAACCACTTTAAGGTGGTTAAACAGTTTATATGTGTGAGTGTTTAAATAGTGATTTGTTGTGAAATGCTAGTTGCACAGCTGCCATGCCGATCCTCCTCTTTTCTATCTTGCTTGGGCCACTGACCTGGGGCATGACAACCAGAATTTCAGAACAAGTCAGTATAAATCTATATAGTTCCCCTCACACAGGGTACATAACCCTTTTGTCAGATGCCCTCCCGAAAACAGCCTCTCTACTTAAGAGTATTTGGTACTCTAAGAAAAATAAATTACAAAACGATCAAAGCAGCCAATCAGGTCTCAGCTTAGGGAAGTCAACTCAGTAAACATCCAGTTCTGGTTGAAGTGGGTTGCTGCACTTTATAAGGCTTCCTCCTAATGACTAGGCCTATCCGAATATTTTTCAGTATCCAGCAGTAGCCCCCTTCTTGCTGTGTCCTCACGTGTCTATTCCCACATATTTTATTACCCAATTCATGGATTCAGTTTCTCCTCCAGAATATTTCCTGGCTGAAGAAGTTCAGCCAAATCATGTGTGCCTGGCATGACTTGTGCTGTCTCAGGATCCTATGACCAGCACCTGTTCCCCCGACAATTTACATTATAGGGTTTCACTGTCTGCTATGCCTGCTGCCAGAACATTAATATGTTGTTGGTTAACCTTTCAAGGATTATAAGTACATATGAGACAGCTTCATCAGGCTGCACCTACTGCCGTAGTGTATGCGTCCAGCCTTTGCCTGAAGTAAGTCTAATACAAGTGGTAAAGTGTAAACATGTCGGGAAGTCATTCTGTAGCATGCACCAGTACCAAGTCTGTCTACCTAACAGAAGGTTATGTTTGGAGTACACATGTAGACTGTACTGTGATCAATGTGCATTTATCAGTACAGATAAAATGTATTAGAAAAAAAAAAAAAAAAAAAGTAGGATGCTATTGCTCGCCTCTTGAAAATGTTAACGGCAGAGTTATGTTAACCCAAAAGGCTCAATTCTTTCTGACCACTGACCTGCAGCAAGTATGTGGAACAAGAGCTCTGACTTTTCGGTGGCTTCACTAGTCACATGCTTGCTCCAGGTCAATGACTTGAGTATTTTGAAACATGGACAACCAGCATTTTCAAAAGGAGGTCAATGGCAGCCTCTGTATCTCTCTTAAGCCCCGTACACTCGATAATAGAATTTTATTTTTTTTTTTGCATGCTAGTCTATTGACACAGACAGCAGGCCTCGACCCCGCGTCATTGGATTTGACTGACAGCAGCGGGAGCCAATGGCTGCACTGCTATCAATCTATCCAATCAGGAACCAGACACTGGTTGGAACTGGTGTGCTCGTCCCTGCTGCTGGAAAGACGGGGTTCAGGTAAATAAAAGGGGATCTCTGGAGGGCTGCTGCATGACAGAAGGTTTTTCACCTTAATGAACAGAATGCAATAAGGTGAAAAACCAAGGGTTTACAACCCCTTTAAAGGACCGGAAAGATTTGCCCCCTTAATGACCAGACCATTTTTTTTGCCATACGGCACTGTGTTGCTTTAACTGACAATTGTGCAGTCGTGCGACATTGTACCCAATCAAAACGTATGTCATTTTTTCCCCCAAAAATAGAGCTTTGTTAGAGAACCTTAGTGAACAAACAGCATCATCAAGACCAAGGAACACACCAGACAGGTCAGGGATAAATTTGTGGAGAAGTTTAAAGGAGGGTTAGGTTATAAAAAAATATCCCATGCTTTGAACATCTCACGGAGCACTGTTCAATTCATCATCCGAAAATGGAAAGAGTATGGCACAACTGCAAGCCTACCAAGACATGGCCACCCACCTAGACAGACAGGCCGGGCAAGGAGAGTATTGATCAGAGAAGCAGCCAAGAGGCCCATGGTAACTCTGGAGGAGCTGCAGAGATCCACAGCTCAGGTGGGTGAATCTGTCCACAGGAAAGCTTTTAGCTATGCACTTCACAAATCTGGTCTTTATGGAAGAGTGGCAAGAAAGCCATTGTTGGAAGAAAGCCATAAGAAGTCCTGTTCGCAGTTTGTGAGAAGCCATGTGGGGGACACAGCAAACATTTAGAAGAAGGTGCTCTGGTCAGATGAGACCAAAATTGAACTTTTTGGCTTAAAAGCAAAATGCTATGTGTGGCGGAAAACTAACACTTCACATCACCCTGAACCATGATGGTGGCAGCATCATGTTATAGGAAAGCTTTTCTTCAGAGCAGGGACAGGGAAGCTAGTCAGACTTGATTGAAAGATGGATGGAGCCAAATACAGGGTAATCTTAGAAGAAAACCTGTTAGAGTCTGCAAAAGATTTGAAACTGGTAGCGGAAGTTCACCTTCCAGCAGGACAACAACCCTAAACATACAACCAGAGCTACAATGGAATGGTTTAGATCAAAGCATATTCATGTGTTAGAATGACCCAGTCAAAGTCCAGACATAAATCCAATTGAGTATCTGTGGCAAGACATGAAAATTGCTGTTCACAGACACTCTCCATCCAATCTGACAGAGCTTGAGCTATTTTGCAAAGAAGAATGGGCAAAAAAATGTCACTCTCTAGATGTGCAAAGCTGGTAGAGATATCCCCAAAAGACTTAAAGAAAAAAAACTGCGCTAAACCCTCATACCATGTGTAAGGGTATATGTGAAAAAACGCCAAATTGATTGTAAAAGTATATGTGAATCCTCTAAAAATTAAATTAGATAACATACAAAACAATAATAAACAATCAATATTGTATAGTAAAAGTCACAAAAGTGCCGAAAGCACAAAATAGTGAAACATAAACAAAAACGTTCCAGGACCAAAAAGTAAATCTTCTAAAGAGATAGGAAGAGTCCCCAATTGGCTCTTTGTAGGGATCAGTGTCTGAAAGTGAAAAGTGAAAACGACACCTCTTGCAGTGATCCTCCACCTTTAAGAATGCATGCTTACCAGATAGTAAGCTCAATAAGCTCGTAGATAAACCAAGGGCCGGATAGCTGTCCGTTGTCAATAAAGTTACATGACTTTTTTGTTTATGTTTCACGATTTTGTTTTTTTCGGCACTTTTGTGACTTTTACTATACAATATTGATTGTTTATTATTGTTTTGTATGTTATCTAATTTAATTTTTAGAGGATTCACATATACTTTTACAATCAATTTGGCGTTTTTCCACATATACCCTTACACATGGTATGAGGGTTTAGGGCAGTTTTTTTCTTTCTTTTTGTCCCATTATTGTGTATTGCACATTTGAACTGCAGCTCTTATTAGTTTTATTCTAGCGCAGTGTTTCTTGTTCCATCCCCAAAAGACTTGCAGCTGTAATTGCAGCAAAAGGTGGTTCTACAAAGTATTGACTCTGGGGGCTGAATACAAATGCACACCACACACTTGTCAGATATTTGTAAAAAAAAAAAAAAATATAATAATAATAATAATAATATTGTGAAAACCATTTATCATTTTTTTCCACTTCACAATTATGTGCTACTTTGTATTGGTCTATCATATAAAATCCCAATAAAATACATTTACATTTTTGGTTGTAACATAACAAGACAAAATGTGGAAAATGTCAAGGGGTATGAATACTTTTTCAAGGCATTGTAACATCTCAATCAGTAAATCCGCAGCACAATTTATGGAGCAAGGCCTCTGCAATATGGAAACCTAAAGTACTTTGAAAACAAAACATGCACATATGAAAATACAGAAAAAAAACAGATGCAGCAGCAGAGGAAAATGTCTGATTGCCAGTAACAGCATCTCCATACCACATGGAATTACTGCCATCATTCTGGAAAGGTTTCAAGCTTCAGAATGTTAAACAGCTGCACTCACATACAGTCCAAATAATGGACATAGAACGCGGCATGCTGATTTCTCCTCATAAACGCGCAATGGTCAATGCTAAGAATAATTGCTCACAAATTACAGGTGTGTGTGTGTGTGTGTGTGTGTGTGTGTGTGTGTGTAACTGACTATACAAAAAAAATAAACAGACATACAATAGTATATGTAAGGCCCCTTTCACACTTATACGACTTGTCCCGCGATTTTGTACTGCAAAATCGTATGACAAGTCATTCTCCATGATTTTCAATGACTACCATCCATATTGGCACGACTTGAAGTCGTGCCGACTTCAAAGTAGTTCCTGCACTACTTTGGTCCAACTTCAATGTGAGTTGATGTCCATAGACCTCAATGTTAAACCCTCAAGTAGCATGCAAATCGTACCTGAATAATATAGACACGATTTCAGTACGACTTTGTAAGCACAAGCTGTGCTTACAGGAATGGCAGGAAAAGGAATTGTCTCTCACCAAGTATGTTTTCATTGGTTAATGCCAAAGTTGTGGCAAAGCCGTACAAAGTAGTACTGATCCCAAATCGCAGCAAAATTGCCGTAAATTTGCATGACTTTGAAGTCGCACAAGTGTGAAAGAGGCCTAAATATCAATTAAATGTCTTACAAAAGTCTGATCTGTATCAAAGCGATTGTCCCCCGGTGCCAATGTATAAACCTGTTCTAACAAAACTATAATTCAATATTGTTTACCAGAACAACCGCCAACATAGCTGACATGCAACAGCCTCAATCTGCAAAGAAGCAACAGTACTTTACTGGTATTCCTCATTCTATTTACTGAAATCCACCATCACTCAATCTGAATGTTATCTCCCAATTCTTTATTTTCCCATCACCCAGAATGGCTGAGTTTCCTGTTAACATTTGCCTGACACGTCGCTCCTACATGTAAGAATCTACTTTGTGGATTTTTGTGAAAATTCAATAAACATTTAAAAAAAAAAAAAAAAAGGAAATACTTTTTTGCTAGAAAATTACTTAGAACCCCCAAACATTATTTGTAGTCAGAGTCTTCAATTGGAAATGCGATACCCTAACTACCAAGGCCTGAGGTGTGCCTTGGCCTAGTTGGTCAGTTCGCCTGAAAAACAGGGCAAAAGACACGAAAGTAGGTGTGATGAAAAGCTAGATGAAAGGTGGTAACGAACCGTCTGATAGGGTGGTGCGCGCCCAGATGGCTTCAGTATACGGATCCAGTGTACAACATCCCATGAATTTATGATAAGAAGGCCCCCCGACGCCTCCCCCCCGCTTGGAACCTGCAACTGCCCAGAACCCACATGAGATCAGTAACCGATTTGGATTAAGCCAGATTACCGAGAAAACCCAGACATGGGAACGAACTGCTTGTGCAAGAAGAAACGTGAGGGGAAAGGGAGCAAGAACTGACCCAAGAATCCCTTGCGAAATAATGGCAGAGAAGAACGAACACTACGAATGGACACCAGTTAAGTAGCGCCCTGAAATTCCCACGAACCCCTGGCCTGTCTATACTTGGTATGGGGAAGTTTGAGAGGGTGAGCTGCAAAAATGGACGACCTGACAGGAGTTTGCAGGGGTCTGAATTGCTGGATACCTGATGGATATGTTTGATAGTGGCAGCTAAGGCCAATATGCTGTGGCAATAAGCACCATAAAACATGGAGGAAACCATACCCGACACCCAAACTGGTCCCACACTATATAAAATCGGGTCATGCTTCTGCTTGTGACCTGTCAACTGAGTTTGAGTCCTGACCAGAGGAAGGAGGGCCAGACTGCATCCTGGGGAATAAGTCTCATGGCATGATTCGGCATACCCAAAGTGACTGTAAGCCCCCCTTTTTAAACAGGCTGGGGATCGGACAAAAGATGACTGGTCTAATGTACCTGAGCAGTTCTCCAGGCAACATCGTAATCAAGAGATTGCGCCGAGAGTGGAACCCAGAATAACGATGACCCGAACCCACCACTTTTTTTGGGCCGTCCAGGGGACATTGGCCCAGCACACACCCTGAGAGAGACTATAGAACCCTGGGCGGTAACCAGGGTCTCCATGACAGGACATGACTGAATGAATGACCCCCTGCAGGTACCCAAGACCCAAAGCAAGGACTGCTTTCGACCCAAGGGTGAGCCCAGTGGTGAAACGACATCAACGGCACCATTATCTTGCCCTACCGATGGGCAGGTCTGATGGAAGCAAGTCCCAGCATTGATGATATCAGTTTTGATGCCAATACACCCTCCCCAACTGTAGCAAGTGCTGAATCGCCAAATCCACATACAAGTACCTTGATGAAAAATGTTTCCACAGGAAAGAGAGCAGCCAAAAAGTAACAAGCGATATTGGAAACTTGCCACTGGGTATCCTTGTGGCCCGGCCCCCCACCTTCAGAATGAAGGTAAAGAACCAGACCAAGTACCCCTAGGAAATACCACCTCCAGTATCTTGAATGGCAACGAAAGCATGACTGTCAGCTGAAGCCAAGATACTACAAACAAAAGAATCTGACGAGATAGAGATGAGGCCCGCGTGCAGGCTTGAAAAATGCTGCCAGCAGGGCTGTCTGACAAGGAACATACTTGGCTCAGGCATATAAACCAGAAGGCTTGACAAGACCGGTGAACTGAGGGGATGTAAAAAGAGCAGGAGCTTGGGGTCCGCAGACACCCCGTCTGACCGGGCGAGCTTTGATCACCTCCATCCTGTCTTGGAATCGTAACAGACCGTGGCGTGGAGAGCACATCTGCCCACCAGAATCTGCGTTAAAGAATACTGCCCAGAACCTGTTCCATGCTGGTGGATGGGAGTAGCTGGGATGTAATTGGAACCAAGCTAAAGTGCACCGCCTTCCCGGCTGTGGCCGGAAAAGGAAAACCCCTGTGACAAAGCACTGCTGCGTGCTTGAGTGTGGACCAACTCCTTGATGACGGAGTGCTACCATGCTCCAAACCCCCCCACCCCTCCGTGAGGTTGAAGGGATGAACGTGAATTGGTTGCTTCTGAAACGTGCGGCCTGCCCAACCCAAGGAAACAGAAACTAGAGAAGAAGAGACAACAGACAACCAGACATGAGAACACCACCCCTCTGTGAGGATGTGACCAGAAATGACAAGACCACAGCGCGTGAATGAAGCTGATGACAATCCCCCCCCTCTAGTGTATGTAGTAAGTAAGCCCAAGTAACCTGCAGTGCAGAGACAGGTAGTAAAACTGAAATCAGGGCTAGTGTACCCACAGACCGCAGTGGGTAGTCGTACAGGTGTAATGAAATGAAACATGCATCGTATGACATATGGTATACGGGCGAGAAGATTGTGGTCAACATTAATTTAAAAAACGAAACCTCAGCCCCTATGGATCTGTAGACATGACAGATCCTGAGATGTGAGCACTGATATCTAAACCCAGGTGTACGAAGAACACTGAACAAAAAGGTACGATGAGACATAGAAACAGACGAAGAAGAATGGACTATTGGTGTATGTCGTAACTGTATGGCACCTATGTGCTACAACAGAACATGCTGTAATATGACCGCTATGACAGAAATGCTATGACAGAACCGCAGAATACCCTAAGACAAGAACCACTGTGACAGAACACGCTCTGACTGAAACCCGCTGCTAAGGCAGAAACGCTAAGGTAGAAATGCCATGACAGAACGTTAGGAACAGAAGAAACTTATACAACAGAAATGCTAATGGCAGAAATGCTGTGACAGAAACATTATGAGAGAAAAGCTGTGACAGAAACGCTAATGACAGAAACGATATGACAGACACTCTAATGGTAGAAAAAGCAGTGGCAGAAACGCAGAGACTGAAATGCTGAACAGGATGCTATGACAAATCACATTTATAGCAAGAAATGATTGTGACAATGGAGCTAAATCGTCAACCAGCCCCCCACCCCAGCTGAACATCAGGCAATCAGACCCTCAAACCTACCACGACCTGGACTGCAAAGATGAACGCAAGCAAACCCTCATGCATGTGAAACTGCCCAGCTCCCCTCAGAAATCTCAGACCCCCCCCCACCGTTGGTGGACCTGGGATCTTAGAGCTCCCCACCTGGTGCCTGAAGGCAATGACCCAAGTTGTCAGAACAACTAGGAATGCTGACACCTGAACAATTATGGTCCTACTCCTCTTACCCTTATGCCCCAGGAAAGGATGAACAGAGAGGCATCCGGCGCCCCCCCCCCGGCTGATGCCCGCTGACCCAGAAACATGGAACTGGAGAGGTGCACCACCACCAGACTCCTGGCCGATCATGCTGCCACTCTGAGCTTAGGGAGAAGAGGGCGGCAGCCCCCCAACCATGTGGGATTGAGCCCAGGAGAAGTAGGTAGGTGGACGGACAGCCCCCCTCCCCCCCGGCGTGAGCACCAGGGAGAAGCAGGCGGACGGCCCCCTTGATGCTCGAGAGAGCCCTGAGCAAAGTGGGTGGGAGGGTGGGTTTATGGCCCCCCGCACCGGGAGAAGCGGGCGGGTGGACGCCCTTGATGCCAGAGAGAGTCCTGGGGAAAGTGGGTGGGCGGACGCCCCCCCCCCCCCGGCACGAGCACCGGGAGAAGCAGGCGGGCGGCCCCCCTTGATGCCAGAGAGAGTCCTGGGGAAAGTGGGTGGGTGGATGGATGAATGGACAGCCCCCCCGGCACAAACCCCGGGAGAAGCGGGCGGGCGGCCCCCTCAAGCTGGTCTAACACTGGGATGAATGGGTGGATGGTCCCCCGGATGGTGCCCAGCGTGAGCACCGGGAGTGGAACCGCCACAATTGCTGCGGCTGACCACTGCTCTGTGGGAAGCCAGAAGTAACGCGCGTCGGCCGCGTCATCCCCGAATGCGAGCTGACTCAGGAACATGCAGAGGAGGAGGGATATGTACCCTTCAGACTCCTCCCACAAATGCAGGCTAGCGTTCGGCCAGCCTTCTTAGATATATATTTTTTTAGAAGAGACCCGATCGAATAAAATGGTGGGCATTGCAATTTTTATTTTGGTCACATGCTATTCGTGCAGTGGATTTTTTAAGCACAAAGGGGCAGAACCGGAAGTGACAAACTATGCATCGCTCACGTATTCCAGGGTTACAGAGAGCGGGGAACGACGTCAGTTCCAGTCTCTCTCTACAAGGCAGCCATCATCGCTCCCAGCCTCCGCAATGGGACCTGAGAGCCCGGGAGAGGCAGCGGCTGTAGCGGGAGGGAGGTGGGACCCCCTTCTGTACGCACAGAAGTGATCACGTGGCTAATTAGCCACTCAGATCACTTCTACCATGTAGAGAATCGCCGGCTGAAAAGATTGATACCTGTAAGTGCAGGCATCATCCCGGTATAACCACTGAAAACGGAGGACGTCCATGTACGCCCAGCCAACCGGAAGGCTAAGTTCACCTTTTGTAAAACAAAAAAAAAAAAAACAAAAAAAAAATTGATAAAGTGATATTTTTTTTTTTTTACATTGCATCCTGTAAAGCATAGCACCCCTGATTGCTGGTGTAATGCTTGGATCCTTTAGGCTCTCAGTACACCTCCGATATGGACAGGCAATTACTGAATGGCAGGAAGAATCAATGAACTACGGGAGCCAACACCCTCGCAGTTCATTGAGAACTGCCAGCCATCCGCTGCAAAGGCTGATGGTACTTGTCTATTCATTCACAGATACGGCTGTGTGAGCAGAACCCTGCAGGGCCACGCTGTTTTCAAATTGTGACAGCGGGCGCAGGGAGAAGGTTCCCTGTCACAGAGAGGGGAGCACTGGCGGTGGGTGGATAGGAGCATGTTACATAATATTACCACCCTAAATATGGGTATAACATGTTCCTAAGTCCTCATGCACACTGGATGTTAAAAACATACCAGTAGCATTAGCTGTAGAATGAGTTTCAGTGTTTTTAAGCAAAACTATACTGCCACAAAAGCTTTGTGAATAATCCCATTATTCTCAAGACACATCACAGCATAGCAAGTGCATGTTAAAGTATGAATTACTATGGTGCAAACAAACCCTAAAGCAGAGCTGGTATAAAAATGCAAGGTCCACTTATGTTGCAGCTCCCAAGCCCTCAAATAAAAAAACAAACAATGCTTACCTAACACCTTAGATCAAAAGGCATAACTACAGATCATGGTACAGGGCCATTCACAGCGGCCCTTTACCATGTGATCAGCTGATCACATGTGAACAGACTTGCCTGTTATCTGCAATTCTTTTCTCCCATGCTGTGTCTGTGGGAGAAAAGAAGTACTGGTAAACAACAAGACTGTCAGTACATTGTTTACACTGATAAACAGGGCACTGATCATTAGTGCCACCTACCAGTGCTCATCAGTGCCGCATATCACTGATTCCTCATCAGGAATTCTGAGTGGAGAACGCCTCTCTCAGAGCCCAGAGCCTGAACTCACAGTTCCTCCTACGGCTGGGAGAGCCGATCTGCTCCTTCTCCTCCTGTGTGCATCATGAGAAGTGTGAATTCAGATGCTTAGCTTCACACTTCCTGCGGTGCACACAGGAGGAGACGGGTGGGAGGAGAAGGAGCAGATCGGCTCTCTCCTCTCCCATTATTGGGAGGGGAACTGTCAGTGAAGGCTCTGGGATGTATGAGAGTGGCACTCTCAGCTCACAGTCCCACGGACAGCAACCCCGCTGGTTAAGTATATCATGGATAGCGCCAAGCATGCCACGGATAGTGGTGTAAAAGAAATTTGTAAGTTCTGTATATGATTGTATTCTATTTTGTATGTATTGCACGCTGCCCTCACTGTGCACACGGCACTAATAATGTTTTCATTACATGTCTGCATTCTTTCGAGTCCTGATTAGAATTAATCTGCCTATGTTACGACCCTTGTTACCATGAATATTAATGTGATACCTACGTAATCATGTGTATAAAAACCTTCAATTGCATCATAATAAAGCAGAACAGTTATATGGAAAGATGCGGAGTGTATCTTTTGTGTCTGTTCCCTACTGCAGTAGTTATTAATTTGGAATCACTAATCAATATGAGGATAGGAGTTGCTTATCTATAAATTTCCATGTCAGTGGAAAGCTTTTCGCGGACAACGGATAGCGGCAAGCATATCGCGGACAACGGACAGCGGCAAGCATATCGCGGACAACGGACAGCGGCAAGCATATCGCGGACAGCGGCAAGCATATCGCGGACAGCGGCAAGCATATCGCGGACAACGGATAGCAGAAAGAATATCGCGGATAACGGCAAGAATATCGCAGATAACGGTGACTGGGATCCCAGGTGTTCAGATCACCTTGTACAGCTGAATGACAGGCAGCAAGAAGCCGGGGCTGTCCACAGCTGGAAGTGTTTATCTGCACATAGCCCCCACATCCAGTGGCTACAGACATTTGTCCCTCTGAACGAGTAGACGCAGGCTTAGGCCTCATTTCCATGGAGTGTATGAATCCGTACCCCATGTGAGGGCCGGGTTTACTCCATGTCTCATTGTGCAGGCAGTTCCTATGCTGTCAAATGAGACGCAGCTGCTGCCCCCAATGTGCATGGCCCCGGACACACCTTACAGTGGTCACCACTGATTGGAACACCTGAGATCCCAGTTGCAGGTATCTGCAGTCTATCTGCTACACTGTAGATGGTGTAGGATGTGTGAATGAGGTCTAAGGCATGCAAAGATGCATGGACAGGCCCTGAAAACCATTGCATGTATCTGTATGTGTGTAGAAATGTCCTATGATGGTGTGTATGTCAGTGGTGGGTGGGCCTATGGTGGTCTGTTTGGGTTCCAGGCCTTTGCTGGTCATGCCGTCTCTGTGTTCGGGGCAGTCACAGGCTGGGAGGGTATAGGATCTCCTCCAGTATTAGGCTCCCAGACCACAATCTGTAGTACACACAGCCTCTGCCAGGAATGCTGGGTGCCCCCCGCCTGCACTCACACCTTCTGGGGGGCCCATCCCCGGCTCCAAGGGCCACATTCCCAGAAAGGAGCACACTGTGTACACTGCATGTAGAGAAGGCCTGGAGGAGGATGGGGGAGGGATATGGATCAGAAGCCTGGCCCAGGATGGATATACACAGCTGGGAGGAGGAAGTGGGGGAGCTGCAGGTCATCACATCCATAGAAGGCCTAGTATGACACGGGAGGGGGATGTGGGTGTGCAGGGTAGGGGGGCATGGCTGGCAGTGTTGGGGTGCAGGGGGCGCTGTCTGCAGAGATAAGCATTGCTCAGGCTGGCAGGGTTGGGGTACTCGGTGGTCGCACTGTCCATAGTGAGGTGTCACTCGGCTCACACCTACCTTCTGGGAGTTCTGCTGCAGGACATTCTGCTCCACGGTCATGGCCCAGCTCCTCCTCCCCTCCCGCCGGGGCTCACACTGCACACTACGCGGGGCTCAGGCCTGCCGGACGGGGACATGAGCCTGGGAGAGCCCGGCTACCGCCCGATGTGCTGCCTCTCCTCCTCCCAGCACCGACACCGCCCGAGTCTCCCCAGCGGCCGCACACAGATCACCACTCCCACCGCTCACATGGAGAGGGGCGGCCGCTGTGCTCCGCACTCCTCCCCCCCACTCTGTGTCTGCACCGATCATCACCCATCTGTACCGAGCCCTCAGCCCTGCACACCGATCATCACCCATCTGTACCGATCCCTCAGCCCTGCACACCGATCATCACCCATCTGTACCGAGCCCTCAGCCCTGCACACCGATCATCACTCATCTGTACCGATCCCTCAGCCCTGCACACCGATCATCACCCATCTGTACCGAGCCCTCAGCCCTGCACACCGATCATCACTCATCTGTACCGATCCCTGCACACCGATCATCACCCATCTGTACCGAGCCCTCAGCCCTGCACACCGATCATCACCCATCTGTACCGAGCCCTCAGCCCTGCACACCGATCATCACCCATCTGTACCGATCCCTGCACACCGATCACCCATCAGTACCAAGCCCTGCACACCGATCATCACCCATCTGTACCGATCCCTGCACACCGATCATCACCAATCTGTACCGAGCCCTCAGCCCTGCACACCGATCATCACCCATCAGTACCGATCATCACCCATCTGTACCGAGCCCTCAGCCCTGCACACCGATCATCACCAATCTGTACCGATCCCTGCACACCGATCATCACCCATCAGTACCGATCATCACCCATCTGTACCGAGCCCTCAGCCCTGCACACCGATCACCCATCAGTACCGATCCCTGCACACCGATCATCACCCATCTGTACCGAGCCCTCAGCCCTGCACACCGATCATCACACATCTGTACCGATCCCTGCACACCGATCACCCATCAGTACCAAGCCCTGCACACCGATCATCACCCATCTGTACCGATCCCTGCACACCGATCATCACCCATCTTTACCGAGCCCTCAGCCCTGCACACCGATCATCACCCATCTGTACCGATCCCTGCACACCGATCATCACCCATCAGTACCGATCCCTGCACACCGATCATCACCAATCTGTACCGAGCCCTGCACAGTGCACACCGATCATCACCCATCTGTACCGATCCCTGCACACCGATCATCACCAATCTGTACCGAGCCCTGCACACCGATCATCACCCATCAGTACCGAGCCCTGCACACCGATCATCACCCATCAGTACCGAGCCCTGCACACCGATCATCACCAATCTGTACCGAGCCCTGCACACCGATCATCACCCATCAGTACCGAGCCCTGCACACCGATCATCACCAATCTGTACCGAGCCCTGCACACCGATCATCACCAATCTGTACCGAGCCCTGCACAGTGCACACCGATCATCACCCATCTGTACCGATCCCTGCACACCGATCATCACCCATCTGTACCAATCCTTGCACACCGATCATCACCAATCTGTACCGAGCCCTGCACAGTGCACACCGATCATCACCAATCTGTACCAAGCCCTGCACACCGATCATCACCCATCAGTACCGAGCCCTGCACACCGATCATCACCCATCTGTACCGAGCCCTGCACACCGATCATCACCCATCTGTACCGATCCCTGCACACCGATCATCACCCATCTGTACCAATCCCTGCACACCGATTATCACCGTCTGTACCGAGCCCTGCAGAGTGCACACCGATCATCACCCATCTGTACCGAGCCCTGCACACCGATCATCACCCATCTGTACCGATCCCTGCACACCGATCATCACCCATCTGTACCGAGCCCTGCACACCGATCATCACCCATCTGTACCGAGCCCTGCACACGGATCATCACCCATCTGTACCGATCCCTGCACACCGATCATCACCAATCTGTACCGAGCCCTGCACACCGATCATCACCCATCAGTACCGAGCCCTGCACACCGATCATCACCAATCTGTACCGAGCCCTGCACACCGATCATCACCAATCTGTACCGAGCCCTGCACAGTGCACACCGATCATCACCCATCTGTACCGATCCCTGCACACCGATCATCACCCATCTGTACCAATCCTTGCACACCGATCATCACCAATCTGTACCGAGCCCTGCACAGTGCACACCGATCATCACCAATCTGTACCAAGCCCTGCACACCGATCATCACCCATCAGTACCGAGCCCTGCACACCGATCATCACCCATCTGTACCGAGCCCTGCACACCGATCATCACCCATCTGTACCGATCCCTGCACACCGATCATCACCCATCTGTACCAATCCCTGCACACCGATTATCACCGTCTGTACCGAGCCCTGCAGAGTGCACACCGATCATCACCCATCTGTACCGAGCCCTGCACACCGATCATCACCCATCTGTACCGATCCCTGCACACCGATCATCACCCATCTGTACCGAGCCCTGCACACCGATCATCACCCATCTGTACCGAGCCCTGCACACGGATCATCACCCATCTGTACCGATCCCTGCACACCGATCATCACCCATCTGTACCGATCCCTGCACACCGATCACCCATCAGTACCAAGCCCTGCACACCGATCATCACCCATCTGTACCGAGCCCTGCACACCGATCATCACCAATCTGTACCGATCCCTGCACACCGATCACCCATCAGTACCAAGCCCTGCACACCGATCATCACCCATCTGTACCAATCCCTGCACACCGATCATCACCAATCTGTACCGAGCCCTGCACACCGATCATCACCCATCAGTACCAAGCCCTGCACACCGATCATCACCCATCTGTACCAATCCCTGCACACCGATCATCACCAATCTGTACTGAGCCCTGCACAGTGCACACCGATCATCACCCATCTGTACCGATCCCTGCACACCGATCATCACCGTCTGTACCGAGCCCTGCACACCGATCATCACCCATCTGTACCGAGCCCTGCACACTGATCATCACCCATCTGTACCAATCCCTGCACACCGATCATCACCAATCTGTACTGAGCCCTGCACACCGATCATCACCCATCAGTACCAAGCCCTGCACACCGATCATCACCCATCTGTACCGAGCCCTGCAGAGTGCACACCGATCCTCACCCACCTGTACCGAGCCCTGCACACTGATCATCACCCATCTGTACCAATCCCTGCACACCGATCATCACCAATCTGTACTGAGCCCTGCACACCGATCATCACCCATCAGTACCAAGCCCTGCACACCGATCATCACCCATCTGTACCAAGCCCTGCACACCGATCATCACCCATCTGTACCAATCCCTGCACACCGATCATCACCAATCTGTACCAATCCCTGCACACCGATCATCACCCATCAGTACCGAGCCCTGCACACCGATCACCCATCTGTACCGAGCCCTGCACACCGATCATCACCCATCTGTACCGAGCCCTGCACACCGATCATCACCCATCTGTACCGATCCCTGCACACCGATCATCACCCATCTGTACCAATCCCTGCACACCGATCATCACCAATCTGTACCGAGCCCTGCACAGTGCACACCGATCATCACCCATCTGTACCGATCCCTGCACACCGATCATCACCGTCTGCACCGAGCCCTGCACACCGATCATCACCCATCTGTACCGAGCCCTGCAGAGTGCACACCGATCCTCACCCACCTGTACCGAGCCCTGCACACTGATCATCACCCATTTGTACCAATCCCTGCACACCGATCATCACCAATCTGTACTGAGCCCTGCACACCGATCATCACCCATCAGTACCAAGCCCTGCACACCGATCATCACCCATCTGTACCAATCCCTGCACACCGATCATCACCCATCAGTACCGAGCCCTGCACACCGATCATCACCCATCTGTAACGAGCCCTGCACACCGATCATCACCCATCTGTACCGAGCCCTGCACACCGATCATCACCCATCTGTACCGATCCCTGCACACCGATCATCACCCATCTGTACCAATCCCTGCACACCGATTATCACCGTCTGTACCGAGCCCTGCAGAGTGCACACCGATCATCACCCATCTGTACCGAGCCCTGCACACCGATCATCACCCATCTGTACCGAGCCCTGCACACCGATCATCACCAATCTGTACCGATCCCTGCACACCGATCACCCATCAGTACCAAGCCCTGCACACCGATCATCACCCATCTGTACCAATCCCTGCACACCGATCATCACCAATCTGTACCGAGCCCTGCACACCGATCATCACCCATCAGTACCAAGCCCTGCACACCGATCATCACCCATCTGTACCAATCCCTGCACACCGATCATCACCAATCTGTACCGAGCCCTGCACAGTGCACACCGATCATCACCCATCTGTACCGATCCCTGCACACCGATCATCACCCATCTGTACCGATCCCTGCATACCGATCATCACCCATCTGTACCAATCCCTGCACACCGATTATCACCGTCTGTACCGAGCCCTGCAGAGTGCACACCGATCATCACCCATCTGTACCGAGCCCTGCACACCGATCATCACCCATCTGTACCAATCCCTGCACACCAATCATCACCAATCTGTACCGAGCCCTGCACACCGATCATCACCCATCAGTACCAAGCCCTGCACACCGATCATCACCCATCTGTACCAATCCCTGCACACCGATCATCACCAATCTGTACCGAGCCCTGCACAGTGCACACCGATCATCACCCATCTGTACCGATCCCTGCACACCGATCATCACCCATCTGTACCGATCCCTGCACACCGATCATCACCCATCTGTACCGATCCCTGCACACCGATCATCACCCATCTGTACCGATCCCTGCACACCGATCATCACCCATCTGTACCGATCCCTGCACACCGATCATCACCGTCTGTACCGAGCCCTGCACACCGATCATCACCCATCTGTACCGAGCCCTGCAGAGTGCACACCGATCCTCACCCATCTGTACCGAGCCCTGCACACTGATCATCACCATCTGTACCGAGCCCTGCACACCAATCATCACCCATCTGTACCGATCCCTGCACACCGATCATCACCCATCAGTACCAAGCCCTGCACACCGATCATCACCCATCTGTACCAATCCCTGCACACCGATCATCACCAATCTGTACCGGGCCCTGCACAGTGCACACCGATCATCACCCATCTGTACCGATCCCTGCACACCGATCATCACCCATCTGTACCGATCCCTGCACACCGATCATCACCCATCAGTACCGAGCCCTGCACACCGATCATCACCCGTCTGTACCGATCCCTGCACACCGATCATCACCGTCTGTACCGAGCCCTGCACACCGATCATCACCCATCTGTACCGAGCCCTGCAGAGTGCACACCGATCCTCACCTATCTGTACCGAGCCCTGCACACTGATCATCACCATCTGTACCGATCCCTGCACACCGATCATCACCCATCTGTACCGATCCCTGCACACCGATCATCACCAATCTGTACCGAGCCCTGCACAGTGCACACCGATCATCACCCATCTGTACCGATCCCTGCACACCGATCATCACCATCTGTACCGAGCCCTGCACACCGATCATCACCCATCTGTACCGAGCCCTGCACACCGATCATCACCCATCTGTACCGATCCCTGCACACCGATCATCACCCATCTGTACCGATCCCTGCACACCGATCATCACCCATCTGTACCAATCCTTGCACACCGATCATCACCAATCTGTACTGAGCCCTGCACAGTGCACACCGATCATCACCAATCTGTACCAAGCCCTGCACACCGATCATCACCCATCAGTACCAAGCCCTGCACACCGATCATCACCCATCAGTACCGAGCCCTGCACACCGATCATCACCCATCTGTACCGAGCCCTGCACACCGATCATCACCCATCTGTACCGATCCCTGCACACCGATCATCACCCATCTGTACCAATCCCTGCACACCGATTATCACCGTCTGTACCGAGCCCTGCAGAGTGCACACCGATCATCGCCCATCTGTACCGAGCCCTGCACACGGATCATCACCCATCTGTACTGATCCCTGCACACCGATCATCACCCATCTGTACCGAGCCCTGCACACCGATCATCACCAATCTGTACCGATCCCTGCACACCGATCACCCATCAGTACCGAGCCCTGCACACCGATCATCACCAATCTGTACCGAGCCCTGCACACCGATCATCACCCATCAGTACCAAGCCCTGCACACCGATCATCACCCATCTGTACCAATCCCTGCACACCGATCATCACCAATCTGTACCGAGCCCTGCACAGTGCACACCGATCATCACCCATCTGTACCGATCCCTGCACACCGATCATCACCGTCTGTACCGAGCCCTGCACACCGATCATCACCCATCTGTACCGAGCCCTGCAGAGTGCACACCGATCCTCACCCATCTGTACCGAGCCCTGCACACTGATCATCACCCATCTGTACCAATCCCTGCACACCGATCATCACCAATCTGTACTGAGCCCTGCACACCGATCATCACCCATCAGTACCAAGCCCTGCACACCGATCATCACCCATCTGTACCGAGCCCTGCAGAGTGCACACCGATCCTCACCCACCTGTACCGAGCCCTGCACACTGATCATCACCCATCTGTACCAATCCCTGCACACCGATCATCACCAATCTGTACTGAGCCCTGCACACCGATCATCACCCATCAGTACCAAGCCCTGCACACCGATCATCACCCATCTGTACCAAGCCCTGCACACCGATCATCACCCATCTGTACCAATCCCTGCACACCGATCATCACCAATCTGTACCAATCCCTGCACACCGATCATCACCCATCAGTACCGAGTCCTGCACACCGATCACCCATCTGTACCGAGCCCTGCACACCGATCATCACCCATCTGTACCGAGCCCTGCACACCGATCATCACCCATCTGTACCGATCCCTGCACACCGATCATCACCCATCTGTACCAATCCCTGCACACCGATCATCACCAATCTGTACCGAGCCCTGCACAGTGCACACCGATCATCACCCATCTGTACCGATCCCTGCACACCGATCATCACCGTCTGTACCGAGCCCTGCACACCGATCATCACCCATCTGTACCGAGCCCTGCAGAGTGCACACCGATCCTCACCCACCTGTACCGAGCCCTGCACACTGATCATCACCCATTTGTACCAATCCCTGCACACCGATCATCACCAATCTGTACTGAGCCCTGCACACCGATCATCACCCATCAGTACCAAGCCCTGCACACCGATCATCACCCATCTGTACCAATCCCTGCACACCGATCATCACCCATCAGTACCGAGCCCTGCACACCGATCATCACCCATCTGTAACGAGCCCTGCACACCGATCATCACCCATCTGTACCGAGCCCTGCACACCGATCATCACCCATCTGTACCGATCCCTGCACACCGATCATCACCCATCTGTACCAATCCCTGCACACCGATTATCACCGTCTGTACCGAGCCCTGCAGAGTGCACACCGATCATCACCCATCTGTACCGAGCCCTGCACACCGATCATCACCCATCTGTACCGAGCCCTGCACACCGATCATCACCAATCTGTACCGATCCCTGCACACCGATCACCCATCAGTACCAAGCCCTGCACACCGATCATCACCCATCTGTACCAATCCCTGCACACCGATCATCACCAATCTGTACCGAGCCCTGCACACCGATCATCACCCATCAGTACCAAGCCCTGCACACCGATCATCACCCATCTGTACCAATCCCTGCACACCGATCATCACCAATCTGTACCGAGCCCTGCACAGTGCACACCGATCATCACCCATCTGTACCGATCCCTGCACACCGATCATCACCCATCTGTACCGATCCCTGCATACCGATCATCACCCATCTGTACCAATCCCTGCACACCGATTATCACCGTCTGTACCGAGCCCTGCAGAGTGCACACCGATCATCACCCATCTGTACCGAGCCCTGCACACCGATCATCACCCATCTGTACCAATCCCTGCACACCAATCATCACCAATCTGTACCGAGCCCTGCACACCGATCATCACCCATCAGTACCAAGCCCTGCACACCGATCATCACCCATCTGTACCAATCCCTGCACACCGATCATCACCAATCTGTACCGAGCCCTGCACAGTGCACACCGATCATCACCCATCTGTACCGATCCCTGCACACCGATCATCACCCATCTGTACCGATCCCTGCACACCGATCATCACCCATCTGTACCGATCCCTGCACACCGATCATCACCGTCTGTACCGAGCCCTGCACACCGATCATCACCCATCTGTACCGAGCCCTGCAGAGTGCACACCGATCCTCACCCATCTGTACCGAGCCCTGCACACTGATCATCACCATCTGTACCGAGCCCTGCACACCAATCATCACCCATCTGTACCGATCCCTGCACACCGATCATCACCCATCAGTACCAAGCCCTGCACACCGATCATCACCCATCTGTACCAATCCCTGCACACCGATCATCACCAATCTGTACCGGGCCCTGCACAGTGCACACCGATCATCACCCGTCTGTACCGATCCCTGCACACCGATCATCACCGTCTGTACCGAGCCCTGCACACCGATCATCACCCATCTGTACCGAGCCCTGCAGAGTGCACACCGATCCTCACCTATCTGTACCGAGCCCTGCACACTGATCATCACCATCTGTACCGATCCCTGCACACCGATCATCACCCATCTGTACCGATCCCTGCACACCGATCATCACCAATCTGTACCGAGCCCTGCACAGTGCACACCGATCATCACCCATCTGTACCGATCCCTGCACACCGATCATCACCATCTGTACCGAGCCCTGCACACCGATCATTACCCATCTGTACCGAGCCCTGCACACCGATCATCACCCATCTGTACCGAGCCCTGCACACCGATCATCACCCATCTGTACCGAGCCCTGCACACCGATCATCACCCATCTGTACCGAGCCCTGCACACCGATCATCACCCATCTGTACTGAGCCCTGCACACCGATCATCACCCATCTGTACCGTGCCCTGCAGAGTGCACACCGATCATCACCCATCTGTACCGAGCCCTGCAGAGTGCACACCGATCATCACCCATCTGTACCGAGCCCTGCAGAGTGCACACCGATCATCACCCATCTGTACCAAGCCCTGCAGAGTGCACACCGATCATCACCCATCTGCACCCTGGTCACCGCACACCGAGCCCTGCACACCGATCATCACCCATCTGTACCGAGCCCTGCAGAGTGCACACCGATCATCACCCATCTGTACCAAGCCCTGCAGAGTGCACACCGATCATCACCCATCTGTACCGAGCCCTGCACACCGATCATCACCCATCTGCACCCTGATCACCGCACACCGAGCCCTGCACACCGATCACCCATCTGTGTCTGTACCGATCCCTGCACACCGATCACCCATCTGTGTCTGTACTGATCCCTGCACACCAATCACCCATCTGTGTCTGTACTGATCCCTGCACACCGATCATCACCCATCTGTAACGATCCCTGCACACCGATCATCACCCATCTGTACCGAGCCCTGCACACCGATCATCACCCATCTGTACTGAGCCCTGCACACTGATCATCACCCATCTGTACCGAGCCCTGCACACCGATCATCACCCATCTGTACTGAACCCTGCACACCGATCATCACCCATCTGTACCGAGCCCTGCACACCGATCATCACCCATCTGTACTGAGCCCTGCACACCGATCATCACCCATCTGTACTGAGCCCTGCACACCGATCATCACCCATCTGTACCGATCGCTGCACACTGATCATCACCCATCTGTACCGATCCCTACACACCGATCACCCATCTGTACCGATCCCTGCACATCGATCATCACCCATCTGTAACGAGTCCTGCACACTGATCATCACCAATCTGTACCGAGCCCTGCACACCGATCATCACCCATCTGTACCGATCCCTGCACACCGATCATCACCCATCTGCACCAAGCCCTGCACAACAATCACCCATCTGTGTCTGCACCGAGCCCTGCACACCGATCACCGACCCTTCACATGATCACTGAGCCCCGCACACCGATCACCTATCTGTGTCTGTACCGAGCCCTGCACACCCATCACCTATCTGTGTCTGTACTGAGCCCTGCACACCAATCACCCATCTGTAACGATCCCTGCACACCGATCATCACCCATCTGTACCGAGCCCTGCACACCGATCATCACCCATCTGTACTGAGCCCTGCACACTGATCATCACCCATCTGTATCGAGCCCTGCACACCGATCATCACCCATCTGCACCCTTATAACCGCACACCGAGCCCTGCACACCGATCACCCATCTGTGTCTGTATCGATCCCTGCACACCGATCACCCATCTGTGTCTGTACTGATCCCTGCACACCGATCATCAGCCATCTGTAACGATCCCTGCACACCGATCATCACCCATCTGTACCGAGCCCTGCACACCGATCATCACCCATCTGTACCGAGCCCTGCACACCGATCATCACCCATCTGTACCGAGCCCTGCACACCGATCATCACCCATCTGTACCGAGCCCTGCACACCGATCATCACCCATCTGTACCGAGCCCTGCACACCGATCATCACCCATCTGTACTGAGCCCTGCACACCGATCATCACCCATCTGTACCGAGCCCTGCACACCGATCATCACCCATCTGTACCGATCCCTGCACACTGATCATCACCCATCTGTACCGATCCCTACACACTGATCACCCATCTGTACCGATCCCTGCACATCGATCATCACCCATCTGTACCGAGTCCTGCACACTGATCATCACCAATCTGTACCGAGCCCTGCACACCGATCATCACCCATCTGTACCGATCCCTGCACACCGATCATCACCCATCTGCACCAAGCCCTGCACAACGATCACCCATCTGTGTCTGCACTGAGCCCTGCACACCGATCACCGACCCTTCACATGATCACTGAGCCCCGCACACCGATCCCCTATCTGTGTCTGTACCGAACCCTGCACACCCATCACCTATCTGTGTCTGTACTGAGCCCTGCACACTGATCTCCTATCTGTGTCTGTACTGAGCCCTGCACACTGATCACCCATCTGTGTCTGCACTGAGCTCTGCACACCGATCACCCATCTGTGTCTGCACTGAGCTCTGCACACCGATCACCCATCTGTGTCTGCACTGAGCCCTGCACACTGATGGTACTTCTGTACCAGGCCAATACACTGCATGTGCGACCTGTGTTTGGGGTGTCGTTAGCATTGCGCAGATTGCAAGTGCTGTGCGCTTTGAACACGGTCCGAGAAATATGGGTTTTCCGCACAGCATTCTAGTGTGAAGGGGCCTTAGTGTGCCTTCATTGAAGAACTATCTAGTAAAATGTTACAATTTTTTTTCCATTTCAAAACTCTGGGCAGAACATTTACACACGGATACATGGTATACTTTTACCTTACTGGCCAGTATACAGTTCCCCTCATTGTTATTTTGTACATTCCTACAATATTGACTGACTGTACCATGAGATAAATAACAAAAGTGTATTATTCAGTGAATTTATTTCAATGATTTACCTCATTTTATTTGCTGTATTTACTTCACATTTGTTAACACATTTGCTGTATTTACCTCAGATTTGATAATTTACTCTGATGAATTGGCACTTTTAATAGTGCATGAGATATTTCCAAAGAAACACAAATATCACGCACGATAATCAATAGTGAATTGACTCCACATGTTCCTGTTGTAGATTTTATATTACTTCCTGTCTGGTAAAATGGTTGTAAGCAGGGCAGGAAGTGAGAGCACCGGATAGTAAAAACTTCACAGGAGTTTTAATCCTCCCCCATTCCATCCAAAACTAGATTTTTTTTTGGCTTGACATACACTTTAAAAAGGAACATTAGTCGTTTCTGAAATAATTAAAAGTCAACAGCTACAAATACTGTATACTTAAAAAACTCACCAGTCCTGGAGTCCAGCGCTACCAGTCATTGCCAGCCTTCAGGTCCCCAGCACCGCCATGTTGGATGTGGGAAGCTGGCTGTGACTTCCTGGTGTTTCATAGCCAGCTCCCTCATGCTCCTTTGTGAGACGCGCTTCGCTTTTTAGAATGGTCCTGCCGTCTCCTGAGATGTGCTAATTATCCCTGGAGGTTGTTAAGGTGTGTGTGTGAGGTGGGGAACTTCCTCTCTGCTCGCCTAGGAGAGAAAAGCAGGAGTGGGAGTAAGGACCCGTCAGAAATAGCTACCCACTTTCAGAAAAAAAATGCTCACTCTAATGAGAGATGAAGGGGAAGGAGGAGGATGAGCGGAACTTCACATTTTGGGTGAAGTTCCACTTTAACCTTCGCCGACTGCTCACGGTAAATATACTGTGAGAGGGCGGCAGGTGCAGGCTTGGCAATATACTGTACATGTTTATTGTTTCTGGGTTTGGGGCGCACATGTGCGGGCCCCCTGCCGACCCGTGCTGTGATTGGACACATGATGAGTTTGGCAGCAGATTTCAGCTAATGATTTTGGCTGAAACCGATGGATCGGCTGTGTCAAGTCACACAGAAAGTTCTGTGTTTACAAACGCACAGAACTCTGTGTACAGAGACCTGCGATCTAGCTGTTTCTCCTCCCTGAAAATCAGGGAGAAAACACAGCCAGATTAGTAAGTAAAAGCAGCACACATTACACATTGTTAGTCACACCATTGACTCCTTGATTGTCCCTAGATGTTAAAGTGGAGTTCCACCCAAAAATGGAATATCCGCTTTTCAGGACCCCCCCCTCCGGTGTCACATTTGGCACCTTTCAAGGGGGAGGGGAGAGTAGATACCTGTATAATCCAGGTATTTGCTCCCACTTCCAGGCATAGATAGCCACAGTATCCGCTGATATCTATGCTATATCTGACGCCTCCTCCATCCCTTCCGCTGTCTTCTGGGAGACATAGGTCCCAGAAGACAGCAGGGACCAGTGGAATCGCGCAGCGCGACTCGCGCATGCACATTAGAGAACAAGGCTGTGAAGCCTCAAGACTTCACTTTCTGATTCCCTTACTGAAGATGGCGGTGCCTCCACCCGAGACCCGGGTGCTGACATCGCGGGCACCCCGGACAGGTAAGTGTCCATATTTTAAAAGTCAGTAGCTGCAGTATTTGTAAATCAGCGAAACTCCGCTTTAACCCCTTCCCAGCCAGTGTCAAAAGTACAGTTTCAGTTTACAATATTATCACTGTATTAGTGTCAATAGCAACATCAGTGTCAGTTAGTGACCTTCCCAGGTAATGTCTGTTAGCGCCAGATTGGCTGTCACCCTTTCACAGTCACACTATAAGTCGCTGATCACCACCATTACAGTATAGTGTCTACAGCTGTGTAAATTCCAGTGTATATACCATAGTTTGTGAATGCTATAACTTTCACACAAACCAATTAATACACACTTATTGTGATTTTTTTTTTTTTTAGTAAACACTTTGCAATATTTACCTCAAATTTGATATTTTATTTTGATGAATTGACTCTTTTATTATTGCATACGATACTTCTAAGAAACACAAATATCACATGCGATGATCAATAGTGAATTGACCCAACCACATGTTTCTGTTGTAGATTTTATCTTCGCTTCCTGTCTAGTAAAATGGTTGTCAGCAGGACAGGAAGTGAGAGCACTGGACAGTTATAAAAACTTGACAGCAGTTATAATCCTCCCCCATTCCATGCCAAGCTAGCTTTTAATTTGGCTTGACATACGCTTTAAAGAGGAATTTTGGTCATTTCTGAAAGAAATTAAAAGTCAGCAGCTACAAATACTGTACATGCTGACTTTAACCACTTCAATCCTGAGCAGTTTTACCCCCTTCCTGCCCAGGCCAATTTTCAGCTTTCAGCGTTGTTGCACTTTAAATGACAATTGCACAGTCATGCAACACTGTACCAAAACTACATTTTTAGCACTTTGTTTCTTTTGATGGTATTTATTCACCACTGTTTTTTTTAATTTTTTGCTAATTAACCAGTTACCAACCGCCCCATAGCCGAATGACGGCTGCAGGGCGGTTGGATAACTCTGGGAGGGTGTACAGTGACGTCCTCCCAGAATCCTCCTCTCGCGCGCCCCCTGGAGCGCGCACCCGAGAACATCCATGACCGCTGGGTGCAGAGGACCCGGCGCATCACGGTAAACGGCCGCTGATCACGCCCGTTTACCATGCGATCACTCCGTCAGATGACGAAGCGATCACATGTAAACAAACCAGCGTCATGTCATGACGCCGGTTCCTCCCTCCTCTCTGTGTATCGATCGGTACAGAGGGGGAGGGATCAGATGGCAGCAGTGCTGTGGGCTAGATGTGTAGTGCCCACAGGGCTGCTCTGTGACAATTACAGTCACATCCAGCCATCCATCAATCCATGCTCAGCCATCCCTCCATGCTCTGCAATACCCTGCACTACTCTGCAATGCTCTGCAATATTCTGCAATGCTCTGCAATATCCGGCAATACTCTGCAATACCCCGCAATACTCTGCAATACCCTGCAATACTCTGCAATACCCTGCAATAAATTGCAATACTCTGCAATACCCCGCAATACTCTGCAATACCCTGCAATACCCCGCAATACCCCGCAAAACTCTGCAATACCCCGCAATTATCTGCAATACCCTGCAATGATCTGCAATACTCTACAATACCCTGCCATACTCTGCCATACCCAGCCATACTCGGCCATACTCAGCCATACTCAGCCATACCCAGCCATGCTCAGCCATACTCGGCTATACTCTGCCATACTCGGCTGTACTCGGCCTCTGTATGTGGCCAGGCTGTGGAAGTCTCACACATGTGAGGAGTAGGAGAATCTATTTTGGGGTGTTATTTTTGGTATGTACATGTCCCGCCTGCCAGCCGTCATAGGACGTCCTTGACTTTGTGCGGGGATATCTGAATGATGCCTGCTGCTACAGGTATCATTCAGATATCAGCTTTTTCAGCCGGCGATTCCCTACACCATAAGAATGATCATAACGGCTGTTCTACTGCTTGATCGTTCTTAGGGGACGTCCCCCCCTCCCGCCGCCTTCCGGTGCTTCTACTGACTCACCGCTACAATCGAAGCCAGGATCGTATTTTTTTTTTATTTCAGGCTTCCCAGCCTAGAGGTGAGATGTGGGGTCTTATTGACCCCATATCTCACTGTAAAGAGGACCTGTCATGCCATATTCCTATTACAAGGGATGTTTACATTCCTTGTAATAGGAAGAAAAGTGATCAAATTTTTTTTGGGGGAAAAAAGTGTCAAACTAAAATAAATAAAGTAAAATGAACAAAATAAGCACAAAACTGTTTTTTTCCAAAAAAAAAACGCGTTCGGAAAATTGCTGCTCAAATACTGTGCGAGATAAAAAGTTGCAACGACCGCCATTGTATTCTCTGGTACACAACAAAGGGAAGTTGGGACTTTAAATGAAGCAGGTGGAATAGGAGTAAAATGTTTTTTAATTTGTAACATAATAATGATAGACAAAAAGAATTTCATATATGTACATGTATATCCTTAGCACAAGATGTAGGCATTATAGATACAAAATACATATCAATAAAACACATATCATAATAGATACATGGTAATAAAAGTAATGGCATATAAAGCGATAATATGGTCTGCAGGTGCCAAGAGTGGCATACCCAATGACTGTGTCCATGATCGCATGATAAGTAAGTATATAAATACATAGCTAGTATATAATAAATATGGTAAACCACACTCAATATAGGGGAGAATAAAATTAGTATTGAGTGTGGTTTACCATAGTTATTATATTCTATAGGCAATTGTCGCATCTGCTCCTGACGAGTGAAGGTATTGACGAAATGCGTCAAGCTACGAGCTAAATCTGATGCCACTTTTACACTAGCAAATTATTTATATACTTATCATGTGATCATGGACACAGTCATCGGGTATGCCACTCTTGGCACCTGCAGACCATATTATCGCTTTATATGCCATTACTTTTATTACCATGTATCTATTATGATATGCGTTTTATTGATATGTATTTTGTATGTATCATGCCTACATCTTGTGCTAAGGATATACATGTATATATATATATGAAATTCTTTTTGTCTATCATTATGTTACGGATTAAAAACTTTTTACTCCTACCTCCGCATTCCACCTGCTTCATTTAAAGTCCCAACTTTAAATTCCCCCTTCTTATGCCATTGTATTCTCTAGGGTCTTTGCTAAAAAATATATATATATATATATAATGTTTTGGGGTTCTATGTAATTTTCTAGCAAATAAATGATGATTTTTACATGTAGGAGAGAAATGTCAGAATTGGCCTGGGTGCTCCAGAACGCCTGAAGGTGCTCCCTACATGTTGGGCCCCTGTATGTGGCCACGCTGTGTAAAAGTCTCACACATGTATCGCTGTACTCGGGAGTAATAGCAGAATGTGTTTTGGGGTGTAATTTGTGGTATGCATATGCTGCGTGTGAGAAATAACCTGCTAATATGACAAATTTGTGAAAAAAGAAAAAAAAATCTTGATTTTGCAAAGAATTGTGGGGAAAAAAATGACAACTTAAAAAAACTCACCATGCATCTTTGTAAATACCTTGGAATGTCTTCTTTCCAAAAAAGGGTCATTTGGGGGGTATTTGTACTTTTCTGGCATGTTAGGGTCTCAAGAAATTAGATAGGCCGTCAGTACTTCAGGTGTGATCAATTTTCAGATATTGGCACCATAGCTTTGGACTCTAAAACTTTCACAAAGACCAAATAATATACACCAATTTGTACTTATTTTTACCAAAGATATGTAGCAGTATACATTTTGGCCAAAATTTATGAAGAAAAATGACTAATTTGCTACATTTTATGGTGTTAAACTGACAGTAACGCACACAGAACTATATGGCGTTAAACTGGCAGTAACACACACAGACATAAATGGCGTTAAACTGGCAGTAACGCAATCAAATAGACGGTGTTCAACCATCACTACACTGACGCTATCTGAACTGTCCCTACACTAACTATACACCAATGTAAAGATTACTGACACGGTCTCACTACACTACACTGAAACTATCTGAGCTGTCACTACTCTTCACTAATGTATGTATGAATGACACGGTCTCACTACACTACAGTGAAACTATCTGAGCTGTCCCTACTCTAACTGCAAAGCTGAATGATGGTTCTCCTCACTACACTCACACTTTCCCTAGATTGACATGAAACACAATTCTACACTGACAATTGAAGCAAAATAGCACAGTATAGCACATCAACTAACTAATAGCACTGAACAGAGCCCTGTTCTATTTGTCTCCGCGCCGGAATCACACTGAAAATGGCTGCCATTGAAAGAATACTTTTATACTGTGAGCCATGATTGGATAAAGTAATGACAGTGCTTTGTGCCCTGAATGGCTGAAGCTTTTACTGCTTCAGCCAATCAAGGCTTGCAATGCACTGTTCAGAGTCACAATGCATTATGGTTGGATCGGGGGCCAAACGGTTGAACAACGTCATCGTCAAACGTCTGAACAGCGAAAGTTTGGCCCAAACTTATGCTCGGGCCGAACCGTTTGCCCATCCCTAGTGTCAGGGCCCCCTACAGGAGGACCGATGGTCCCCTCCTCCCTGTCAGCTGCCCTGTACACAGTACATTAGCTTGTTCAGTAAGTTATAGATATTTTAATGAATGTGGTACACTTAATGTATTGGACACCCAGAATGGTTCATTTTTAGACACACCACTGCCCTATTAGTTACATTAAATGTAGCTAATGTATGCTATTTTTAGCGCTCCCAAACCACCCCAAAGATGCTGCTTGCAGGACTTTTTCTAACGTCCCGCAAGCGCACCGCCCCAGTTTGAAAGCACACATTGCAATGAATGGGAGGCAGTTTTCAGGTGCTTTTCAGAGGCTATTTCTAGTGCTAAAACGCCTGAAAACCGCCTCAGTGTGAAAGGGGTCTTAGCATTTTTTTTGCCAATTGTACCTAGTTGCACATGTGCAGTTCATTGTAAAATCCGAGCATGGCATGGGTGCTGGGGCAAAATAAATAAAATGCACATGCATAGGAGTTACATCTTCCCTGGCCGGCCAGTCAAGATATTCAAAGCCTCCAGACCCTGGAGAAGACAAAGGCTAAGTTCACACAGCAATAGAGAGCTGCCATAGCGCATTACCGCTTCAACAGCTGTCCGTTCCTGGCTGTGATAGGGGGCAGTGTGGTTCCCATCACACAGCTACCTTTTATTTTTCTGTACAAACTCTATTTGAAGTGTATAAAATGTACACTTCATTCATGGCACTGTACAGCAGTGCGATGAGCTGCGGTGTCGTACATTGCCATGCAATTCTGTATGCTGGGCTGCAATAAAATGCATTTTTTTGCAACACGGTGCAGCGCAGCCCTAGGCTGTATTGCCGTGTGAATGGGACAGATAGGAAACAATTGTTTTCTGTGTGTCCTTGTGGTGACAGATGTTTTACAATTGAGTGAAAGGCCTGTCACCGCACACTGTTTGAATTAGCCCTGAAACATCAGCGACAAGGGGAAGTGATGACTTTGTGTCGCTGAAGGAGGGCACTGTGTGAGGTAAGTCTGCCAAAAATTGCAAATATGTTTTGCATTCTTGCACATTATGGTGGGAGCTCTGGGGGGGGGCTTTCCGTTTTGGTTCCACTATAACCAATTGCAAAAACTTTTTTTTTTTTTATTTCTCTAAAACAAGGATAAATCAAAGTTATCATTGTTGAAAATTATACTAACATGGCTGGAAAGAAGAATTCATATCCTTGTATAAAACTTTGTAAATGAAACCTAATGTGAGTACAAAGTGACTGTTGTAAGTATCTCTGTTCTGTGTACTCCTGTGGTAAACTCTACACCTGTTCCTACACTCCAGTGATCATAGTATTTCTCCACTGATCACAGAACTGGTTTTTGTATTATGTTCCACTGCACACATGTACTATTCCATTCACTACTCTACTGTCCCTCCAATCACCACAGTACTCTAGTGACTGTTATCATGTCCTCTGTAAGCTCCTTATATACTGTTCACTGGGTAGCTGTGCTAGTGCCCTGATTACTGCTCTGCTAAAATATTTTGCACTGTGTACCAGGTCCTGTTTTACTCCACTGATCACTGCACTACTCCACTGATCACCGTACTGCTCCACTGATCACCGCACTGCTCCACTGATCACCGTACTGCTCCACTGATCACTGCACTACTCCACTGATCACCGTACTGCTCCACTGATCACTGCACTACTCCACTGATCACCGTACTGCTCCACTGATCACTGCACTACTCCACTGATCACCGTACTGCTCCACTGATCACCGTACTGCTCCACTGATCACCGTACTGCTCCACTGATCACCGCACTGCTCCACTGATCGCCGCACTGCTCCACTGATCACCGTACTGCTCCGCTGATCACCATACTGTTCCACTGATCACCGTACTGCGCCACTGATCACCGTACTGCGCCACTGATCACCGTACTGCGCCACTGATCACCGTACTGCGCCACTGATCGCTGCACTGCTCCACTGTTTGCTGTACTGCACCACTGATCGCTGTACTGCTCCACTGATCATTGTACTGCTCCACTGATCACCGTACTGCTCCACTGATCGCCGTACTGCTCCACTGATCGCCGCACTGCTCCACTGATTGCCGCACTGCTCCACTGATCACCGCACTGCTCCACTGATCACCGCACTGCTCCACTAATCACTGTACTACTCCACTGATCGCCACACTGCTCCACTGATCACTGTACTGCTCCACTGATCACCGCACTGCTCCACTGATCACTGTACTGCTCCACTGATCACTGTACTGCTCCACTGATCACTGTATGGCTCCTGCTCCACTGATCACTGTACTGTTCCACTGATCACTGCGCTGCTCCTTGTGTCCCTCCACCTATTGTAATCCTCCACTGATTACCGCACTGCTCCACTGATCGCTCTGTGTGCACCTTCCCTTGATATACTGTGTGCTTGTCATGTTCTCTGTGTGCCTATGGTGGTAAACACTGCACTGAGAACCTCTCTCCATGGTCATCACACTGGAGGGAAGAATCCATAAGTGAGCCTTGCATCCATTGCTTAACATAAGTCCAGCACAGTCTGTCATAAGATTACTATCTGTCCCCATTTTCCAGGGAAAGACATAAAACGGGCATCCCTGGCATTGTTCCTGGTAGCTGGTCAATAGGGTAAATCAGGGGTAGGCAACCTTAAAGAGGTGGAGATCTACCTGGACAACATGGGGGAAGTCAAAGATCACCAGGCATACTGCCGCCCAGTGTCGCCTCCTCACACCTGATTTAATCCTCCAATTGCCGCACTACCGTGTTGCAATCGCATGCATTGCACAGCAATGTTGCCTCCTCACCACCTGTCAAACACACTTGGATCGCTTTTCAGAGGAGCAGCAGTGCCTGCTGCACTTGTGCATGAGCCCTTACTTGCATTCGGCAGCAGCACCCTCAGTGCTTGTTCACGTGTAAGGTGGGGGGTTAGGTCCCCTGTTGCTTTTGGTAGATGCCACCGCCTGCCAATTGTGACCCATTTAAGTAAATGGGGCCACTCTGCAAGTGCCGCACAACTGTATGCTTCTGCTAGTTGTGACTAAGTGCAGCAAACCCACAGGAAAGATGCAGGTACACTTCACTGCACCTGCAGTGTGGATAAACTGCAGCACACCAGTGTGAAAATAGCCCTATACTATTATGCCCAATGTATTGGGTCAAACTGACCTGAAGATTTCTTCTTTCCTGCTGTTGGCACCACTCTGGAGACCGCCAGCTGGGATAAGAGGTGGAGTGCAGTTGGTATCATTCCGCATGGGACAGAAGCCAGCACTAAAGAGGAGGCATTGGCTTATGTGGCTCTTGCTCCTTTCTAAAGCTCTAACTTTACAAGTAGTCCCTCTGCATTGCACCCTGTTTGATGTTTTGGAATGGCGGATCAGCAGGCACAGACTGAGAACTACCAATCACCTGTCCGAGATCTACTGGTAAATCACAATCTACTGGTTGCTGAGCCCCGGGGTAAAGGTTGCAGATTTCAACTCGAATACAACTTTGCAAGCATGAATCTAAAATAGCACGTTTGGAACTGTTCGCGCTCAGTGATCTATGTTGTCGCACGTGCGCAGGCTGCTTCCGCCATATCATTCTGGATTGACGCTTGGGAAGATTTACTGAAAGTAAAGAGTGCAAAATCTGGTGCAGCTCTGCATGATAGCCAATCACCTTCTAACTTCAGCTTGTTTAATTAAGCTTTACATTACAGATTTTGTCCTCTGGTTTTAGTAAATCAACCTCAGTGTGACTTATGTTAGAGCCTGCACATGACAATGTGCATGCTATGCTACTCAGCTCCTGAGGATGATGCTGGGGATGACCAGGAAACAGAAGGGGGAGGGTGATAAAGTCAGATGCCACGTGTGGGAGACACCTGACACAATGTATTCTGGGCGTTACTAAAATTTGACCCCTGAACTCTGCATGTTACTTACTCCTGACCCCTGCATTATGAGTGCTACATTTTTCCTGACCCCTATACTGTCTGCATCCTAAACATTGAACTTTGAGCATTACTTACTCCTGACCCCTAAACACTGTGTGTTACCTAATCATGAACCCTGTACTTTGAGCATACCTTAAAGAGTTTGTTAACCCAAAAACAAAAAAATGTAGATTCTGTTCCCTTAAAGCAGAATACACAGCACAGTGCTTGTGCTGTGTAATCTGCCCCCCCTCTAAACTGTAAACCCCCCCCACCCCGAACTTTGCACTTCCTGTATGCCCTCTCCATACCTCCCAACATTTTGAGATAGAAATTAGGGACACCTACTAGCAAACGTAGGTAGGCATAGGGCACACCCCCTGTAACACCCCCTTAAAGGAGAAGTAACCAACAAAAAGGTTAATGAAATCCACAAAGGCTTTTTTTTTACCACTACTATTTTTTATTGGCTTTTGAAATTTACAAATGCAGCAATTTAGAATTTGGATGAAAGGTTTAGCATTGGGAAACCCTTTTTTAAAGATAAAAAGTGCATTTTATATCCCTTTCATGACTAAGCCTATTTTTGACATTTGGTGTTTACAAGTTAAAATCCATATTTTTTGCTAGAAAATTACTTAGAGCCTCCAAACATTATATATCTTTTTTTTAGCAGAGAATCTAGAGAATAAAATGGCGATTGTTGCAATATTTTATGTCACACGGTATTTGTGCAGCGGTGTTTTAAACGCAACTATTTGGGAAAAGGGACACTTTCATGAATTTTAAAAAACCAAACAGTAAAGTTAGCCCAATTTTTTTGTATAATGTAAAAGATGATGTTACGCCGAGTAAATAGATACAAACATGTCACACTTTAGAATTGCACGCACTTGTGGAATGGCAACAAACTACGGTACCTAAAAATCTCCATAGGCAACACATTTTTTTTACGGTTACCAGGTTAGAGTTACAGAGGAGGTCTAGTGATAGAATTATTGCTCTCACTCTGACGATCACGGTGATACCTCACATGTGTGATTTGAACACCGTTTACATATACTTCCGTATGCGTTTTCTTTGCTGTGCGAGCTCGCGGCGACGGGGGCGCTTTAAATTTTTTTTCTTATTTATTTTATTTATTTTTATATTAATAAATTGTGTTTAAAAAAAAAAAAAAGATCACTTTTATTGCTGTCACAAGGAATGTAAACATCCCTTGTGACAGTAATAGGTGGTGACAGGTACTCTTTATGGAGGGATCGGGGGTCAAGACCCCCGATCCCTCCTTTGCACTTCAAAGTATTCAGATCGCCATTTTCAGTGATTCTGAATACTGTATATTTTTTTTAAACTGGCGCCAATGGCAGCCTAGTAAACGGGAAGTGATGTCATGACGTTGCTTCCGTGTTTACACGCAGCAGACTGGAACAAAACCGCTTGTTGATCGGGCCTCTCTGGTGAAACGGGAGGCCCAGTAAGAGCGGTGGGAGGTGGCGGGAGGGGGGGAGTCCCCTTCCGCTCCTCTGGTATAACAGCCGAGCGGCTGTTATCCCTGGAAAGCCGATTGCCGGGTCTAAAAAACAGTACCAGGATGATGCCTGCAGCTGCGGGTATCATCCTGGTATAACCCCCGAAAGCCGAGTATGCACATCTGCATACGCTCGGCGGGAAGGGGATATACAACTATATGGATCAGAAGAAAAAAGAAGGACAAATGAGGGGGAAAGAGGGACAGATGGACATTGCTCCAAATCAGGGACAGTCCCTAAAAATCAGGGACAGTGTTGGGAGCTATGCCTCTCTAAATAGACCACGATAACCAGGGCTGCTCTGCCCTGATCACCGTGGTCTAATTGTGGCCCTTTGTCATACGCTGTCCCCTCTGCTCTCCTCTCTCCCCCCTCCTTCCTCCCTATCATCTGCCTCTGTGTCTGTCTCTGGCCCAGCCCCTCCCCCCCGCCACTATTGCTGCTAAATTAAAATCATAACATTTTCACTGCCAGCCTCTCTATTAGGGGCTGGCATAGCACACTATGTCATTAGTTTTACAAAACGAATGTTGTAAATACCTAATTTGAGCTGTCTTCAGGCTGGTCACATGATTCGCGCCGCTTTCCAACACCGGTGGGTGGCTTTTGCGGTGGAGACGAGTGGCCATGTGATCTCCCCGGCTGAAGTCAGAGGGAGATCATGGCCCCTCCCTCAGAAGCCATCCGTCAGAGCTGGAAAGCGGCCATGAGTCATGTCCCCGGCCTGAAGACAGCTCTAATTAGGTATTTACAACACTCATTTTCTAAAACTAATGACACAGTGTGCTATGCCAGTCTCTAATAGAGGGGCTGGCATAGTTTTATATTTATGGGTTACATAGTTACATAGTGGGTGAGGTTGAAAAAAGACACAAGTCCATCAAGTCCAACCTATAACAAACCCTTTAATCCTGAGCCCTAAATCCTGTGCGTTACTTACTGCTGACCCCTGCATTCTGTGCTTTACACTCTCTTGACCTATGGCAGCATAGACTCAGGTTTTATTTAACTGTACCCTTTAAGCCCCACCCACTGTTAACCCAATTATGCCAACCCACAATTTGCAACAGTGTGCTGTAGCATTACTCTTCTCATAGCGCCAGTTGACTTGGACAAAAATTAGGCCCTTGACTTCCTCCAGACCGGCCCACATTGCTTCAAACACCTGGTGTTGGCGCTTCAATCATCAAGACACCATGGTTGTTATGGTGTCAGGATGATTAAAGCGCATTATTTCTATTATTACATTGTAATATAAAATGAAATAGTTTAACTCACCATAATGCAGAATCAGTGGGAGCCCTGAGCGTGTCCCTTGCCACGCCGCCTGATGTCATTTGCCACTGTCGCCTGCCACCAGCTGACGCATGTCACTTGTCACTGTCGCCTGCCACCAAATACAGCATGTCACTTGCCACTGTCGCCTGCCACCAGATGCCACATGTCACTTGCCACTGTTGCCTGCCCCCAGATGCAGCGTGTCACTTGCCATGTTACTTTTCACCAGATGCAGCGTGTCACTTGCCACGTCACTTGTCAGCAGATACAGCATGTCACTTGACACGTTCCTTGCCATAAGATGCAGCTTGTCACCTGCCAAGTCACTTGTCACCAAACGCAGTGCTTTTACAGGACTTGATGTGCACCTCCAACCCAGCTCTGTACCCCCAACACACAGAACGTGACAGGGGAGGAGAGAGAGAGACACAACACCAACTAAGTGTAGCATTAAAACAACATTTATTCCACTAAAAGAATGTTACTGACAAAGGGAGTAGGGTGAAAGGCATTGAGACACTGTGCAAAAGTCCAGGCTTGTCATCAATCTGAATTAGGATCCACCAGCGGGAACCGATCAGGCCAGTAGATGCAGAGCACCAGTGTGTACTATTTCCTGGTGGCGGTGGAACGCACGATGGGGCGGACGTGATGTCATCAGCTGGAAATGATGGCCTGAAGAAGGATGTGTCACCTCACACGTCTTGCATAATTTCCGGATGATGACATCACATCCGCCCCATCGTGCGTTACACCACCATTGACCCACTGGGAAACTCTTGGTAGTCCCGATGGCCAGTACATGTCTGCATGGCACCCAAGGTATTTTGTCTTTATACTTTGAGTGTTTGCTAAAGACATGCAGAGAAAGGCGCTTCTAATTACAGTTTGTCAGCAATTTTATTAAAAGGCAACGGTTAAAAACACTTACAGGATTACAGAGTAAACAGACTCGTCACTGTGTAAAGTCGTCCTGAGATGGTATACCCTGTCACTGTATCGGCCAGCAGCTGCAGGAACCGAGGGTCCCCGTGCTGGCCTGCATTTGTCATATGTAATTTTTCCCTACAAATAGGGCTATCCATTGGTGGTATATGTTCACCTCTGGATTTTTTAATTTTTTACACTATAAACAAATAAAGACCAACAATGTTAATATATATATATATATATATATATATTTTTTTTTACTTTCTGCTATAAAACATATCCAATAATTAATTTTTTTAATCTAATTTCTTAATAAGTTTAGGCCACAATGTTTTCTGCTACATATTTTTATATATACACTAGATTTTTTAATTTATTAATTCATTTTTTATAATAGTGTCGATCAGCTACTTATAGCGGGACTGCGATATTGTGGCATAAATCTGACACTAACTGACACTTTGTGGGAAACCAGTGACACTAGTACAGTAATCAGTGCTAAAAATATGCACTGTTAGGCTTAATGTACACGGGACGTTTTTACAACCTCTCCTGAACGATTTAACTTGACAGATAGTAACCCAAGTTTAAAACGTCCGTTTAGCCACGTTTACATGCAGCGTTTTGCCGCGTATGCGCTTAGAAGCGTCCAAAATTAAAAATGCCTGTATACGAAACATGGCTAAAGGTGAGTTACCACGTTTAGCAGCGTTTAGAACTGTTTGGCGCCTGAACTGCCTGTACACTTAGCTTCTGAACACATTTTTTTGCGTTCCAAAAAATGCCTCTAAACTCAACTGCCTAGAAACTACTGTAAACGACCCTGTGTACATGGACAGATAACATAGAGGAGAGTTCAGGGGCAGTTGAAAAAAACTCCCAACTGCTCTTGAACGTCCGTTTACCAGCAGCAGCAGTGTACATGAGACCTTACTGTACTAATGACGCTGGGTGGGAAGGGGTTAATATCTAGAGTTGACGCATAGATTAGGGGGGCTGCGCCCCTGCACCCTGTATTACGGGCTGCCACTGCTGTGTTACTAAAAAAAAAAAAGTCTAGGAGAAATGGAAAAGAGTTTTTGGCCTTTAAAATTGGACTCTAAACTGAAGGCACAAATACAGAATTAAACGTATTTTTTAGCGCAAAAATGGTTAGAATTTAAATCTGACTTAGTATCAGCCTATTGCATTCTACTATAGATCAGAGTTCAAAAAGGGAGAGGGAGAGGCAGCACAAGGAGCCAATCAGGTGTGCTTCAGCGCATGTAGCATTCTGGAAGAAGAAGAGAACAGAGTGACCTATAGCTTATCAGTGAGCTGCATATCATTTCACTGTCCAATCACAGGATGGGGTAGAGATCTGTAAGTAAAAGTGAAACTGCACCAAAAAAGATCAGGTCCCCTTAGGTTTGAAAAATACAAATAATTTGGAATAATAAAACAATTCCCACATATATACAAGTATTTCCCTTGTGTGTTTAGTTGTCTGTGTTGGAGATACAACAACTTTCAGCTTAGCCTATTGACTGCAGTTCAAAAACAGGACACTAGATGTCGCTAATGCTCAGTGATATGATATGCTATGCATTTTTCTATGATGTGTTGTATTTCCTATATATAGTGTTGTAGTTGTTGGTTTCCTTTTTCCTGTCTGTGTTCTTCTTACCATGTGAGGTGACATTTTTGCTAGTGTGGTTATGTTCCAATAAAGAAGCCAGTTCCAGTTACTCCACAACGTCTAATTTGAATTAACTCTGCTGCACCTAGCAATCGTACTCTGCAACAGTCTGGAGTAAAGCAGCACTGAAAAAAAGAAATCAAACTAAAAGCTTGTGTAAAACCAGAGAAGTTACACTCCTAGTCCAGCCCCTATATGTGGTTGCATTTCAAAGCTGCCCAAACATTTTTGTGTATAATATCTGCATGTTCTGCTGCACCCTTAGCCCCTACATCACGCCTGGAAACAATAGTGTTGTATGGGCATCAGGAGAAACCAAAGAGTGCTGCAAGGGTGTGAAATCATTCATCTCTGTACGACCGCAGTGGTAAAAGGGTGGGCCTCAATGCCCACACGTTGCACATATGCATCACAGGTTGGCTGATGTTTTTGTTCTGAGAGCTTGCTCACTGCATGCTACCAGCACAAAGGCCAAGCTGTCACAGGCAACTCTCAGTCCGGAGGAAAGATCAGCGGTCAATGGGACCATCATGTGACCACTATGACTGTGATTGCCGATCCTTCCTGCCCCTAGGGGCATTCCTGACTGTTAAAAGGGATGCCAGAGTTGCTTTCTGGTGTATTTTTGATGCGTTTAGATGCACTCTGGTGTATTTTTCATGTGTTTAAATGCACTGTGGTGTATTTTTGATGCATTTAGATGCTCTCTGGTTTGTTTTTGATGTGTTTAGATGCACTGTGGTGTATTTCTTATGCATTTAGATGCACTCTGTTGTATTTTTGATGCGTTTAGATGCTCTCTGGTGTGTTTTTGATGCGTTTAGATGCACTCTGGTGTATTTCTAATGCATTTAGATGCACCTTGTTGTATTTTTGATGTGTTTAGATGCACTCTGGTGTTTTTTGATACATTTAGATGCACTCTGGTGTCATTTTGATGCGTTTAGATGCACTCTGGTGTATTTTTGATGCATTTAGACGCTCTCTTGTGTATTTCTGATGTATTTAGATACACTGTGGTGTATTTTTTATGCGTTTAGATGCTCTCTGCTATGTTTTGATGCATTTAGATGCTCTCTGGTGTATTTTGATGCGTTTAGATACTCTCTGCTGTGTTTTGATGCATTTAGGTGCACTGTAGTGTATTTTTGATGTGTTTAGATGCTCTCTGGTGAATTTTGATGCATTTAGATTCACTCTGGTGTAATTTTGATACATTTAGATGCACTGTGGTGTATTTTTGATGCATTTAGATGCTCTTTGGTGTATTTGTGATCTGTTTAGATGCTCTCTGGTGTATTTTTGATGCATTTAGATGCTCTCTGGTGCATTTCTGATGTGTTTAGATGCTCTCTGGTGTATTTTTGATCCAATATGGTGTATTTTTGATGCATTTAGATGCTCTCTGGTGTATTTTTGATGCGTTTACATGCACTCTGGTGTAATTTTGATGCATTTAGATGCACTGTGGTATATTTCTGATGCATTTAGATGCACTGTGGTGTATTTTTCATGCGTTTAGATGTACTCTAGTGTATTTTTGATGTGTTTAGATGCTCCCTGGTGTGTTTTGATGTGTTTAGATTCACTCTGGTGTAATTTTGATGCGTTTAGATGCACTTTGGTGTATTTTTGATGCTTTAAGATGCACTCTGGTGTATTTTTGATGCATTTAGATGCACTGTGGTGTGTGCAGGGAAAGGCATCCAGCCAGACGCCACATCTGCACATGCAGGAATGTTGTCTTCTATGGTAACAGTCTTTAACAGTTCTTAACACAAAGTGTAACAGTCCTTTCACTTCCACTACAACCTCTCCTTGTAGTTCATCAGACCACTGAGCTCCCGGTCTCTAATTAGACCCTCTGATTCACTGCCACTGAATCCCTTGAGCTCTTCCAATGCTCACGGTGGTATCTTCCTCAAGCATCACCCCTGCTTCTCTGCTGGGTCCCTAGCTTGGCACTCTAGATACCACTCAAGCTTCACCCCTGCTGGCCTGCTCGGTCCCTGGCTTGACACACAAGGCTGCTCTGCAAGTGTCACCTCCTCTGGCTGGGTCCCTGGCTTGACACCCACTGAAGTTTCCAGATTCTTCACTGTCCCCAGTTGGTGAGAATGCTGCTCCGGTACTTGCTTCAGTTACTCACAGTGGTCCCTGGTAAATAGGCGGATAGTCCCTTACTGGCGACAGCTTCCCCTCTACCTCTGACCATGACAGGTTCTCCGGGCAACAGAACCATCACTTCTGGTTGGATTGCAAGCCACAGTCCTAACCCTGTGCTGCTGTCTTGCTTTTGGGCAATACAACACACGTCCACCCAGACAGCCAACCAGGTGGCACAGAACATAGATCACCTGACTACACCCGAGGCTTTCCTAGCAGGCCAAGGCATCCAAAAAAACCCCTGCCCTCTGGCTGAGACACCCCATATACCCATAACCTGACCTTGGGTTGCCCTTCTCATATCTAGTACCAACCAGTACCCGGCCACCTAGTGGTAGAAGAGAAAAGTGCTACAAGGCAAAACTTAGGGAGAAATCAATAGATCTCTGACAATTAACCAAGATAACTACTCCTGGCAAGTAAATTTGTGAGGAGCAACCCTGTCTAAACTCCATGGTGCTACATTATTATTTTGTAATTTTTTTTATTTGCAGGAGCCAATCAGAGGAGCTTTGTGCCAATATGATGACAGGGAACATGCTGATAGGTAGAGAGACCAGAGTGATGCTGGCTATGAAATGTTCTCGGATACCTGCAGCAGGATTCCTGTTATCAGAGCACAATAGGTCAGTAGAAATCCCGTCAGTGTCAGGATGGGTGGGGTGTCAGTGTAATATTCCTGCTGGGGGGACATCAGTGTCAGGATGGGTGGGGTGTCAGTGTAATATTCCTGCTGAGGGGGCGTCAGTGTCAGGATGGTGGGGTGTCAGTGTTATATTACTGCTGGGGGGATGTCAGTGTCAGGATGGGGGTGTCATTGTAATATTCCTGCTGGGGGGATGTCAGTGTCAGGATGGTGGGGTGTCAGTGTAATATTTCTGCTAGGGGGGAGGGAGAGGGGCATTGGTGTAATATTATTGCTGGGAGCAGTATTAGTTTAATTTTCCTTCTAGGGCAATATTGGTGTAATTTTCCTGCTCGGAGGAGGGGGACTATGAGTGTAATATTCCTGCTGGGGGAGTATCGGTGTAATATTCCTGCTGGGGGGAGTATCAGTGTAACTTTCCTGCTGGGGTGACATCTGTGCAGAAAGTTCATACGATGGACATGGCAAGGCTCTGTTCACAACTAGGTGTTCCGGCCGCAAAACGCGATCCACTTACTTTCAATAGCACCCCAATCAAGGCGTTATTTTGCTGCGATTGTTGCCCAACAAATTGCAGGACAGGGAAACAGGCATCCCACTATTTTGTTTGCGTGATTTGTCAGGTGACAGTCTTTTCCCGTGATTGGGGTGCCTTTGAAAGTAATGGGATCACAAGCGTGTCGCACGTTTTGCGGTGATTCTGGAATTGCCGTAATTCCACCCGCGATCCGGAATGCCTAGGTGTGATCGCAGCCTAAGCATCTTCTATCAGTTGCTGGGTTCAGGCTCTATAGATTCTGGGGGAACGTTTTCATTTCACTTCTCAAACATTTCACACTTTCGATTCATTCTTTATTCCAACACTAATATATACTCAGCATTGACCTTGTATAGTGCTTTTCTCTCTGGGGACTCCAAGTACTTGAAGATGGCGTTGGCCGGGAATCGAACCTGAGTCAGTTGCTGGGAAGGCAGCTATGTTCACCACTGCACCACCAACGCAAGGTAGCAAGTCTTTGTATTGTGGGAGGAAACTGGAGTACCCGGAGGAAACCCACGCAAACACAGGGAGAACATGCAAACTCCATGCAGATAGTGTCCTGGTCAGGATTTGAACCAAGGACTCCAGTGCTGCAAGGCTAACCACTAAGCCTCTGCGCTGCCCATATGCGGCCTCTGCTCTCTAAGGCCCGCCCCCGCAGAGCAGGGTACATCAGTTATGTCCACTCAAAGCACCTACAGAAGAAATCCAAACTTAACCTAAACTACAATCTATATATATATAACACTCCAAAACACACCCAAAGAATAATGCACACCTCCACAACATATACACACTTATCCTAATCCACAATATATAACACTCCTATAATAAAACACATCCAAATGACAATGAAGAGGGGTACAGTGGTCCCAAAATTAGCAAAACAATGGAGCTAAATAGTCCATTCACACTTAGGCCTCATTCACACAGGGGGTATGAATCTGTACCCCATGGGAGGGCCTTGATTGCTGGAACAGGAGTGCACAGGTGTTGCCAGCATCCCATGTAGGCAGTCCCATTGCTGTCAACTGCAGTGCAGCGACTATACCCAATATGACATCTGTGTGGGTGACAGTGCACGGCCCCGAACGCACCCAATTACATCCGCATGGATGTCCTTTTTGGGGTAAACACAGCCCCCACACAGGGTACAGATTCATACACATCATGTGAGTGAGGCCTTGGACTTCTCAATAAAGGACCTCACTGGTGGGAAGAGTTCTCATTTCCCCAACAGAGAAAGCCTAAAGAAAGCTGGAAAGACTCCTCCCACCTCTGAAGACAAAAAGAGTTCCAACCGCCCCTCATAGCTGGTCCAACACACGCCTGAAAAACATACTGGCCTTCAACCTCCCCTCATAGCCAGTCCAACACACGCCTGAAAAACATATCGGCCTCCAACCTTCCCTAATAGCTGGTCCAACACATGCCTCAAAAACATATCGACCTCCAACCTCCCCTTATAGCCGGTCCAACACATGCCTTAAAAACATACCAGCCTCCAACCTCCCCTTGTAGCCGCTCCAACACAGGCCTCAAAAACAAAACAGCCTCCAACCTCCTTTTATAGCCGGTCTAACACATGCCCAAAAAACCTACTGGACTTCAAACTTCACAACATAATCAACTACTTAATGTCGATCGACAATACATCAATCAAATATAATCACCTATAAAAAGTGCCTGAGATGTTGGTGGTAAACAGCCTTCTTGGCCCAGGGGAACTGAACCAAGGCCTACAAAAGCTGCCTTATATTCAAGAGTTGCCAAGAGCATAAATGTAGATATTGAGATTTAAGGTTAATCAAAAATATCACATTCAGAATGGAAAGGTAGAACAAGGGGGGGTGTGGAAGAGGGAGGGAGGAAAGGAAGGGGTTGGGGGAAAGGAAGGGGTGTGGGGGTTCACCCAACCCTCACCCCCTTCTTTCCTCCAACCTTCCCTTCTTCCCCCCTTCTTTTCCTCCTTCCCTGCCTCCCTCCCTTTTCCCTAGGAAAATAGAGCCAATTGTCTAGTTTGTCCAACTATATTGATAGTTGGTGATTCAAAAGCTGCAGAAAGGCAAATAGGGGGCTGATGGGACGACCCTCCAGTTCCTGTAGTGGCAGCTGCCACCAGTGTAGGAACCTTTGTTGGTACAGCCGTACCTGGTCCCTGGGAGGGTTCCTCAGTCTTTTTAATGAGTCTTCTAAGAACAGCCAATTGCCTTGTTTGTCCAACTACATTGATAGTTGGTGATTCAGAAGCTGCAGAAAGAGAAATAGAGGGCTGATGGAATGACCCTCTAGTTACTGGAGTGGCAGTCGCCAACAGTGTAGGAACCTGTGCTGGTACAGTCGTACCTGGTTCCTGGAAGGGTTCCTCAGACTTTTTGTTAAGTCTTCTAGGAACAGCCAATTGTCTTGTATGTCCAACTGCATTGATAGTTGGTGATTCAAAAGCTGCAGAAAAGGAAATAGAGGGCTGATGGTAAGACCCTCTGGTTACTGGAGTGGCAGCCACCACCACCAGAGATGTGGTGTCCAGGGGCTACAAGCTAGAGTCCCGCTCTCTGCCCATTTTTCCAACTTTTTGGTTATTTTCCTTCCCAACATAGCTGCACCCTGCTCATTTAAGTACAATCTGTCCTTGCTGTAGAGTAAATTACCAATTGAAAAGTCAGTCCAGGTCTCCATGAAGCCAAACCCCTCCTTCTTGCATCAGTTCTTCAGCCACTTGCTAAGCTCCCTAAACTCCTGCTGCCTCCTTGGTGTGGCTCGCTGTAAAGGCAGTATTTCTGAAAATACTACCTTGGTAGTCCTTTTCTTCAATATAGCCTCTAAGTCCCTGAAATCATTTAGTAGGGCATTCCATTTTCTTCTAATGTTGTCGTTGGTGCCAATGTGTAATATGACAGCTGGGTCCTCCCCAGCCCCATCCAACAATCCGTCCATCCCATCTGCAATGTCCCGAACCCGTGCACCCGGAAAACAATATACTGTTCATCGATCACACTCATTCTGACAGATTGCCCTCTCTGTCCCTCTAATAACTGAATCCCCTACCACCAGGATCTGCCTATCCTTTTCTGTAAGCTTGCCCTCATCTCCATGGGATGAGATATACCGATGGTTGCCCTGGTATTTTGGTAGATTCTCAACATGAGTGGCACATTGTGCTGGAGTCTCAGCATGAATGTCACATTCAGGTGGTGTCTCAACATGAATGACACATTCTGGTGGATTCTGTATGCAAACGTCACATTCTAGAGGAGTCTCATTGTGAACATTGCATTCTGGAGGAGTCCCATTATGAATGTCACATTTTAGAGGAGACTCATTGTGATCATGAAATTCTGGAGGAGTCTCAATGTGAATGTCACATCCTGGTGGAGTCTCCCTGTGAACGTCACATGCTGGTGGAGCCTCTGTGTGAACCTCAAATGCTGGTGGAGTCGCCATGTGAACGTCACATGCTGGTGGTGTCTCCGTGTGAACTTCACATGCTGATGGAATCTCCGTGTGAATGTCACATGCTGGTGGAGCCTCCGTGTGAACATCACATGTTTATGGAGCCTCCGTGTGAATGTCACATGCTGGTGGAGTCGCCATGGGAACGTCACATGCTGGTGGAGTCTCCATGTGAATGTCACATGCTGGTGGAGCCTCTGTGTGAACATCACATGCTGGTGGAGCCTCCATGTGAACGTCATATGCTCGTGGAGACTGTGTGTGAACGTTACATGCTGGTGGAGTCTCTGTTTGAATGTCACATGCTGGTGGAGTCTCCATGTGAATGTCACATGCTGGTGGAGTCTCAATGTAGTTTTCACATTCTGTCTTGCTCACTGGGGCACACCTGCCTTGTGAGCTGTGTCTGCAGTAAATACCGCATACAGCTGCAATAAAAAAGAAGAATCAGATTTAGCACCTTCACCTACATTTCATATATTTTTTTATACAACATCAAATTATAGAGAGAAAAGTTCAAAATTCCAGTGTCAGGGACAATAAATAAACCCAACATTACAGGGACACAGGGATGACTAATGTTGGCCTTCATATAAAAATTCTGGTTGCATGGCAGTTATGCCAACCCAGATGACATAAACATAGGTATAAAATGAATGTAGTCAGAAAGGGGACTGATTGCTCACTTCTGGTAGTGGGGGAGTAATCTGCAGAGCTTCTGTTTCTTATTAAACACCCGGGCTATTTTATTGGAATACCTCAAATTGTTGCAGTGGATTGATATAGAAGAGGCTGGGACTGGAAACCGCTGCATTGCAGATTACTCAGCCACACCCCAAAGTAAAGAAATAGTCCCCTGGAAGTTTTGGATTAATTGCCATGCGATTCTGTCATGTGACAATCGTGACTACATCTTGCCATGTTTGAGGTGTCATTAATCACTTAAGGACCGAGCCTCTTTCTGAGATTTGTTGTTTACAAGTTAGAAACAGTTTTTTGGTAGAAAATTACTTAGAACCCCCAAACATTATACTTTTTTTCTAACACCCTAGAGAATAAAATGGCGGTTGTTGCAATACTTTCTGTCACACCGTATTTGCGCAGCTGTCTTACAAATGCACTTTTTTTGGAAAAAATAAACTTTTTTGAATTAAAAAATAAGACAACAGTAAAGTTAGCCCATTTTTTTAATACTGTGAAAGATAATGTTACGCCGAGCAAATTGATACCCAACATGTCACGCTTCAAAATTGTGCCCACTCGTGGAATGGCAACAAACTTTTACCCTTAAAAATCTCCATAGGCGAAGTTTAAAAAATTCTACAGGTTGCATGTTTTCAATTACAGAGGAGGACTAGGGCTAGAATTATTGCTCTCGTTCTACTGATCGTGGCAATACCTTACATGTAAATAAAACAATATGAGAACCTCTGCGCTGCTAACAAGTGTAGATGACTCGGTGCTGCAAAATCTAGTGGTTTTCACAAATTAACCAGTAATAGCAAATACATATACAAAGTGATTTTGCGCAAAGTCATAAAAAATTGCTCAAATAACTACAGTATTAATTGAAAAGTGAGTGTATCAAACCATACACAAATTCAAATAAAGTGATGAAAGTTCAATATATTCCCAATAATGAATGACTGTGTATGAACTCTTGGAAAAAATTATCCAAAAAACAATGTGATTAAAATAAAAAGTCCAGGGAGAAAATGACACAGAAATCTGTCGTAACTATAACATAAAAGATGGTGCAAAATATATAAAAATTGGTGCAATAGTGCCGAATATATTAAATCAGTCCACAAAAAAGGTGAAAAAAAGCCGTTCAGGAGTCTTCTCAGTGGATATGGCAAATTGGAACATTAACAGCTGGAATATGTGCTCACAGAGCCCTTACCTTAATAGGCATGGGTAAATGTCTTGAAGATCATTGTGAATAGGTGGTTTGAGGTCAGCAAGTGTCTTCCGGAAGGTAGACGGTAAGTGTAAGGCCAGCTAAGGCTCACATCAGGATCCGGATGAATATGGAAAAAAGAACAAAAAAGGAGCCTCCAATCGAGTAGTACCAAAGAGCACTATTTAATAAATAAAAAGCTGTGCTGTTACCTAACACCTCACTTCCGGTCCGCAACAAAAACAACCGGGTCAAAGGTGTATAACTTCCGGTTGCATCCAGTGCGTCAATCCTACGCGTTACGTCACGTACCTGGTGACTTCCTCAGATTCCCTGAGGAAGTCACCAGGTACGTGACGTAACACGTAGTGGTTGCATCTAGTGCGTCAATCCCTACGTGTTACGTCATGTACCTCGTGACTTCCTCAGATTCCCTGAGTACAGAAGGAAGAACTATGCTTTCCGTAATAAAATCATCTCCATGCATGACAATGCACCATCTCATGCTGCAAAGAATACCTCTGCATCAATGACTGCTATGGGGATAAAAGGAGAGAAAGTCATGGTGTGGCCTCCATCCTCCCCTGACCTCAATCCTATTAAGAACCTTTAAAGAAGAATAAATAAGTGCGCTTGCAATCAAGTGACAAAAACATATATATGAAAATAAATAGTGATTGATGTTCATAAATTGGTTGTAAAAATATAATAAAAAACTTGATAATAATGAGCAAATCTGATGGAGGAGAGTCACACATCCAAAGTTCATCAGTCCCAGCCCGTATGAAAGGAAAGGGGACGAAGGGAATGTGGAGGAAACATCCAGGCTGAAGGTGAATCCATATGACAGTAAAATTGAGCCCTTACCGAACTGGTGGACCTCCTTTATAGCAAGGTCATATTCACATGCAGATACAGCCCTCTGCGGGGGAAAGATGGATTCCAACGTCCGGATCCTCAGATGTTTGTGACGTTCCAGGGGCAAGCCACTCCGAGGTGTCAATCTAGGGAGAAGCACTCACTGGTCCAAAGGGCCGTGAGTGGAAAGAAACGCAAAAACCTCCGATAGTGTAGTATAAACAAAATAATCAAACAATCACACTATCTCAATTAAACCAAGTGATAAAGGGGGTAATATTGTCCTCATGGACAACGAACAGTACAAAAAAATGTGTTTAGCTATTCTAAGAAACCGTGACTGGTATCGACCAGTGGATAGGGACATTGTTGAAGCTTTCAATCAAAAATTTTACTCATTTGTAGATGAAGCCTTCCACAATAAAATTATCTCCAAACAAACCTGGAATTTCATACGCACCCCCTATCCTAGATTGGCAACCTTTTATGCGTTGCCAAAAATCCACAAAAACCCTTCCAACCCACCGGGAAGACCAATCCTTTCAGGCAATGGATCGATTACCGAAAATTTATCCAAACTAATAGATTAACATATCAGACCCTTCGTCCTCACCATTCCATTGTACATTTGTGATACTATTCACATCCTTTAAACCATAGAGGATGTTTCTGTCCCAACTAACAGCATTCTTGTAACTATAGATGTAGAGGCACTCTACAGTTCCATACCACACTCCAAGGGATTGGCATGTATACGTAGAGTGTTGTCTCGGATTAGGCATCACGAGGCGTCTTTCAATGAATTTATACTTTTATCTGGACTACATATTGAACCACAATGTGTTCTCCTTTGATGGCTCTATATTCCTCCAGGTGCAGGGCGTAGCCATGGGTACCTGCTGTGCCCCTGGCTACGCCAATCTGTACCTGGGGGAGTGGGAAAACACTATTTTTAGTGACGAAGCTCTCTCTATGTACCTGTGCCACGTGGTTATGTGGCACAGGTACATAGATGACATCTTCGTCGTTTGGGACGGCCCCCAACATCTCCTGGATGAATTTCTGATCAAACTCAATACTAACGAATTCAATTTGAATTTCACAATGAACTGTGATATGTCCAGAATCACATTTCTGGACATTGACATTTTTAAGAATGAATTCAACTCACTATCTTGCAAACTTTTCAGAAAACCCACTGCAGGCAATACTGTCCTGCAGTCTTCTAGTTTTCACCCTAGATCCCTTGTAAAATCCATTCCATATGGTGAATACTTGCGTGTTAAACGCAATTGCTCTAACCAATTGGATTTTAAACATGAGGCTAACAATTTGAAAAAATGGCTGCTTGAACGGGGCTACAGTCAGAAATGTCTCAAGAGAGCATTCCAACGGGCCAATGCTAATAATAGGCATGAATTACTTGTACCAAAGCAACCACAAACTTCAAAAGAGAATCATAGAATAGTTACAACTTTTACTAATGATCACACCAAACTCATGCAGATATACAAAAAATATTGGCATTTGCGGACCTCTGACCCCACCGTAGGCCCTTTTGTCCCCCCTTTTCCAATGATCACCTACAGACGAGCTACCTTGGTAGGTGATCTTTTGGTCCAGAGTGAATTCCGTGGTTCAATGAGAGGGGATCCTTGCAAGACAGTGGGTACTTTCCCATGCGGGTCATGTTCCTACTGTAAGTACATGAATACCAGAAAAAACATTTACCTGCCCAATGGCATGCCATTTAAACCAAAGCACTACTCTAATTGCCAGACAACAGGAGTGGTTTATCTAATTTTATGCAGCTGTAATTGCTTTTATGTAGGCAAAACAGTGCAAAAATTGTGGCAAAGACTATATCGCCACATTAGAGCTATGGAAACTGCTAATCCCCATCTGCCATTGGGCAGACATGTTGCTCAAACCCATAATGGTATCTGTCCCACTATATCAGTTTTGGTTCTTGATCGGCTGCACCCAAGCCCACGAGGTGGAGATTATGACAAATATCTCCTACAGCGTGAGCTTCGGTGGATCTCAAATCTAAATGCCACCTCACCACCAGGCTTAAACAAAGCCTTCAATCTCAAACCTTTCTTACCTGGCTTTGTAACCGGAAAGTTTGATAAAGATTTATGAGTCTTCAGACTCATTCATCTTCAATTATGTTTTCTTGTTTTTTCATGTTTTTTCATTTTCTTTTCATTTTGACCTTTTTTTCATTTTTTTCATTTTCTCTGTCCCCCCCTTATACTTCCGCTGTGCTTTGATTCATTTTGGATCCTTATAAACCAAATGTGTAGGTTTTGACTTATATCTATTAATCTAGACACTTTTTTTTAAGTTGTTCTCAATGATATTTGCTAGCTATGTTAAAAATGTTCTCATGCCTCTTTGTGATTTTTTGCAGGTCTTTTAGTACACTATTCAACTGTAACACCAATGCAGGTGGATTGGGCTACCATCCCCAATGTAAGAGTCCAATATTTAATAGTATTGTACTATTACAACTTATTATTTTTCTCTCCATCATCAATAATGACATATGGGCAAACAGGGTTATTTCTATACAACAACTGATATTAGCTGGACACTTTTGTAAATAGTATTCTGCTCAGTATTTCATTAATTTTTTATTTAATGAATTCTTTTATTTTATATTTTTGTATTTTTTTTCATTTTCGTTTTTTTGTTAAAAAAAAACCCCACCCCACCCCCCTCTCACCCCACCCCCCTCTCTCCCCATTGATGCTGTGGCTCGTCGGCGCTCCCTGGCACCGGGGGGCCTCCGATTCGTCTTTCTTAGAGGACTGGGGGCTTCTTTCAAGGCGACAGCTTAGCGCATGCGCCATGGCCTTCTTTGTCCTCGCACATGCGCAGTAGCGGTTTTTTCATCCTTCGCTTTCAGCTGCTGCCCACCTTCGGTGTCAGCAGTTTTGGTCGACGTCTGACGTCGCCGCGCCTTATGACGCGGTGGCACCGGACGCTGCATAGACTGAGGAGCCTCTAGTGGAGAGCTCATATACACAGCAGCAATGATTTATGCAGCTGTGTTGTAGGACCTGTCACATGAACTCCGCCTTCTTAACTTACTAATTGGCTGCTTCTGGGCCACCACTCCCCCAGGAGGGATATTTTAACCACTCAACACATTTGCCAGATCAGCGCTACACAGCTGAGGCATCTGACATGGACACATTGGGATTGATCTAAAAGCAAGGTTAGAATACAGATAGCACTCTTGTTGTTTTTTTATGCTCTCTCTCTTTATATATCCTTGTTGATACAGCTCTCTCTGCAGCTTTAATCCCATGTGATACCTAGCTCTTTTAAAGCTGTTTTTTTCTCCCTCTTAGCCAAGTTTTCTTGGTTTATCTGTTTGCTCTCCCCATTGAATGAAAGTATGCCATTAAATTTATACTGTGAGTCGAGTCTTGCAGCATACACATATATACCCCTTCTTTTTTGTATTTTTTTTTGTATTTTGACAGGCATATGCTCTCCATACCCTGATTCAGGTGGCTCCTGCGAGCTCTGACTTGCCGCTTTCGCTGATTTATGGGTGTATGAGAGAGAGAGAGGGGGGTCCCTGCCACCATCCTTTCACCCTGTCTTCATGAACATCTCCATATGTCTCATATTCACTGAATGAGTGGATGCATATTACCTCTGTGCTTAGAAAATAACTCCTTGCACATTGATCAAGTTTCTCAAAAGGACCTTTTGGGTGTGGGACCCAATCTGCCTGCACATGTGCTGTGTAACTTTCCTGCCACTAAGAGAGCATTTTTTGATCTGTAAGTATGTAATTACATTTCCTTGACTGTATTTTGCCATTTCACAATTATGTCAATGTATGAATAAATTGTAAACTTTGAATTATGGGGCACTCAGATATACTTATACTTTCTAATTTCTTTTCAATAGAAATGCAACATTACAACCTACCTAAACCCCTGAAGAAGGAAGTACACTTTCCATAGAAATTTATTTTTCTGTGACCCTTTCCGAAACATGTAGGGTGGTTGGTTATGTAATAGTTGCACTTTTTAGCGCCGTCTGTAGCATTTATCAGCTATGTACATCATTTGCATTTACAAATCATGCTCTTTTCAAAAGTTTTTAAGCTATTTTTGTAATTTTGTAATTTTGTATATTTTCTAATTGTATTCTGAATAAAATTGGTTAAATTTTATATATCTGGTATCCCTACTTTATACTATTCTTTATTGGTCTTCTGCCTATATCATCCTTTGGGGACACCCTTTGTTTCTTCCAATTTTGCCTTTGGGATGTTGCAGAAACCTCTAGGATCAGTCTCTTGCATAGTTCCCTCCCCTCCAAATAATTTCTCTCCTTATAGCAAGGTCATATGCACATGCAGATACAGCCCTCTGTGGGGACAGATGGATTCCAACGTCCGGATCCTCAGATGTTTGTGACGTTCCAGGGGCAAGCCACTCCGAGGTGTCAACCTAGGGAGAAGCACTCACTGGTCCAAAGGGCCGTGAGTGGAAAGAAACGCAAAAACCTCCGATAGTGTAGTATAAATAAAATAAGCCTTTATTACTCAGGGGGGCAGAGAACACTTCTTCACCATAAAACGTATCTAAAAAGCCGGCATGTAAAAAGCGAACACCCGTGTACAAACAAACATGGGGCGTACAATGTGATGGCGTATATTGCGTAGCCACACCCTACATGTTTCGTCATAAATGACGTCTTCAAAGGGGCACGGGCGACGCACTGAACCATCCCTTTATAATTTTATGCGGCAACCAGACCTCGTTTTCGCCTGGGCGCCGTTACATAATCAACACATTAAGGATGCGCAGGAGAACACCAAGCCTCGATATGACGTACACCACGCAACGAGAATTATACACAGAAAACCCGGGGAAGGGGGAAACTGAATTTGAAAACGAAAAGGAAAAACAAACAGAAGATATATATATAAAGCTGGGCTTAAAGCCAATGTGTATGAATCCAAAAAGGATGAAAAGAGAAGGAACCAAAACCATACTGCAACAAAGAGATGCAGAATGTAAATATACTACAAATATAACAATGGCATATTACTAATGTTGATAGTGAAAATCACGCAGCCACAGGCTGCAGAAACCACAGGAGTAAGTATGCACATACAAAAATAGCTAAAACCCCAAAAAAAGATGGTGTATTTGAAATCAGCAATGAGTTGGAGGGTGACTTGGGAGGTCTCTTTATGAGACTTAAAAATCTCATGATCTCCGAGATACACACTCAGTGGTATATAGCCTTTTTATGACAGTATGTGGCTGACTTGATGGTCCCGAGAAGCCTTAGGTGGGAGGTTAGCCCCCAAACAGGTGAACTAGAACTCCAGGATTGGTTCAAGTACTTAAATTAAGCTGGAGTCAAATTCTTGGAGTTCCTGATCCAGAAGAAAAATGACAAATTAGTCAGATTAGATGTGGTACATAGATCTGGGGGTACCTCTAAGTCCCCCAAAAAGAAACCCAAGAACCGTAAGTCTAATGGTCATACTCAATATAATGATAGCTATCGTCAATATGGACCGACTGGGGGATACCAAGGTGATTATCCCCCTTACCAATATGATTCCCCCAGGAGAATCAATGGAGAGGACCAACACCTGAAATATTCTGTTCCCACTCAGAATCGGTTCCAACCCTTGAGAGGTAGGGATTACCATTATGACAATTATGGTGGGTATGACGGTAGAGATGAATATCATTCTGAATACCGGACCCCCAGAAGAGAGATGTATAATGACAGGCCACCCTGGTACCAACCACCTCCCTCTCAACGAGGAGACCAAGGTGGTCAGTGTATCCCTAATCAGCCCCAGTGGGAAGAATACTCCCAACCACAATATAGGGTTTTCCCCGGGGAGACCAAAACCCCCAAAGACCTGTAGAAAAAAGAGAGGAGTCAGAGGGGGGGGATCAAAGAGCCAAACGAAAACAGGAATGCGGAGACAGGGTATTTTCAACCTGAGCAAGGTTTCTCTCACTCAGGCTGAGACCTCTATTCTTGATAAAGGTCTCAAATTTGCACCCCCCCTAAATCATTAAATAAATTTCAAACTTATATGGACATCCATAAGTAGACCAGAAAATTAAATATTAAAAGGTATATGCTGTCCAATCCTGTCAGCTTTCAAGGTATGAATCCCACTAGCATTAGACATTCAGGCCTGGCAAATGCCTCCCTGTTTAATCCACCTGGAGGTCTACCTGCCTCTATCAAGGTCTTTAGGGATGTTCTCCTTGGAGACCTTGACCACCTGAAAATTAAGAATACTAAAATGACTAGCGAATTACAATTGGGTTTGGACCTGCGTTGCAAGCAAAGAGACCTTGTGATTAGGCCAGCTGACAAGGGGGGGATTGTAGTCCTTGATAAGGCCGACTATCTTCAAGAACTCGGGAACATAGGCGGGGACCGCGACACCTACATGCCTCTTAAGTCTGAACTACGTGTAAAATATAAAAAGGAACTGGAAAAAATTGTTGACCATGGGTTTGAGTTGGGCATTATCAATAAAAAAGAAAAATTGTTCTTGGTACCAGTATCCTCACGGATTCCTATCATGTACTACCTGCCCAAGATCCACAAGGATCCGGTCCATCCCCCAGGCCGCCCAATCATTAGTGGAATAGATTCCATTATGTCTAGGGCAGGTAAGTACATTGATAGTTTCCTTCAACCTTTCTTCAAGCTATTGCCAGCTTACATTAAGGATAGCAGATATACTATCAATCTGCTTAAAGACTGTGGTTACAGGGAGGGACACTGGCTAGTCACTGCCGATGTTACATCCCTGTATACCATAATTCCTCATAATTGGGGTATTACTTCTGTTAGGCATTTTCTAAACAGAAATCTCTCACTACCAAGGAGACAAAAGCGTTTCATAATGGATCTTTTAGAATATGCCACTACGCATAACTTTTCTGGCATGACAACCAGTTTTTTCTTCAAACCAAAGGTATGGCTATGGGGGCCAAGTTTGCCCCCAGCCTGGCTAATTTGTTCAGGGTAAGTGGGAGGAGGACGTCATCTATGCCCAGCAAAGACCTGAATTGGTCCTGTGGGGCAGATATATAGATGACGTCCTCCTCCTATGGAATGGCACCCATGAATCTCTTTGTTCATTCATGGAGGGTCTGAACAATAATGACAGGGGAATTGTATTCAAATATGAGGCCAGTCAGCATACTGTCAATTTTTGGGACCTTAAGATTTGGAGCGAAGGGGATGTTTTACTTACTTCCACCTATTTTAAGGCCACAGACCGCAATTCGTTCATACCTCGCTACAGTTGCCATCATAAGGCCTAACTCGACTCAGTCCCCAAGAGTCAATATATAAGAATGAAGCGGAACTGTTCCACAGTAGCTGATTTTAAGGCCCAGTCTAAGGTACTCACTGATAGACTTTTAGAAAAGGGGTATGAGGCTCACTTCCTTAAAGAATAACTGGATCAGGTGGATCAGCTTGATCGCAAACTTTTACTTACGGATAAAACCAGGACTGAGGGGAGAGACAGTGGTAACAACTTCTCATGCCCTTTTATAACAGGATATTCCCATCAACATTTTTCAATCAAGAAACTGTTACATAAACATTGGCATATTGTCAAAAATGATGACATATTGGGACCGGCACTTCCTGATAGACCTCAGATCATTTTTAGAGGGGGTTCCCTCAATTAAATCACTTGTGGCCCCTACTGTTTGTGATCCTCCCACTAGCAAACCCACGTTTTTTCAAAATCTAGTGGGGTACTATAGATGCAAGAACTGTGCGGTCTGTTCTATTAATGCCATTAGAGACAGGAAGGTCAGTCATTTTCATTCCAATAGCACTTCCCATGATTTTCCAATAAAATCCTTTATTACTTGTTCTACTGCCAACGTTGTGTATTTTCTGACCTGCCCTTGCGGGCTGCATTATGTGGGACGTACTGTGCGACCCCTGCAGGTCAGACTGAATGAGCATATTGGGAATATTAGGAGAGGTTTCAAAGGCCATCCAGTTTCCAAACATTATTTAGATGTACATAGGCAGGACCCCAAGGGAACCTCGTTTGTCGGTATCGACAGACTAAAATTACCATGGAGAGGGGGACCTAAATGACGTGCCATCTCCAAGTTAGAAATGGAGTGGATTTATGGAATTAGATGTCTTAGACCCCTTGTGTTAAACGTAGATATTGAAATAAATGCGTTTTTTGATAATGCTTAAGACAGGATTATTACATTTCTAATTTGTGTTCCTTGTACTGTTTATATTGACGCGAGGAGAACACCAGGGTGATTTGATGTCCCCCACCAAATAAATGTTCTACTCTTTACCATGTTTAGTAAAAGAATAATAATAAAAAAATCTTTTTTCAACATATTTTTTAATGGGTTTTAGCTATTTTTGTATGTGCATACTTACTCCCGTGGTTTCTGCAGCCTGTGGCTGCGTGATTTTCACTATCAACATTATTAATATGCCATTGTTGTATTTATAGTATATTTACATTCTGCATCTCTTTGTTGCAGTATGGTTTTGGTTCCTTCTCTTTTCATCCTTTTTGGATTCATACACACTGGATTTAAGCCCAGCTTTATATATATATCTTCTGTGTTTGTTTTTCCTTTCCTTGTTTTCAAATTCAGTTTCCCCCTCCCCCAGGGTTTTCTGTGTATAATTCTCGTTGCGTGGTGTACGTCATATCGAGGCTTGGTGTTCTCCTGCGCATGCTTAATGTGTTGATTACGTAACAGCGCCCAGACAAAAACGAGGCCTGGTTGCCGCATAAATTTATAAAGGTGATGGTTCAGTGCGTCGTCGGTGCCCCTTTGAAGATGTCATTTATGACGAAACATGTAGGGCATGGCTACACACTATACGCCATCACGTTGTACGCCCCATGTTTGTTTGTACACGGGTGTTCGCTTTTTACATGCTGGCTTTTTAGATACGTTTTATGGTGGAGAAGTGTTCTCTGCCCCCCTGAGCAATAAAGGCTTATTTTATTTATACTACACTATCAGAGGTTTTTGCGTTTCTTTCCACTCATGGCCCTTTGGACCAGTGAGTGCTTCCCCCTAGATTGACACCTCGGAGTGGCTTGCCCCTGGAACGTCACAAACATCTGAGGATCCGGACGTTGGAATCCATCTTTCCCCGCAGAGGGCTGTATCTGCATGTGAATATGACCTTGCTATAAAGGAGGTCCACCAGTTCGGTAAGGGCTCAATTTTACTGTCACCTGGATTCACCTTCAGCCTGGATGTTTCTTCCACAGTCCCTTCTTCCCCTTTCCTTTCATACGGGCTGGGACTGATGAACTTTGGATGTGTGACTCTCCTCCATGAGATTTGCTCGTTATTATCAAGTTTTTTATGAATGAACTTTATTATATTTTTATATTTATGAACTTCAATCACTATTTATTTTCATATATATGTTTTTGTCACTTGATTGCAAGCGCACTTATTTATTCTTTTCTATTTTCACTACACTGATATTTGTGTTTTTTTGTTGCAGCTGCAGTTTAGTGTTTTATAATTTATTTGCTTTCTAGCGCGGTTTATTCTTTTTATACTTATTGAGAACCTTTGGAGCATCCTCAAGCAAAAGATCTATGAGGAGGCAGTTTACATCCAAACAGCAGCTCTGGGAGGCTATTCTGACATCTTGCAAACAAATTCAAGCAGAAACTGTCCAAAAACTCACAAGTTCAATGGTTGCAAGACTTGTGAAGCTGCTATCAAATAAGGGGTCCTATGTTAAAATGTACCGTGACCTGTTAAAATGTTTAAAAAGTTAAAATGTGGTTCAAAGTTTGATTGAAATAGCTTTTGATTTCAGTAAATATGCTGTAAACACAACAAATGACAATTTTAAGTTATTTACAACCTATAAAGTGTTTTGAAACTTACTGTGCGTAATGATTTGGAACAGTGCATTGTAAGTTTTTTACGTTGAAAAATAAAAACTGTTATCATTAGAAGGTTTGTTCAATAAAATTTGAATTGTACTCTCAATAGTTGATAACATGAGAATTATGCTGACTGTTGTTTACATCAATTATTTAGGTAAATGAGAAAAATATCATTGGCATAATAATTTAGAACAGGGTGTAGAAAAAAAGCATGACAGGACCTCTTAAAACTGAGATCAGGGGTCAAAAAGACCTAAGATCTCATATTTACACTAAAATGCAATTAAAAAAAATTGCCATTTAAAAAAATACATAAAAATGTCCCTTTAAGAGCTACGTCACTTCCGCCCTGCAATGATATGGAGATGGGTGGGGGCTATCTTCCCCTCACTCATCTCTATGTCAGGCTAGGGAAAACTTCCAATCGCCTCCGCTGCTGCCAACGGCTCCGGGAAGCAGCGTAGGGCGCCAAACGTTGCAGGAGGGGGGCCCCTCTTCCACCACCAATGGAAGTGATCTTGCGGCGAATCCGTCAATTATTTTAGTAAATATAAACGGCTCAATACCCTTTCTCATCAGCAGTCTTGTGACTTCTATCAGTGTCTGGTTAAAGCTTGTAGGAGGTGTTTTCATTCTTCTCTGACTGTCCTATGAGGATGCAGGACCCCTGACCCTCTGTCTGGACAGTGCTGATTGGCCCTGTGCCGATCACATGCACTCTTCCAAAAAAACAAACTCTCTAGCAATACAAAAATTGAGCTTGTGCAGAGTGCCTCCCAGGGCTCTGTGCTATCAGCAGATGGATTGGGGACAGTGGAAGAAGGGGAGGATCAGAGAAGACAGGATCAAACAGCCTTTTTACACAATGTGGAGGATTAACCCCTTAGGTTCCACAGTGAGTATAACAAGCATGCTTTACTGCATGTACAGACTTATTTTACAGTTGAGGGTTTAATAACACTTTAAAACAAAAATATTCTGTTGCTATTCTATGAGTGTATGGCCAGCTTTAGGGTGGATTTACACTGTGATGAAAATTCCACAAACAGGCACTACGGAAGTATAACCTCACTTGCTTTAGTTTTTTCTCCTTTTTTTCCTGTGACAAGGAATCAAATAGGTGATCAAAGTAAATTTGTAATTGTCAAGGAAAAAACAAAGTTCTGTAGCTAAAGTCTACTTGTTCACTTCTTCTTTAATAATTTTCTTTCTACAGCAATTATTTCTATTTCCTCAGCACAGAAGTCCATGCACCCTTTAGCTGGAGAGTAGCTGTCTAGTAAATCACATCTAGTACACAGAGGTTGGAAAGTACAGCCCTTGAGCCAAATGTGATGCTTCTAGCTAGCAAAAAAGGTCACTGTCATAGCAATATTTACTATGATAAATAAGAAGTATTTGTGGCATACTGTCACAGGCTTCTTAGTCATAACGTCTCTTCTTTGGGCTACACACTACTTTTACGGACTTTATTTGAGCTGACAACAGGTCAGCTTAGACATCTATACCTCATTCCATAGAGACAAATCCTCCATATGGTCAAGGCACTGAGTCATCCAAGAGGTCAGTGATCACCACACTGTGCTATCTAGCCCTTATGACGTGTACACACGAGCGGACTTTTCGACCGGACTGGTTCGATGGACCGAATCCGGCGGACAATCCGACCGTATGTGGGCTCCATCGGACCCTCAGCTGACTTTTTTGGTCAAAAATCTGATGGACTTTAGATTTGGAACATGTTTGAAAACCGACGCTAGGGCAGCTATTGGTTACTGGCTATTAACTTTCTTATTTTAGTCCAGTTGTACGTCATCACATACGAATCCGTCGGATTTTGGTGTGATCATGTGTAGGCAAGTCCGTTCGTTCAAAAGTCCATCAGAAGTCCGTCAAAAGTCAGTCGGAAAGACTGTCGGACCTCTGTTGCCGAAAAGTCCGCCCATGTGTACAGGGCATTAGGTGTCCTTAGACATGAAGATGCCCAGTAATGAGGAACCCGTAAGGCTTTGCTGATAATTACTAAATCTGGCCCTGGATCCATTTCACAAGATTATTTATTTGTCAATCCAGCAGCTTTGGGCCCCATACCAGTTTCACCCACACATCCGGTACCAATCATCGTGTAAATGCTATTATTTGGGAGGGTGCACAATCAAAAGGTTCCGTTTACCAAGAAGATCAGTTCCGTTTTATGATTGGTGTCAATGTCTGTTCCAGACTGTATTTGATTTGGAAAAAAACAGTCCACTAATTACATAACTTACATATACTGAATATGAGTGTCTGCAGAGGCTGCCAAAGATTATTTTGTGAATGAAGAAATAACCAATTAGAAAACTATAAGATATATTACAATCATTATTGTTTCTCCCCTATGGTGTCTGTGTGATCGTTTAGGTTTGCCATCACCAGTAAACATAGATACAGGCAAAATCCAACCATCCTTGCAGAACCATGGCAATTTAGGATGGCTTTCTGAAACATGTGTCATTTGCAAAAAGGCGCTTCCTCTTGAATCTTGAATGCTGAACATAGGGTCAGGGGTAGTACAGATTAAATTGAAGGCTCTTTCTAAAGCTGGACATACACTGGCCATACACATATTCCCCCATCCACACTATACAGCCTGGATGGACAAATCTCCTGTTGTGCCTATGGTACTCTGACAACCTAGTTTCAGCCCTCTCCAGTCCAGTCACATTATCCCATCCAGCCATCGGCAGCTACAGAGGGAATGGAGAGAGAACTAGACAACAGCTCTGTAAACCGGGGGGCAATGACATCACCCCTAGGTTCTTATGGTACAGCCATTGTCCCTTTCTCTCCCCTGCAGCTGCCGCTGTCTCAGAGAACTCACACAGCAAGCACCCGTCTCCGTGCAGCAGCTGCCAACCCTCTTTCCGCTAATGCCAATGTGCATGCACGGAACCGTAGCCAGAGACAAACGAGATCCAGAGTGGGCATGCACAATGGCACCTCCATGCGAACGCGCGCATGCGCTAACGTGCACCAGCAAGTGTCAACGCGCTAATGCGCCAACGTGCATGTGCCAATGTGCTAAGGCGCTAATGCGCGTGCCTGCGCGCATGCACGTACGCTGCCACGAATCCCGGCACACAGCACCCTATATAAACAGAGAGTGTGTCTAGCATCAGTGCTGGATCGTCTTCAGATTGTCCCTGTGTTCCTGTTGTTACTCTGCCTGATTGACCTTGTTCCTGAAAACCCGGCTATCTCCTGACCATTCTCTTGGATCTTCCCTGCCTGCTGAACCTGCCTCTACCTGCAATACTGACCTTGGCTTGGACTTATGATTACGGCCATAGGTATGCACAGCCTATTGCATTAGGGTGTGCACCCCAAATCTTAAACACATATGCGTGTGTGTGCATGTGTATATATATTGACAGTGTCAGTAGAACAGTGAATGGTGTCAGTAGTTTTTATTTGTGTTATTTTATATTTTTATTATTTTTACAATTTTCTTTTTTTATTGCAATTTGTTTAGGAGCCCCATTAGGTTTGGTGATCAGGAGTCTAAGCAGGAGGAATCTGCACCACACGGGGTGATTAGGGTGTGCCCAGGCACACCTGGCACACCCTGTGCGCACGCCTATGATTACGGCACTGCCTTCTGATTCTGTACCCCGCTGCCGTCTGTTGCCAACCTCTGCCTGTTCCTGAGTACAGTTTTGCCTTCTGATTCTGTACCCCACTGCCAGCCTGTTGCCGACTCCTGCCTGTTCCTGATTCTGCAGTTGATCCTGATCTGGCTCCCGCTGAACAAGTCTGGTGATCAGTTTCCACATCTCCTCAGCAGAGGTTCCTGTATCTCCAAGTTCCAGCCTCCTGCCTGCAGGCACCTGCACCCTTTCGTTGCCCTCGCACTCCCTGTACCCACCACCAGGGGTGCTTGGACCGGAACCGTGCAAGAGGCCACCCTCATCATTTCGGGCTCCGCTGTAGGATACGTGACACGCTGGCTGACACAAAGGGGCTGGATCACATGACCAAGCTGGAAATAGAAAATGTATAATGGAAAATTCCCTATCAAATACTTACCATAATTTTCCTTTCCTGTTTGACTCCATGGCAGCATACATGTGGGTTTAGCCCCGCCTCTACTACTGCCCTATAGGACTCCACTCCCATAAGTCTTTGCTCTGAGCCAGCGCCCGTGCTCGATAACTAGCCTACACCAGCCATTGGGAGGGAACCCCTGCTTCTATGGAGTCCATTACGAAAGGAAAATTATGGTAATTATTTGATAGGGAATTTTCAGTTTTCCTGACAGACTCCACGGCAGCATACATGTGGGAAATAACTCATCGTACACACCAATTTAATTAACACCGTCAACCGACAGTGCTTGCACACCAAAATTAACAGAAGACGGAGCAGCTGATTCAACACAGTAATGAGGCATAAATGGGAGCCTCCCCCAGAAAGGCAGATGTCAATCTCAGCTCCTGAATGGGCGAACTTCTGGCCAGTTCTTCCGAGACATTCCACAAGTGTCTCGTCCACGTTATTTGTCCAAACTTCCATGGCTTTTGATATTGCAGCCAGGGCTAAGGCTGGCTTGCAGGCCATACCTGCTGTAAGGTAGACCCATTTGAGGTCCGTGTCGATCCGCCTATCCAAGGCATCCCTGAAAGAGACCATATCTTCCAGGGGAAGGGTCACATGTCTGACCAGCCTCTTCATGGCTGCATCCACCAGAGGAGCTGATTCCAGATGCTTGACCTCTTCCTCTTTGAAGGGATAAAGCTTCAATACTTTTGACAGCATGGAGTTCTTTTTCTCCACCTTGCCCCAGTCGTCCGTGATGACTTCACCCAGCTCGGTAAAAAACAGTAAGTTGACACGTTCCTTCTTCAATTGCTTAAAATACTTCCTCTGTTTGGAAGAGGCAGCCACTGGCTCTTCCCAACGTAATGCTTTTCTGATGGCTTTAACCAGGTGGGACAGCAGGGCGAAATCAAACCCCACACAGGGATCTTCCCCCTCTGAGTCACTACCTGAGAGGGCGGCAGACGGGCGGCTTGGTTGAGAGGACTCCCATGCGTCCTGAGCTTGTGACTCCCTCACTGGTGAATGTAGAGGTTTGCGGGTCTGGCTGGTCTTAATCTCTCTCAGAGACTCCTTAATGACCCTTTTGATCAGGGACTTTAGCTGCTGGTCCATACCACCTCTCTCGCCTGCTGCTTTGGCATAACAGAGGTCACATAGGGATTTTCCCACCGGTACTTGTGCCCTACACCCTCAGCAGACACATTCAGCAGAGCGGCTGGAGTGAGCCGTGGAAGGGCGAGAAAGGTCCTCGCTACGGTGCCTCGATCCTGATGGTGAACCGTGGTGCCTAGATCTGCAAGAGGAGTGCCAACGATGAGACTTCATAGAGTCACATATCTTTGGGTGAGCTGCACTGCTGACTGGACCTAGAAGGGCTGAACAATCTCATCACTCCCAACCACCATCATCTCAGGGCCGAGGTAAGATGAACAAGCTGGACTTGGGGGGCGATAGGGCCACCTGCTAGTAGCTAGGCTATCAGGCCAATGCACTGCTTGGCTGCCAGTGGCTAGGCCTCTAGCTTCTTGCAGAGCCTCTCCCATATGCCCACTCCATACCGCGCTAGTAGCTAGGGCTTATTGGAGTATTGCGACTCTTCTTCCCTGGGGTCGCAGCTCAGCCGGTCCTGATCGTAGGAGGAGAATCTTTGGGTAGGAAGACCATCAACTGGGTACTTCAGAGGAGGACAAAAAAAGAACACGGCCTCTGGCTCAGAGCAAAGATTTATGGGAGTGGACTCTTATAGGGTAGTAGTAGAGGCTGGGCAAAACCCACATGTATGCTGCCATGGAGTCTGTGTTTTAGACAGGTTAGTTAGTGTCGGTGTTAGGAGGGGGGGCATTTTTTTGACTATTTTTTTCTTTTATTCGTTTGACCTTAAAAACCATGATTGGAGATACCAGATCTATTTCATTTGAGAGCTAATGTGGAATGTCAACGCAGATAGGCACGAGAGACTGAAGGAGAAGTCTGGATAGGTGAGGAACTTGCCTGCAGCAGCAGATGAGAAGTTGGTAGCAAGCAGCAAGGAGGCTTAGAATTTACAGCACAGCAGCATCTGCAGTAAACTAAATAGAAAATGCTGAGAGTGGGGAGCAGAGAAGCAAAGATTCTTCAATACACAGGCTGCCAGAGAGGCCAATACTGTATATACATGTTAGATTATTGAGTAAAGGTGATTCCACGGTGACAGTGTTACTTTAAAATAAAGGACATGCTAATAAATTGTGTGCTTGTTGGGGCTGTTAACTTTTTTTTACCTCCCATATAATCCCTATACTGTATAATCTACAGCTCCCACCTTCTGTAACCTCCCTTAGAGCCTAATAGAAAGTATGTTCCTCCACCATCTATACACTTTTCCACCTATTATAGCCCTCCCTATTATATATTGCACCAGAAGAAGTAGGCTGGCTGGGTGGCTACAATAGAAATTGAGCTGTGGCGCCGCCCATCCCCATCCCTTTCCATAACAGGTCACAGAGACTGGCAGCGGGGCAGGGGGTGGGCGGCGCCGCAGCTCAATTTCTATTGTAGCCACCCAGCCAGCCTACTTTTTCTGGTCTTGTCGAAAATGGCAGCTGGCGAAGACATTGTCTCCGCCGGCCGCAGACCTCAAGCGGCCTGCGGCGCGGACCTCAGCGGCGAAAAATCGGGAAAAAACGAATTTCCTGGGAAACGATAAAATTGGGAAAAGGGTCTAAATCCCGGGAATGTCCCGGGAAATTCTGGACAGTTGGCAAGTATGCATTATCACATAAACCTCCTGAGGGACTATTAAAAAAATAAATTTAGCAGAGTTTACTACTGCTTTAACACTGGTAGTGTGGGGGCAGCCCCACTGAAAGGGAGCAATTTTGTTCAACCCAAGAGTTCAGATTTAAAGAGGAAGCAAACTTCCTCTGCAGACATTTACCTATAGGTAAGCTTATAATAAGGCTTACGTATAGATAGGGAAAATATCTCCTAAACGTGTACCATTTAGCAGATACTTACATTACTGGCACATGCTCTCTGAAGGAATGGGCCATGGGTACTGTTCCTTCCAGGCCCCGTGCCCTGAACAGCAGCTCCCGCACTCATGTGCGGGAGTGAGGTCATCGCGGTTATGGCCAATCACAGCACCAGAGCCCACGAACCCAGAAGAAACTCTGGGGAAAATGTCAGCCACCTCAGCCGTGTGTGGGCACCGCTGTGACAGCTTTGTTCTAAGGTAAGTATTTAATAATGAACTAGTATGTGATGCATACTAGCTCATTATGCCCTTGTCTTACAGGGTTTTTTTTTTTATGTTATTTTTTTCAGAGTTTACAACCTCTTTAACTTATAGGCTTAACTTTAATATACCATTACACAAATATGTAATGACAGTGTACATTGCGATGCTCTAGTAATATCCTGAACTGACAATCAGTAACAGATTTATAAGAGAAACTCTGCCCTCTGGTGGAAGAAAAGTGTAATACTCATATTGTCAGTTTAAAGGATAAGTTCACCTTTCAAAAAATAAAAAAATAAATGCAAATTTTTTGCATGTAAAACAATAATATTTTTTGTAATGAACCTGTAAAGCATTTCGCTCATGATCAGTAGATCGTGGGTGTAATGCTACGGTCCTGCAGACCGTATGGGCAGTGTGCATATGTCTGCCCATACCTCCGATATGGCCACTGTGGCAGGAAACATGAATGAACTACCACTGCGCCCAACAGCGGCGTTATTAGTTCATTGAGAACTACAAGCCAACATCCGCAATGACAGTCAGACCTTGTAGTTTTCCCATTCAAAGAATACTGTGAATGGATGACGTAGCCGGACTGGCAGAGCCCCACACGGCCGCATTTGTTGTAGAAAGTGACAGCTAGTGGAGGATCTCCCCCACCAATCCCCCCCGTTAGCTGTCACTCTCTACAACAAATGCAGCCGCGTGGGCTCCGCCCGTCTGGCTACGTCATCCGTTCACAGTACTGTCCGATTGGGGAGAGCGGGAGCTTGTGCATCTGTAACATGTTACATATTACACCCTGGATATGGGTGTAGCATGTAACATTTTACACGAGGTGAACTTATCCTTTAAACATTGTGTTTGCATACTGTAGCAAATACAAAAATGTATGTGCTTACCCTCAACCCCCTCATCCCAAGCTGTTGTATAAATATCTGACTTATATTTAAAAAAAAAATTTCATGCAAGATACATAATTTTGGGTGGCACTGTATTTTGTATATAATATTTACATGATAAGCAAATTTCATGATTCATTTTTATTCTAAATCTACAATTAAATAACAATCTTTAGCTGCCTATGGACTTATTTTTCTTTTTGGAAATGTTTACTGGGCCCAATTCACAAAGCTTTAGCACAATGATATGGACCTTTATTTTAACCATGCAACTATAATTTTCAAATGTCATTGGACTCACCTGAAAATATCTGTCACTTTTTAGCAAATAAGTATCCTTATCCTAATGTATTAAGCTCACCACACGTGTTACAAACTGAATGTACAATCTTTAACTTTAAATTTACCAAAACTATAATACTGTACACGTCCAGTAAGTACGTATAGTAATGCACACACGTCCACTACTTAATGGCCCTGTAATCTATTTTTCCTGAAAACATCTCTGTTTTTTTGTCTCCTCGTTATGCTCTTTGTGAGCCCATCAAACTTTTCCTTTCCCCCCTCACTTCTGTTTGTTTAGAACAAACAGTGCACATTAGTTGGGGTCATGTACACTGCTCTATGCACACTACAAATCCAAATCTCATATTCCATAGTCCAGTGGTGGCTGGTGGGTTCTTATTTGGGGGGTGGCAGCAAACAAAGATCGCCCCCCACTGCCACGGCAGCATGGCACAGCACTGAAACACCCCCCCTGGGCGGTCCCACACTTACCCATGGGGCTGTGGTGTCCTCTCCTCCTCTTCTGGAGTGTGGGCAGTGGCCGCGGCGGGTCCGATCCTCCAGCTTCCTCAGCCATGTGTCTCCTCTACCGCCAAAGCGTTAGACATCCAATAGGACCGCCTGACGCTTTGGCCAATCGGGAAACAGGTCTCACAGACCTGCCTCCTGATTGGCGGGGAGAAACTTTCGTTTAAAAATTGCGAAAATTCATTTGCTATGGTCACACAACTGGGTGGCCTCAGAGCGTAATGCTCTGCGCTCCGAGGCCGACATTTTTTTGAAGCCTATTAGAGGCTCTGGCTCTAATCAGGTGCTTCAAAAAAACACCCACCCCACATTGAAATCCATGGTCTGGCGCCACTAATATGTAGATCAGGGGAGGTGTCACCCATGCACCCTCTATGGACGGGCTGCCACTGCCATAGTCCATTTTGGAAGTGAGCAAGAGAGGGTGACTACATTCCTATATACAGTGGGACCATGAAGAACAAACGTAGCTACCCTCTGGAAGTCAGAAGACAGCAGTAAAAAAAGGGATTTGGAGGAGGCTGAGAGCAATAGTAGATACTTTTTTGAGTTAAGATGATATACTTGAAGTTTAATGTTATGTTAACTAACCTGTACAATCAATCTGTATCCATTCAGGCCCTTGTATTACATTGATAGATCTTTACATTACATATACACTGGTAGAACTAAAGAAGATTTTACAGTCAGATTGTAATGTGTGTGTGTGGTGGCTTTATGATTTGAGCCTATACAATGGATTAACAAAAATGCCACTTATAGCCTGACCAAAACAAATGTTAGGTGTAAAAGCTCAGCAAATGTCACAAGTTTAAAGCAAAATTTGTTTGTGGCCTTTATAATGCACAAATCTGGGGGAATACTTTAAATAGTGTCCAAATGCAGCTATTATAGCAGCCAATCAGAATACTGCTTTTAGTGATCTAAATTTAGAAGGCTTTTTAGATTGGTTGCTATTTGTTATGCTGTGTACACACGGGCAGACTTTTCGGCATCAAAGGTCCGGTGGTCTTTCCGACGGACTTTCAACGGACTTTTGACGGACTTCCGACGGATTTTCGAACGAACGGACTTGCCTACACACGATCACACCAAAGTCTGACGGATTCGTACGTGATGACGTATGACCGGACTTAAATAAGGAAGTTGATAGCCAGTAGCCAATAACTGCCCTAGCGTCAGTTTTCGTCCGTCGAACTAGCATACAGACGAGCGGATTTTTTCGACTGGACTCGAGTCCGTCAGAAAAATTTGAAACATGTTCCAAATCTAAAGTCCATCTGATTTTGGTGGTGGTCTGCTGTCTCTTGGCTGTGACAGCTGTTATATAGGCAAGGGCGAGGCCACCCGGTGACATAACCGGTTGACCCCTGCACCTTCTGACATCATGTGACGTCCTATGATGGAAGAGGAAACCGGCCTCTTGTCTCAACGGTTAGCCGGGGGATGATGTGGAGTCCCCAGCAGAAGCGCTAACAACAGAGTAGAGTGCTGCTGGCCTCTGCCCTCAACTAACAGGAGATGGAATTCCTGTGGAAGTTGATGGGACTTCAGTCTCCACTGACCCAACCCCAGAAAAAGGTCCGACATTGGGATAGGAGCATGTCAGCCTTGCTCCGCAAACACTGGGGGATTTTCATCTAGTAACAGTGGAGGGGATTGCAGTCTCAACCTGTATGCCCCAGGGATTCTGGGCAGTCACCCCAGATCCCCAACAGCATGACGGAGTGAGTCCAGTCACCCTGTCTTCTCTCCAGCGGCTGAAAGGACTCCAGGGAGAAGGACCAGTCCGCATTTCTCCCCAGCGGCGATTATGTTCTACAAGAGAGGCCGAGGTTGGCTGGGTGAGTAATGCTCTGTTTGGGGACAATGTGTTTTGGAGTACTGTGTGGGTATAGGCATTGGGGGACTGGAACTACGGACTAACTTTGAAGTAAACCCGTTTGGGTTCTCCTTCTGTGTTAGTCTTCTGCCGAAAGGGGAGATGTGTGACCGGAGTCACTTTGGGCAGGGGACTTGTGGAACCCAGCTTACCTTGGTGACTCCTTGTCCAGCTCCCCCAGCCCCTCCTATGTGTAAGTTACCCTGTGTCTATTAGGGGCACAGGGTGGCCGAGAACCCCGGTCTGATCTGTAATAATCGGACTCACTGTATATATATTGTATATTGTCTCATACTGTTATGGACTCTTTGCTGGGTCGTTTGGGGTGTGGCTGTATTCCATTGTTCTATAGTGTCTGCCTTGGGAGAAAAGTATTATGGGATGTGTATGTGTATTTGCTGTGAGGAGGGAGGGGGGAATTCCTCCAACAGCTCTCCCTGCTGGTTGGACAGTCTACCCCGCCCTGAATGCAAAGGAAGGGGTGATTGTCCCGAGTGTTACCTCTGTGTACCTGTGTTTCAATAAACAGTTGATGTTCAGCAGCCAAAATTAGTACTGCCTAGTTCTTGGTTGCAAGCAGTTGGAATATCTGATATCTATATTCAGACTGGGAGGAAGTGGTATATGACGGAAGCACTGAAGCGGAGTGTGGAAAGTGATTCTGTTACAGGTACCACATTCACCTGGTCCAGTGTGGAGCAATTAGAATCATCAGAATTCTCTCCATCTTGATCCTGTGAAGCAGATAAGGAAGAGGTTTCAGGGGAGGAAAAGCATAGATCAGGGTGTACCGATCACATGGTGGAATCAGAGCATCCACTGCTTCCATTAGAGGATGGACTCAAAATCAGCTAGACTCAAAATCAGTTTACTGAATCAGATCAGGCAGCGATTGCGATTGGTTGCCAGAGGTTACAATGTATTATTACCGCTCACTGACTGGCTGCTAGAGGTTACAGCACAAATTATGGCTCACTGATTATTTGCTAGTGGTTACAGTACATGACCTCTGCGTATTAATTGGTTGCTAGAGATTGCTGTACATCAATACTGCTCACTGGTTGCTAGAGGTTACTGGACATTCTTACCACTCACTAATTGGTTGCTAGAGGTTACTGCACATTATTACTGCTCACGGATTGGTTGCTAGAGGTTACTGCATATCCTTACCGCTATTGGTTGCAAGATTCTAATGCACATTATTACTGCTAACTGATTGGTTGCTAAAGGTTACAGCACATCATCTCCTCACTGCCTGCACAACATGGACTGGGGTGGTGAGGGGACCCATCAATAGACAGAAAACTCCTAAGGATCCTAGGACTCCTGGGATCAGTGGCAATACACAGGATATCCGGGCTCTGTGTAATTCGGCACTGGTGAGGCTGCACTGATGGGCAAAGGCGAGGCTGCAGATGGGCACTGAGCAGGCTGCATTAATGGCCAATGGTGAGGCTGCAGATGGGCACTGAGCAGGCTGCAATGATGGGCACTGACCAGGCTGCAATGATGGGCAACGGTGAGGCTGCAGATGGGCACTGATCAGGCTAAAATTGTGAGGCTGCAGATGGGCACTGATCAGGGATAGGATTAGTTAGGAGGTAGTATACTGTGGCAAGTTCATGTAGAGCAAAGCTGGAAATGTTTGGCAAGTACTGTATTTATCGGCGTATAACACCCCATCCCCCCTCCCCCCCGCCGGAAATAGGAGGCAAATTGTGTGTCATACGCCGATACCGTACTGCCTTGGAGGGGAAGGTGGGTGCTAGCGCTGCTGGATTACACAGAGCTGGATCTCCTGTGTACTTGGCTCAGCCCAGCTTGGCTCACAGTCACACAAGTCCCACCTCCTGGACGGCTCCTAGTATTGACGTCACATGTCCTGGCATTGGACCGGTGTTATGTCTATCATAGGAGCCGGGCCAGGAGGCGGGACTGTGAGTGACGCCGAGCTGAGGCTAATACACAGGATATCCGGGCTCTGTGTAATTCGGCACTGGTGAGGCTGCACTGATGGGCAAAGGCGAGGCTGCAGATGGGCACTGAGCAGGCTGCATTAATGGGCAATTGTGAGGCTGCAGATGGGCACTGAGCAGGCTGCAATGATGGGCAATGGTGAGGCTGCAGATGGGCACTGATCAGGCTGCAATTGGTGAGGCGGCAGATAGGCACTGATCAGGCTGCAGGTGGGCACTGGCAAGGCTGCAGATGGGCACTGATAAGGCTGCATTGATGGGTACTGACCCTTATTTTGCTTCAAAGTTCTTTATTTAAAATGTAAGTTTTTTTCCTGAAACTTCCCTCTTGAAAAGAAGGTGCGTGTTATACGTCTGTGCGTGTTATACGCCGATAAATACAGTATATAGTGGGGGATTCTACATTGACCACCAATGTAATGAGGAATTTACAATGACCACCAATGTGAGGGAGGATTTACACTGACCACCAATGTGGGGGGGGGGGGGGGATTTGCACTGTCCACTATGTAATGGGGGATTTTATGCCACCCACCATTATAAAGAGGGATTTCTACACTGACACCAATGTAATAGGAGCATTTACACCAACCAACAGTGTAACTGGGAATATACACTGACAACCACTGTTGAGGAGATTTGTACTGATCACCAATGTAAGGTGACACTTCTACACTGACCACCAATGTTAGGGGGATTTACACTGACCACCAATATAAAGGGGGGTTTACACTGACCACCAGTGTAAGGGCAATTCTACACTTACCACCAATTTAAAGGGAAATGTACAATGATCACCAATTTAATGAAAAATTTATACTGACAACCAAAGTAATGGGGGATTTTACATCAACAACCAATAAAGGGGGATTTCTACACTGGCCACCAATGTAAGGGGGGATTTACATTCACCACCAATTTAAAGGGGGCTTCCACATGGACCACCAATGTAAGGGAGGATTCAAATGACCACAAATGCAAGTTTGGATTTTTTTTACCGATTTCCACTATAAAGAGGAGTTTCTACACTGGGCACCCATGTAATGGGGATTCACGCTGACCATTAATGTAATGGGGATTTACATTGACCACTAATGTAATAGAAGCATTCACAAGAACCAACAATGTAAGGAGGGATTTACACTGACCACCAACGTAAGGGGGACCTTCACACTGGCCACTAGTTTGAATGAAAGTATTGTACACCAAGCCTACCGGCCGCGGCACCCTTTGGGCTCATTCAGTAGCGTAACTAGAACCTTCAGGGCCCCGATGCAAGAAACCATAACGGGCCCCCCCTGACCCCCGGACAGGGCCCTTTCCTCCGATCCCGGTGGCGGAACAACAGGGCCCGGTCGCAAGTGGGTGGCTGCATATAAAGGAACCGATTTCTCCATTTCCCTCCCGCTTCTCCTTCTCTCCCTCCCGCAGGCATTTAGCGGCTGCAGGAGGAAAATGGAGAAATCAGTTCCTCTATGCCAGTGTTTCTTAATCTTTTTCCAGTCAGGGCACCCTTGAAGTATACCCCTAGGTGAATGGGGCTGCACTGCAACCACCCTGCAACTGTGTGCATTGCATGCATTTAAGGGGTTAAAACAGGCGGTCAGGAGGCAACATATTGCCTATTTACCAGCTGTCAAATGCCTCTGAAAAGCGATCTGATCTGGATCGCTTTTCAGAGGAACAGCATTTTTTTGCTGGTACTTTGAACAAGCAAGAAAAAAACATCAGTTCTGATTGTACACATATAGGGGGTCAGGATTAAACATGCATACATAAAATGTGCATACATACACATATATATAAACACACACACATATACTGTATATATAAACACACACATATATATATAAATGCACATAGGCACACACATATAAACACATGCACGCACCTACCTACATACATACATGTACATACACATGTATATACACACACATAAATGCATGCACACACATACATGTACATACAAACACATACATGCACACACACACATATAAACACACATACATACAGGTAACCTTTTAACCACTTGCTTACTGGGCACTTAAACCCCTCTCCTGCCCATACAAATTTTTAGCTTTCAGCGCTGTCACTCTTTGACTGACAATTGCGCGGTCATGCAACACTGTACCCAAATGAAATTTTATCATTTTTATCACACAAATAGAGCTTTCTTTTGGTGGTATTTAATCACCACTGGGGTTTTTATTTTTTTCTAAACAAACAAAAAAAAGACAGAAAAAAAATCATGTTTCATAGTTTGTTTCAAAAATTTGCAAACAGGTAATTTTTCTCCTTCATTGATATCCGCTGATGAGGCAGCACTGATGGGCACTGATAGGCTGCACTGGTGGGCACTGATAGGCTGCATTGATGGGCACTGATAGGCACAGATAAGGTGGCACTGATAGGCACAGATAAGGCGGCACTGATGAGCACTGATAAGATGGCACTGATGGGCCCTGATGGGTGGCAATGATGGGCACTGAAGGGCACTGATAGGTGTTACTGATAGGTACCACTGATAGATGGCACTGATGGGCACTGATGGGTGGCACTGATGGATGGCACTGATAGGTGGCACTGGTAGGTGACACTGATGGTCCCTGATAGGTGACACTGATGGGCAGCACTGTTAATGAGGCACTGATTGGTGACATTGATAGGTGGCACTGTGGTCATTGATAGGTGACACTGTGGGCAATGGTAGGTGACACTGTGGGCACTGGGAGGTGGCGCTGGTGGGCACTGGTAGACAGCACTGTTGTGCACTGGTATGTGGCACTGGCAGGTGGCACAGGTGGGCACAGATAAGCTGGCGACTGCTCTCCTTGATCGGGACCGATGTCCCTCTGAAAGCGGCCGGTGATCAGCTTTTTGTTTTGAGGAGAAAAATAGCCGATTACCTGCTCTGTTTACATCACACGATCAGCTGTCATTGGCTGACAGCTGATCACATGGTAAGGGGTCGGGATTGACCCCTTACTCCGATCTGTGATCCAACATGTTTCACAGGGCAGTGCCCAGCTGCCCGTGCCACCTGGTGGCAGGTTGAGAGGGGTGGTTTGAAGGAGTACCAGAGGAGACTCTTCATAAGGCGGGGACTATGAAGTGGCTGGGAAAGCTTCAGGAGAGAACTTAGCCATGGAAATACAGTGGGATACTGTGAGTTAAGTTGTTGCTACAGGAGACAGCTGTTGCTATAGAATACAGATCACTGGATTCAGCTTAAAGGCACTTTTTCTGTATTGCTGTTGGCCTTGTTCTACTATTTGTCTGAGGAGTCTGCTAATTTGCTGCTGCATTTACCCAAGGGTGTCCTGTGCCCTACCCCTCTCTCCCGCATTTTTCTGTTAAGAGAAATAAACTTCTCTTTGTTCATTTTTAAAAAGTGACTGTCGCCCATCTTTCCACCTTTCACAACACCCACCATGCTTAGTAACCTGCACCCTGAGGAGGAATGTCAGCCCTCCCTTACTCTGGGGGTCTCTACTAGGGATGAGCCAAATACCTCCCGGTTCGGTTTGCAGCAGAACATGCGAACAGGCAAAAAATTAAAAGTCGATGGGACGCGAACATGATGTATCAAAAGGGCTCATTTTAAAGGCTTATATGCAAGTTACTGCCATAAAAAGTGTTTGGGGACCCGTGTCCTGCCAAAGGGGACATGTATTATTGCAAAAAAAGTTTTAAAAACTGCCATTTTTTTGGGGAGCAGTAATTGACAGGGGCATGTAATTACAATTTTTGATATATTTTACAGCAACTGTGAGGGCTTACAGTGTTCTGGCACCACCAACACCTAAGGCCCAATTTTTCTGCAGAGTATATAGGGCAGGCCGTATAGTATATACAGTATACTAATCTTCAGCGTATATAGTGCCTGGGGGCCTGGGGGACCCCCACGCCATTTATTGGGGTATTTTTGGCATGGGGTTTCCCTTAATATTCATACCAGACCCAAAGGGCCTGGTAATGGACTGGGGGGGGGGGGGGGGCAACGCCGTTTTTTTTTGCCGGGATCCAACAATACATTACAGCCGCGAGCAGTTTTCAATGACATTTTTTCCTTTAGAAATTTAATTTTGCTGTGGTACTGTTATAAACATGGGAAATATGCGCTACTTTACAGCCAGACTAAGGGGACCCCCCCCCCAGGCATGATATTTAAAGGAATGTTTAATTTTTATTGTTTCACTTTAAGCATTATTAAAATCACTGCTCCCGAAAAAACGTTAGTTTTTAAAAAAAAATTTTTTCACTGATACATGTCCCCTGGGGCAGGACCCAGGTCCCCAAACACTTTTTATGGCAATAACTTGCATATAAGCCTTTAAAGTTAGCACTTTTGATTTTTGATGTACGCGTCCCATAGACTTTAATGGTGTTCTTGTGTTCGCACAAATTTTTTGCCTGTTCGCATGTTCTGCTGCGAACCGAACCGGGGGTGTTCGGCTCATCCCTAGTGGTGACCCCCAGAGAAAGGGAGAGCTGACATTCCTCCTCAGGGTGCAGGTTACTAGGCATGGTGGGTGTTGTGCAAGGTGGAAAGATGGGCAACAGTCACTTTTTAAAAATGAACAAAGAGAAGTTTATTTCTCTTAACAGAAAAATGTAGGAGAGAGGGGTAGGGCACAGGACACCCTTGGGCAAATGCAATAGCAATTTAGCAGACTCCTCAGACAAATAGTAGAACAAGGCCGACAGCAATACAGAAAAAGTGCCTTTAAGCTGAATCCAGCGATTCTATAGCAACAGCTGTCTCCTGTAGCAACAACTTAACTCACAGTATCCCACTGTATTTCCGTGGCTTATTTCTCTCCTGAAGCTTTCCCAGCCACTTCATAGTCCCCGCCTTATGAAGAGTCTCCTCTAGTACTCCTTCAGAACATCCCTCTCAACATGCCACTGGCAACAAGAGGTGTTGGCCCTCTGGCAACTTCCTCTCTCATACCTCCTGGCATTGACCAGGTTCCCTCCAGCAGAGCCCCTTTACACATGATTAGGTCTCAGTTTTAAGGCCTACACTGCAACCACTGCTCCTCACGCACCCACCCAGACCACAGTTCGGGTGAAAAGAACCCAGATAATCTTACTTCCTCTGAATAAATACCCTTTTCCAACATCCTCGGCGGCCAAAGAAACTCCTGGCTGAGAGAAGTATACACACTCATAACCTTCATTCTCTGCCATTCATCACACTGATGCCAAAGGTAACAGTGCCACCTATTGACAAAAGGGAGAAATCGCAGTTAACACCAGGCTTAGGAGAAACCCATTTAATCAATAGGCTAGCTACCACCAGCACAGCTAAATTTATAGCAACCCTGTTTAGGACAAGGGTGCTGCATTAATGCGATGATTCCGGTTGCCGTCCAGTCACACCCCGACGTACGTATCTTCCCTTCCGACTTCACCCTCTATGACGAAGTCGGAAGAGATGAAAAGTACATTGGGGTGTGATTGGATGGCAACTGGAATCATCACATTAACACTGTGCGAGCGATTGGCGTTTCCCTGGATAGTCGTCAGCCAGCGTGGAGGTAATGAGACTAAAGAGCACCTGTGGGTAAAGGTAAGTGCCGATGCCGCTGGCCTCAGCCTCAGACAAGACTGCACTCCTCTCTGAGATCTTGCCTCCCGCCCCCCCGTTCGCAATTGTTATTCAAACTATGACAGTGCTGAAACCTGAAAATGGCGTGGGTAGAAATGGGGTAAAAGTGCCTGGTATTGAAGTGGTTAAAGGAACTTTAAATGCTTTCCACCAAATAGAATTTTTTTGAATTTTCTTTTGCTTTGGTACATGTCTCACAGGGCAGTGCCCAGCCCCCCGTGCCATTTATTTGACAATGCCTAACAAATGTGAACAGGGGCTGAGTACACGGCGGACCATGGGAAGCTTCCCAACTTGCAATCAGCTGATTTCAAGCAGGGAAGCTGATTTGCCCGTGTTTAGGGTTTGTTTGGGGCGCATGCAAACACTCCCACTTCCCACTGATTTGTCTAATACTCCAGTAACTCGTTTTGTATTGGCAGGGACCGGAGGGCAGTGGGCGGTGCTTTTTCCGGCACCACTGCATCACTTCCGGTTTCCGGACCATCACTCACTGCTGTGAGATGGGTGGAGTCGACTAGTGTGGGTCCGATGGACTAGATTGAGCAGCGCCGGCATCTGTGGGTAAAGGTAAGTGCCAATGCCGCTGGCCTCAGCCTCAGACAAGACTGCACTCCTCTCTGAGATCTTGCCTCCCCCCCCCCCCCCCCCGTTCTGCATAAACTGACAATTGTACAGCGCTGACAGTCTGACTGAATTCAATCTCCACTCTGACACTGGCCAGGACGGATGATCGCAATACGGGGCTGGACTGGAGCCATCAGGGTGGTGACATGCCTGCATTTGATGGGCACAGTGGCTGCATTTAATGGGCACAGTGGCTGCATTTGGTGGCACAGTGACTGCATTTGATGGGCACATTGGATGATGTTGACCACGCCCCCTAAAACGTCACAGTCCCAGCATGCCCAGGGACTGTGACATCATAAGGGGGCGGGGTCTCCGCCTATATAAGTCACAACGGAGCCCTCAGAGAGCAGTCCAGCCGGAGAGAGCGTCATGTCAACATCTGGAGAAGAGAAGAGGGAAGAAGACAAGAAGCCAAGAAGTCCGGACCTCCGCTGGCAAGAGAGCGGCCTGAAGACAGCGGAGGACCTGGCCGAAGAACTGGAACACCGGGAGAAGAGGCCGGAGAGAGCGGAGAAGAACCAAGCGGACGCCGGGAGAAGAGGAACCGGAGGGACCCCCGAAGCCGGAAGAAGACCCCCGAAGCCGGAGGAAGACCCCCCCGGAGCTGTTTAATAAATTATTTTAAAAACCTGTGTAGTGTGTTTTATTATTGACACTTTTTCCCTAGGTGAATGGGTAGGGGTACCATGTACCCCATACTCATTCACATAGGGTGGGGGGCCGGGATCTGGGGGCCCTCTTATTATAGGGGGCTCCCAGATTCCGATAAGCCCCCCGCCCCGCAGACCCCGACAACCAACGGCCAGGGTTGTCGGGAAGAGGCCCTTGTCCTCATCAACATGGGGACAAGGTGCTTTGGCGTGGGGGGGCCCCGCAGGGCGCCCCCCCTCCCCCAAAGCACCCACCCCCCATGTTGAGGGCATGTGGCCTAGTACGGTTCAGGGGGGGGGGGGCGCGCTCACTCGTCCCCACCCCCTTTCCTGACCGGCCGGGCTGCGTGCTCGGATCGGGGTCTGGTATGGATATTAGAGGGGACCCCATGCCGTTTTTTTGGCGTAGGGGCTTCCCTTTAAAATCCATACTAGACCTAAGGGCCTGGTATGACCCGCGACGGGGCTCGCAAGGTGTCAATCTCGCCGATAAAAGTGGCAAGATTGACTTCCTTTTCTAGTCCCGTCGCACCTGAGTCACGTTCAAAATGAAGGGACTTGGCTGTGTGGGCAAGTCCGTTCATTCTGAAAGTCCGCCGTAACTCCGATGAAAGTCCGTCGGAAAGAGGGGCGGACTTAGCCCGCCGGAAAGTCCGGTCGTGTGTGGGCAAGTCCGTCCGTTTTAAAGTCCGGCGCACCTGGCAGACAAAGTCCGTCGGAAAGTGTGCCGGACCAAGTATGCCAGAAAGTCCAATCGTGTGTACGCGGCATTAGTCTGGAAAATGTCCATTACTGATTTTTAACATTGGCTCCTATTAACTTCAATAGTATTCAGATTCGGCATCCAAACTTTAGTCACGTTCCCTGAACCTGCCCTGAACTGAATCCACATACTTTTGGCTTATCTTATCACTACTGTGCAGGTGAGTCTATACAGCTGATGCATATCAATTCAGTTATATCTCTTTTTTTTCAAAAAAACAACAATATTTTTAACTTTTTGCTATAAAACTTATCCAATAAAAAAAAAAATCACATTTCTTCATCAGTTTAGGCCAATATGTATTCTGCTACATATTTTTGGTAAAAAAAAAATAAGCGTATATTGATTGGTTTGCGCAAAAGTTATAGCGTCTACAAACTATGGGATATATTTATGGCATTTTTTTTTTCTACTAGTAATGGTGGCAATCAGCGACTTTTGACACTTTTTTGGGGACCAGTGACATGATTACAGTGATCAGTGCTAAAATATGCACTGTTACTGTACTAAGGACACTGGCTGGGAAAGGGTTAACATCAGGGGTGATCAAAGGGTTAAATGTGCGCCTAGATGATGTTTTACTCTTGTGGGGAGGTGCTTTCACTAGAGGAAGGTATAGATCCATGTCCCCACAGGATCAGTGCCTTCCTTACTGACATAAAGGCGATCTACCTTGTTTACATAGGCAGATTGCCGTTCTGCCTGTGTACAATCGGGTGCCGGCGGACATCGGGTCTGTGGGACCTGCTGATCAGCTCCCGCTTTGTAGAATTTGTAGAATCACAGCAAGAGTCAGCCGCCGGCGGTGTGCACTCACGCAAGATACCCGGAAGTGCAGGATCATGTATATATATATATATACAGTATATATATATATATATATATATATATATATACACAGTGGGGATGGAAAGTATTCAGACCCCCTTAAATTTTTAACTGTTTGTTATATTGCAGCCATTTGCTAAAATCATTTAAGTTTTTTTATCCTCATTAATGTACACACAGCACCCCATTGGTGCTGTCCATTTCTTCTGATCATCCTTGAGATGGTTCTACACCTTCATTTGAGTCTAGCTGTGTTTGATTATACTGATTGGACTTGTTTAGGAAGGCCACACACCTGTCTATATAAGACCTTACAGCTCACAGTGCATGTCAGAGCAAATGAGAATCATGAGGTCAAAGGAACTGCCTGAAGAGCTCAGAGAATTGTAGCAATGCACAGATCTGGCCAAGGTTACAAAAAAAATCTGCTGCACTTAAGGTTCCTAAGAGCACAGTGGCCTCCATTAACCTTAAATGGAAGACGTTTGGGACGACCAGAACCCTTCCTAGAGCTGGCCGTCTGGCCAAACTGAGCTATCAGGGGAAAAGAGCCTTGGTGAGAGAGGTAAAGAAGAACCCAAAGATCACTGTGGCTGAGCTCCAGAGATGCAGTCAGGAGATGGGAGAAAGTTGTAGAATGTCAACCATCACTGCAGCCCTCCACCAGTCGGGGCTTTATGGCAGAGTGGCCCGATGGAAGCCTCTCCTCAGTGCAAGACACATGAAAGCCTGCATGGAGTTTGCTAAAAAACAAATGAAGGACTCCAAGATGGTGAGAAATAAGTTTATCTGGTTCTGATGAGACCAAGATAGAAGTTGTTGGCCTTAATTCTAAGCGGTATGTGTGGAGAAAACCAGGCACTGCTCATCACCTGTCCAATACAGTCCCAACAGTGAAGCATGGTAGTGGTAGCATCATGCTGTGGGGGTGTTTTTCAGCTGCAGGGACAGAACGACTAGTTGCAATAGAGGGAAAGATGAATGCGGCCAAGTACAGGGAGATCCTGGACGAAAACCTTCTCCAGAGTGCTCAGGACCTCAGACTGGGCCGAAGGTTTATCTTCCAACAAGACAATGATCCTAAGCACACAGCTAAAATAATGAAGGAGTGGCTTCACCACAACTCCGTGACTGTCCTTGAATGGCCCAGCCAGAGCCCTGACTTAAACCCAATTGAGCATCTCTGGAGAGACCTAAAAATGGCTGTCCACCAACGTTTACCATCCAACCTGACAGAACTGGAGAGGATCTGCAAGGAGGAATGGCAGAGGATCCCCAAATCCAGGTGTGAAAAACTTGTTGCATCTTTCCCAAAAAGACTCATGGCTGTATTAGATCAAAAGGGGGCTTCTACTAAATACTGAGCAAAGGGTCTGAATACATAGCACCATGTGATATTTCAGTTTTTTTTTTTTTAATAAATCTGCAAAAATTTCAACAATTCTGTGTTTTTCTGTCAATATGGGGTGCTGTGTGTACATTAATGAGGAAAAAAATGAACTTAAATGATTTTAGCAAATGGCTGCAATATAACAAAGAGTGAAAAATTTAAGGGGGTCTGAATACTTTCCGTCCCCACTGTATATATGTGATCCTGCACAGCGTGACCCCCTGTATCAGTAAAACTGCTATAGGGCGGTCAGAAAGTGGATATACAGTAACCACTCTACCAGCATTTCCATGCAGCTCCTTTCACCTCTGCAGCTGACACTGAGGTCAGCCAGGTCAGGACCTGGGGATTTGTGATTTCCTTTGTGATTTGTCATTTCCTTGGTCATGGGATAGTGCTCAGGTCTAGTGATTGAATGTTAGGTCTGGGCACTGTCACAGGGTAGCATACCTCCCAACATTTTGAGATGGGAATGAGGGACACCTACTAACAAACATATATAGGCATAGGACAGGCCCCCTGCCATAACCCCTTAAAGGAGAATTAACAAAAAAAAAAGGTTAATTAAATCCAGAATGGCTTTTTTTTACCACTACTATTCAGTTATATTGGCTTTTAAAATGTAAAAATGCAGCTATTTAGAATTTGGATGAAAGGTTTAGCACTGGGAAACACTTTTTGAAAGATAAAAAGTGCATTTTATATAAAACTATATGGATCAGACCGAAATGAGGGACAAATGAGGGGGGGAAGAGGGACAGAGGGACATTGCTCCAAATCAGGGACAGTCCCTCGAAATCAGGGACAGTTGGGAGCTATGGGGTAGCAGGTCACATCTGTATTTCTGGAAATGTGGGTCATCTTGCTAAGCAGCTTAGCACAGGTAAGGTAAGTATATGTGGTGGGGTGGGGACACTTTTCAGAGACACCGTCACCTTGCCTTTCATAGGTAAGGTGACAGCATCTCTTTAAATAACACAACTTTCTTCCCACTGACATAAAGAAAATGAGTTTAGAAAAAAAATGTATTATCCCCCCAAATTATAAATGATCCCCAAATATTTATGCCCTTTCATATGAAGGACGGCCAGGTACATTTTATAATAAAAATCAAAGGCATTTATGATTCACTTTCTATAATTTTAATTGATTTTCTGTAGGAAACATACCATAAATTTGAAATATAACTTAGCTTGTTCTGTGACCTTGTCTCCAAGTTTCTAGTTTTCTATATAACTTGACTTTTGGCACTGAGTAGTAGCAGCTACAATGCCATATGCCATATATTGGGGAAAATGGATTTCTCTAATGCTTTCAAAACTTTTTTTTTCCACCGACCTTGTCAAGAAAGATGTATGTATAAAATTGCAGTCACCTATACTGCCTGCAAAATGTCATCATTAAACACTTTAAGCAAGACTTGTTTTTTTTTTTTTTTATAGCTCAGATTAGTTGTGTTGCATCTTCCACTTAAAACGGTTTCATATATTGCTTGCCATGCATGCTCAAAATTTAGGGAGTTATGGATGATATGAAAATGTTATAAAATAATCAAACTAATAAAAGACATTACAAATTAAAGGCAGGCTAGCTTTATATTTCAGCATCAAAACCAGTAGAGCATTGAAAGTTTACAACCTTGTTCAATTAAGAGTTCTAATTCTCTCTAAGGCCCCTTTTACACTTGTGCAACTTGTCCTGCGACTTGGGACTGCAAAGTTGCATGAGAAGTCGTACCCCATGATTTCCAATGAGCACCATTCATATCTGTGCGACTTCAAGTTGCAGCAACTTCAAAGTAGTCCCTGTACTACTTTGGTCCAACTTTGATGCAGCTTGAGGTCCATAGACCTCAAGATTACACAGGCATTGCTTCAAGTCGCATCAAAATTGCGGCAAAAATCGTGGCAAAACCGTGGCAAAAAATCGTGTGACTTTCAGGTCACACAAGTGTGAAAGAGGTCTAATAGATTATTTTAAAGTGATTGTAAAGGTAAAAGTTTCTTTTACCTTATGCATTCTCTGCATTAAGGTGAAAAACCTTTTAATAGTAGCTCCCCTATAGCCTCCCCCAATACTCACGTGAGCAGGATTTCGATTCAGCATTGTGCATACACTAGATTTTCAAAAGTATTGGGGCGCCTGCCTTTACACGCACATGAACTTTAATCGCTTAGTCCATAGGGTTCAATATTGCGTTGGCCCAACCTTTGCAGCTATAACAGCTTAAACTCTTCTGGGAAGGCTGTCCACAAGGTTTAGGAGTGTGTCTATGGGAATGTTTCACCATTCTTCTAGAAGCGCATTTGTGAGGTCAGGCACTGATGTTGGGCGAGAAGGCCTGGCTCGCAGTCTCTGCTCCAATTCATCCCAAAGGTGTTCTATCGGGTTGAGGTCAGGGCTCTGTGCAGGCCAGTCAAGCTCCCCCACCCCAAACTCACTCTTCCATGTCTTTATGGACCTTGCTTTGTGCACTGGTGTGCAGTCATATTGGAACAGAAAGGGGCCACCCCCAAACTGTTCCCACAAAGTTGAGAGCATGAAATTGTTCAAAATGTCTTGGTGTGCTGACGCCTTAAGAGTTTCCTTCATGCTCTCCCCTTCTGTATGTACACATTTAGCTTAGAAGCCTCTCCCTTGTAGTTTCGTTGCTGTTCATATGTATCTGACAATGTGTGGTAGATTTTGTTCTATTATTGGGTTATATTAGCCACCGGGGGATCTCTTTTGACCCTGGTATTCTTCACTATTTGTCCTACAGAGTTGCATTACAACATTAGGGCTTTCTATATAGGCTTAGAACTTTGGAGACACTTACCACTACGCCCTCCCAGTTAAGAATATTCTGTATGCCCTGCAACTTGTCACATTGTGTATGCTCTGATCTGTTGAGCTGCCTTTGAAGTCTCGATGCTGATATTTAATGTTTGTTTCTAGCATACTTATGTCATTGTATCTTGCTTTACCCATACCTTGATTTGTAAAATGTAACTTTGGTTAAATAAAGGAATTACAAAAAAAGAGTTTCCTTCACTAGAACTAAGAGGCCAAACCAAACCCCTGAAAACCAACCCCACACCATAATCCCCCCTCCACCAAATGATTTGGGCCAGTGCACAAAGCAAGGTCCATAAAGACACGAATAAGCGAGTTTGGGTGGAAGAACTTGACTGGCCTGCACAGAGTCCTGACATCAACCTGATAGAACACCTTTGGGGTGAATTAGAGCGCAGAGTGCGAGCCAGGCCTTCTCTTCCAACATCAGTGCCTGACCTCACAAATACGCTTCTGGAAGAATGGTCAAACATTCCCATAGACACATTCCTAAACCTTGTGGACAGCCTTCCCAGAAGAGTTGAGGCTGTTATAGCTGCAAAGGGTGGGACAACTCAATATTGAACCCTACGGACTAAAACTGGGATGGCATTAAAGTTCATGTGCACGTAAAGGCAAGCGTCTCAATACTTTTGACAATATAGTGTATCTGCTGCAGCTCTTCTTCCCTCTCCCAACTCTCAAAGGCCTGGCTAAGAGCAAAAGAAACCATTGGCTGTGTGTCTGAATAGATGCAAACATTTCGGCTTGGGATCAAGCATGCACAAGCCCCCATAGCAAACGGCTTGCACTCGGTGGGGGGGGGGGGACCAAAAGCTCCAGCGGGGGACTGATTAGACAGAGCAGGTAAGTATTTCACGTTTATTATTTTAATTGAATAAACTAAAAGCTTTACAATCACTTCAAGTGTGATAACCTACAGAAACCGATCACAGAACATGTGGTGATTTTCTTTATAACTTATTATAGTCAAGACTGACACACCTGAATCGCACAGGAACGTGGTCTGTGCTCATGCGCGATCAGTGCTGTGCAACTTTCAGCCCATGCATTTAAATGGGCTGAAATCGCACTGGATCGCACTAACAGTAGTGCATTTTTAAAAATACACTGCAATCGGTACTATGCAAGCTGGTATAGGCAAATGTACTGCGTTTGGGGTGCTGTTAGGAATAATTGACACCCGCAGCAGATTGCACACCCAGTGCATTTTTAATGCATTGTGGGAAACGTGCATGGAACGCGGGTTTCCTCCACCCGATTCTAGTGTGTATGAGCCCTGAAAAATAATAGAAAGTTTAAACATAATTTATTTCTATTTTTACTTGAGTATATTTTTATATTGTTAAGTAGTTTTTTTTTTTTCATATGTAACCAACAGACGGAGCTCTAGTCTCCTTTCCACGTGTTTTCCAGGCTCGCTAGCTTATAAGCAGGTAAAAAGGTGGTCAGAAGCAGCTCAGAAATAACTCAGATCAAAAGAAACTAAAATGCATCTCAAATACAAGCTAAATGTAACTAAAAACATTCTACATTTGCCCATTATACACATGTCCTTCTGCATTACATAACAGGAAAAACGTTGTTCCAAAATATACATGTAGCCGGGTCCCGGGTCTCCAGAGGCCTAATGGTAACCTTCAGAGTTAGGGACAGCTGACATCCTTCTATGTAGAGTGGGTTACAAGGCATGGTGGGTGCAATGCACGATAGATTCATGGGCGCCAGACACTTCTTGAATGCAAAGAGATATATTTTCTCTTGAACAGAACTGTGGGAGAGAGGGTTAGGGCCAAGACATCCTTTAGTGGTTGCAATGTTAATTAGCAGACTCCGAGACTTCTATAGGTAGACAGCCATGCAGGAAAAGGCATCCAGCAAGACACCATCTGCATGTGTAGGATCGCCGTCTCCTATGGCACCAATTTTGTAACAGTTTCTAATACAAGTTGTAACAAACTCCTTTACTTCCTCTACAATCTCCTCTTGTAGATCTTCACTCAACTGAGCACCCAGTCTCTCTCACTAGACTTGATCCACTGCCACTGGATCTTCTGAGCTCTTCCAACCTACTCACTCAGTATCTTCCTCAAGCCTCACCCCCGCGTCCCTGCTGGGTCCCTAACTTGGCTTTCAAGATACTCCTCAAGCATCACCCCACTGGTCTGCTTGGTCCCTGGGTTGACAAACAAGGATGCTCTGCAAGTGTTACCTCCGCTGGTTGGGCCCCTGGCTTGACACCTGCTGAAGTTTCACAATTCTTTAACATCCATGGTTGGGGAGAATACTGCTCTGGTACTTGCTTCAGTTATTCACTGTGGTCCCTGGTAATAAGGTGGAACCGTCACATCTGATTGGACTGCAAGCCACAGTCCCAACCCTACGCTGCTTTCTTGCTGCTGGATAGGCCCTCAGACAGCCTAGCAAACAGATGTCCCCAGGATAGGCCCCAGGCTGTGGCCTAGCAGCCTGGGGCAGCACAACACACGTCCACCCAGACAGCCGTCCAGGTGGCACAGAACCCCGATCATCTGACCTCACCCAAACAAATAGGTTCTCCCAACAGGCCAAGGGACCCAGGAGGATACCTGCCCATTGACTGAGATTACCACATCTATTCCTAATCTGTCCTTGCAATGCTCTATAGAAATTTTTTATTTTAGAAACATTTCATAATTTCATCATTTAACATCAATCTAAGCCATGATCACATTACATTCTTTTATATCTTGAGATAGATATAGATATATATATATATATATATATATATATATATATATATATATATATATATATATATATATATATATATATATATATATATATATATATATATACATACATACCAAACAAACACATACACAAAACGAGAGAACAAGAACAAAAAAAAAAGGGGGGCGGTAGGGAAAAGTGGAGTGGGATCCTTCATAGTATAGTACTTATTATCAACAATACACCATTACATGCCATAATGATTCACTCAAGACTCAAGTGATAAGGTGTAAAATGAAATACTTTAACAAGTATGTATAACCAATACCCCTATACCATATCATTCTATTCAATTCTTACTAAGCAATGTTAAGTACAAAGAAAAGAAAAAAAAAATCACTGTTGTGTTTAAAGAAAAAACAAAACCAAAAAAACACAGAAATATATTACATTTTATAATGTAACACTCACAAAACCCCATACAAACAAAAAAAATGCATTTTTTATAAATATCCTAATCCACATTATACTGTGTCTTAAAGCGGGGGTCCACCTATCTATCGTTTTTTTTTTTTTGAGTTCATTCACAAACTTTTCTTCTCAGCATTACATACTCACATATTGTGTGTAATATGTCCGCCTGTGTCAGATTTCGTCGGAAAGAATAACTTATATTATTCACTGCAGGCGGTTTCCATCTTCATTGTGGGCATTTGAAGCCCACAAGCATTTATTTCCTGGATGTGGTGAATGCTGTGCTCCCAGCATTCACCGCTCGTTCCCGCACATGCTCAGTGGCATCCTGGGAAGCCTGAGACTAGCTCCCAGGAGTCTGGGAGAGGCTAGAAACACGCCTACTCCCACGGGAGGAGAACCAGGAAGTGCAAAGAAGAATAGAAAAATAAAAGGTAATTACGGTGATTTAAATTTTTTTAAACGGCATGTCAGCATCTAGACAAGGAAAAGAATACATACAGATATTGTTCAAAATTTGGGGTGGAACCCCGCTTTAATTAGTGTTCTCCCAAACCTAGTGTATTTGTGTTCAGTTTATTGTTCCCCTCCCCTCACTTAAGGAACAATCCTCCCCTCCCGTATCCCTTTTATCCCCCTCCCAAATAGCTCTCAGTATGTTATTTCAACTAACCCAGTTCAAGAAACAAACAAACAAAAAAAAACACTCCCCCCACGCCAAATGCATTGAAACCTTACCTCTACCATGATAATGCTACCAGAACAGAGTGTTTGTCTATGGTTCTTACACCTGTACACCAGATATCTCTGGGGAGTAATATAGCCATCCTGCCCAGGTATCACAAAATTTGTCATATTGATCTCTAACCAGGTGTACCCATCTCTCAGCTTCCATTATTCTGTCTACCTCCCTTTTCCAATCTCCTATTGTGGGGCATTTGGTTTCCAAAACCTAGGTATGAGTATTTTTGTGGCGTTCAACAGATGTGGTGTAATACTTCTTTTATAAAATTTAATAGAGGATGGCATCCCATGAAAAATAAAATGTAGGGAAGAAAATTCTATTGGTCTTAACGTCAGTTTCTTTATCCAAGGGGCAATTTCCTCCCAAAACTTTTTAATTTTGGGGCATGTCCACCATAAGTGGAGAAAAGAGCCCCTCTGTTCACATCCTCTCCAGCATCGACCGTCCACCGCTGAATACATCTTTGCCAGCCGCACCGGGGTACGATACTATCTGGTCAAAAATGTATAAGACATTTCTTGTATTTGGGAGCTTCTAGACGTATAATGTGTTGCTCCAATAAGTCTCTGGATTTGTGCTGATATAACATTTTTACCCAATTCTCTTTCCCATTCTCTAATAAAGTATGGGATTGAGATCTGTTGAGCACTAAGAACCAATTTATACATTCGGGACAATAAATGTCTTGAATCTGGAATCTCAACACACCAGGATTCAAATATAGTAATAGAGTTTAAGGGTCTAACCTGGGGTTTTATTTTATTAAATAAATCCGTTATTTGTCGGTACTTCCAGGTGGCCATTGATATCTCCCCCAAAGACGTTATCAGTTCAGCTAAGGGCAACAATGTGCCTCTTGGTGCGAACCTTGCACAAGTAGCCTTCCCATCTCTTCCCCATAGATTTAAACTTCCCCAGGTGGGAACCAAGGGTACCCTCCCAATGGGGCTAAGAGTGATATTGGGGGTGCATACCTCCAGGAGCTATTCAATCTATCCCATACAGACAAAGTTGTCCTGGTCAATGGCGATACCCAGTCTGACAGGCCCCTAGAGGCCGCCAGTGTCTTTTCCAGGGGCACTCAGAGTTTATTCAAGGAGTCATGACGCCAGTTCATAATTTGTACCAATGTTATAGCTTTGTAGTACAAAGCTATGTCTGGAAGTCCTATTCCCCTTCCTGTTTATGTCACCGTAGTATATCATGCGCTGGCCTAGGATGTTTATCTCCCCACACAAAAGTTGTGAAAGCCCTCCATATTTGTTAAAGAAAGATCTGTGGAAGTGCCACTGGCACCGTATATAGAATATAAATGATTCTAGGCAATACACTCATTTTAGGAGCATTCACCCTGCCAAACCACGTCAACAGATGGCCTCTCCATCTTTGCAAGTCTTTCACTATCTCCCTCAACAAGGAGCCATAATTAAAGTCATATAAACGTTGGGGGTGATGTATGTCCCCAAGTAAGGTATACAATCACAACGCCATATAAAAGGAAAAGACTGTTGTAGAGAGGTCGCCATCCTCAATGGGACATGGATTGGCATCAGTACCGATTTCTCATAGTTTATTTTAAAATTAAATAGAAGACCAAATCTGCGTACTTCATTCATCAATTCAGTTAGAGATTTCTGTGGGTTAGACAGGTAGCGTAACAGATCATCCGCATACCTCTGTTTCACCAGCACCGGGTCTAGGGTCCCGCTGAGTTTACCTCTGGACGATATAAGCACCAAACACTTGAGTATGTTTTCCAATGCTTTAATGAACAAGTAATAAAGGAAGTAGCAGGAAAGAGTCTCTGCCACAGACTTGTTTGGAATAAAACCCGTACGATCCTCTGCCACAGGATGTATTGGTTTACGATGAATGTTAGACACAGTACTTGAGCCTTTAAGCCAACCCGGCAGTACTATGCAGTAAGATTGCTTCAGGATACGTCCTCCAACCGAGTCACCAGGCCCCTCTCCAGACCGGCACTCTGCATGATCCTTCCATGACTGGTCCTCCCCTGGGATCTCCTCAGTTGTCCAGCTTCTTCACTCAGGATAGACAGCTCAGGACCGTTCCTCTGCTGCTGTGGTAGGCCCCAGACAGGCTTCTGGGCCCACCCACACGCCGCAGTGACGTGGGCCTCCAGAACGGAGGACCACGAGGTGGTACTCTTAACGCATACCTGTCGGCCAGGAGGACCAGCAGATGGCTGAAAACGAACCCCTAAACATGGCGTCTGTCCCATAAATACCCTCTCCCAGAATGCAACTCGGAGGACCACCTCCACTGAGTTGCCTCCGGGACAGAGGAGCACTCATACGCTTCAACACGTTGCCTTTCCAACACCAGCCCATGGTGACAACGACACCCACCAGCGCAGTGTGGAACCACACGCAACTCAGCCAAGCTGGAACAGAGCCAAATCTTACTTCACCTAACAAGTAACCCACAATATTTACCTATCAGCGGTAGATTAAAAATCTACCAGCGCTACATACTCCCCCCACTACAATAGACGTTGTCCTCAACGTCTGTCAAAAAAAAAAAAATAACTCCCAAGCCTGAGAGTAGGTATTTGAGCTTAAAACTTGGATTAAAGTAAAGAAGAGAAGAAGACAGTAGAGAGATATTACAATTTCAACATTTTTCTTTTAAACAATATGTTCACATCTGTAAACAAAACCACATTAAGACTGTTGCAACCCCACTATCTATCTAGCTGAAAGGCCTAACAGCTTGATAGCAGGTCCACTTGCTCCTGAAAAGAAACAAAGTTAAACACACACACAAGATATATACAGTTTAGGAGCAAAGTCTCATTCTTAAAAAAAATGAAACTCTCTTCCCATAATCTTTCTTATGTTCCCACTAAGGAACCAATTAAAATAACTTGAGGAGTCCATCCCTATATATATTTAGGCACGTCATATCTTTTAAACGAAGGAAGTCCGGCTAGCAAAAAAAACACGGGCCTTGGATTTAGAAACACAGAGCTGAACACCAAATCTTGACCTCGAACACTGACACTATCTATCTACATACCCCACAGTTCTTAATCCATAATCACCAGTAGAACCGAGGATCTGGCAATGTCAGTGATTTTCCCTGTTTATCCACTGTAGTAATAAAGTACACCACATCATCTTTTCCTGGTCTACAAATGACCACTTTGTCAGCATAAATGTGCCGACCATAGTTCCAGTGTAGGAAACATCCACTGAAGCGTTCATCCATAGCGACAGAACATCCAGTTTTCCGGAAAGGCTTAGGCACAGACAAATAGTCCCAAACAACTTCACTGTACCAAAGCTCCCGGTTAGCTTCAATCTCTTGCATAATGTCCTGGGTAACATATGGGAACTCCAGACCATATTCCCTGGCCACACGCTTGTTAAGCATTCTCTGTAAACGTGCAAGTTTAGGCAACAATCTATTTTTCCCCAAACCAGGGGGCACACAAGAGTTCAATGACTTGCTCACCATAGACCTGACGGGTGTCGGCAACAAAGTAGTAACTTTAGGCAATGTCTCCCCGACAGTACTGTGCGGCTCCACACAAGGTGATGTTCTCCCAGAATCCAGGGCTGTCCATTCTGAGAAAGTTAAGGCAGAAGCAACGTCTTCACCCTGAGCCCATAACAGTTCTTGTGACATTGTCTCAAATAAATCATCATTACCGAAGAGATACGACATGGAATCTATCTCCGAATCTCTCAACTCTTCTGCCGGCAAATATTTACACAAAGTCCCAGATACATTCCCCTCTGATCTCTCACCCGTTCCTGACGTGGACTTCTCCGGTTCGGGCAGTCTCTGGGGTAGGCCTTTACATATCCCACCTTCCTCTGGACAGGTACAACAGGGATAGGCGTAGTGGGCGCGGAAATCAAAGTAATGTCCGCTGATGAGTCGGTTATCGCAGTATCTCTCTCAGGAACACTTTCGGTGACAACAGGTGAAATCACGGCCCGCCGTTCTTTTTCAGCAGTAGTAGCAGCTTCTACTGTGGCGATACCTGTAGCCCAGTCCATACGATAAGCATGGGGCGACATGGTAGGTTTCTCCACCACAAACAAATATTTTCCACATTGTGAGCAGCGAACAAATGGACGGAGATGTATGACCAGTCCTTCACACTTGTGGCAAAGCATACCCAGTCCTTCAATATCTCCAACTGTATAAAGAACAAACCTCCCCTGCGGTTTCAGACGAATGCAAGGTTCCGGTCAGCATAGAACCCGCAGCGGTGCTGGTAGGGAACATCTTAGGCCCCACAGTTGGTTGCATCACCGAAAAAGACATGGCCACACTCTGATCTTCTCAGCACGATCACGAGGCCTCTCTTCTTCTCTGGCGCCAACACACACACACGCGTCCCACGCGGTATCAAGTAGGCTAGGCTCCTCTCACTTGTTCCTCTGATCACATAGCTCCCGGGCTTTCACTGGCGCCCGCCGCCTACGCAGTCAGAAATAAAGTCCTGCAACTTTTAACCTCTTCTTCTCCTGAGAAATTGACAAAGTCCAGCTTTCACCGTAAACTCCCGGTGAAACACCTCTCTAGGTTGCGAGAAACTGATGGCCAACAAATCCAGAACGACGCCCCCACATGTAGCAATAACTCTTGGTGGAGCTGCTGGTTTAAAGCGGGCTGTTACCTTCACTCTCGATACCTCTGTTTCACCAGCACCGGGTCTAGGGTTCCGTTGAGTTTACCTCTGGACGATATAAGCACCAAACACTTGAGTATGTTTTCCAATGCTTTAATGAACAAGTAAGAAAGGAAGTAGCAGGAAAGAGGCAGAAGGAAAGTTGCAGGGAAGCTCAAATACCTTTTCTTAGTATTCTTCAGAACATTATTTGGAATTGAACACTTGTGGTTGAATGTACTCCCCTTGTGGGATTCAATCTTTGCCCGCCTGGATAGATCTCTCTCACTTGCCTAGCAGCCAATACGCAGCACGAACAAAAGTCTCTGCCACAGACTTGTTTGGAATAAAACCCGTACGATCCTCTGCCACAGGATGTATTGGTTTACGATGAATGTCAGACACAGTACTTGAACCTTTAAGCCAACCCGGCAGTACTATGCAGTAAGATTGCTTCAGGATACGTCCTCCAACCGAGTCACCAGGCCCCTCTCCAGACCAGCACTCTGCATGATCCTTCCATGATGAGTTGTCCAGCTTCTTCACTCAGGATAGACAGCTCAGGACCGTTCCTCTGCTGCTGTGGTAGGCCCCAGACAGGCTTCTGGGCCCACCCACACGCCGCAGCGACGTGGGCCTCCGGAACGGAGGACCACGAGGTGGTACTCTTAACGCATACCTGTCGGCCAGGAGGGCCAGCAGGTGGCTGAAAACGAACCCCTAAACATGGCGTCTGTCCCATAAATACCCTCTCCCAGAATGCAACTCGGAGGACCACCTCCACCGAGTTGTCTCCGGGACAGAGGAGCTCTCATACGCTTCAACACGTTGCCTTTCCAACACCAGCCCATGGTGACAACGACACCCACCGGCGCAGTGTGGAACCACACGCAACTCAGCCAAGCTGGAACAGAGGCAAATCTAACTTCACCTAACAAGTAACCCACAATATTTACCTATCAGCGGTAGATTAAAAATCTACCAGCTCTACACTGAAATCTTGTGTTCCATTGCTCCAACCTGGATCTCTACTATCTTCCTGTTTTTCCTGACCATACACAGAAATGGTTCCAGCACCATTGCGAACAGTAATGGAGACAAAAGACACCCCTGCCTCATCCCATTCCATGTTTTAAAATAAACTGATAGTCTGCCATTTACCTTTACCTTGACCCTTGCCCTAGGGTCCGCATACAACGCCAATATCCATCCCATCATCATTTCTCTTAGACCCATTTCCCTCAAAACTTCAGTCATGATGATCCAATTCACCCTATCGAATGCTTTTTCTGCGTTCATTGATAATATCACACTTGGGGTCTGATCCGGTCCATTTTGTACCCAGTGTAATACATGAAGGGCTCAGAAAGTATCTCTGGCCTCTCGGCCCTTCATAAAACCTGTCTGATCGGATTAACCAACTTACTATAGGATCTTATCCGAGAGATAGGATCTTTGACAACATTAGCACAAAGTTAAGGATCCTTCCCAGCTTTCGAGAGGACCGTCACATACGCCGGTAATGCTTCTGGGGGCATAGGGTTACAGGCTGTAATTGAGTTAAAGTACTTACAAAGGGGGGATGACAACATTGGCCAGATTTTTTATAGTAGATGTTTGTGAATCCATCAGGCCCTGGATTTTTGCCCTTTGACAGTGTTGCCACCAGAGCATTCAACTATTCAATGGTAATCGGCCGATCCATTTCTTCCAGGGCCTCTGGAGGAAGACCAGGTTGACCAGAGGCCTTTAAATATTCCCTAATCCTCCCCTCCTGTCCTTCCCCAGCACTCCCCACAGGCATTGGGCCTATATTATACAATGCTCCATAAAATCAATGAAATTCAGCAGCTATTGATTGGGTATCCACTATCTGTTTATTATGACCCCTTAACGTATGGACATGGCGTGAATCTTGTTGTTTCTTTAACCGTCTTGCCACCAACCTACCTCCCTTATTTCCTTGTTCATAAATACCTATGTTTATTTCTGACTTTCCGGTCTAGACACTGAGAAAGATCATTCCGTAGTGTCTCCGGTTTCTGGGCATCTACAGGGTCTAGGTGAGCTTTATGTTTCACTTGAAGCTGGTGAATTTCTTCTAAAAGATCCACGATCTCCTTCTGTCTTTCCTTTCTAATGCAAGATCCCTGTGAAATCAATTCCCCTCTAATAACCGCCTTATGGGCCTCCCTCACTAATTGATCTGACACCTCATCGGGCATATTAATCTCAAAATACTGCCAATATATGGGATAGGAAATCCACGGCCAGCCTATCATCCAAAATGGACTCATTCAGTCTCCATGTCCGCTCCCCCCTACCAGCTGGAACCAAACAGAAAGTCAGGGTTATAGGAGCGTGGTCAGATAGTGTAATTGATTCAATATTAGAGGAACTCTCATGATTCAAATAGAACTGATCCACCATTAGTAGATCGATCCGTGAATATGAATCATGGATGTCCAGCTGTCCACTAAATGAAGTGAGCGTAAGCATTGTTTAATGTGTTTTAGAGCTCTAAAAGACAAAAAAGTTGAGGAGTCCAGACCAGGATCTAAAGTAATATTAAAATTGCCTCCCAATATCAAAAAACCTTCCCGGAATTTACCCAGTATTTCCAAGGTTTTAGATATAAAATTTACAGTGTGATTATTAGGTGTGTAGATAGACGCAAAAATGTAACACTGGCCCTGTATTTTACCCTTTGCAAAAAGAAATCAGCCTTCAGGATCTGCTCTTATTTCAATGGGTATCAGGGGGCATGAATTATGAAAAGCACTTGTAACACCCCTAGCCCTTGGAATGGGGGATGGCGCATGAAACCATTGATTGAATGGGAAAAGGGGCATGCGTGGGGTCGACCGTGCTATGAAGTGAGTCTCCTGTAGAAACACTATTTCTGCCCCCAGGTGGCACAGTTCACACCAGAGACAACCCCTTTTACAAGGTGAGCAAAGCCCCCTTAAATTATAAAAAATGATCTTCGCTCTATCATGCCATAACCCATTTTGTATGTACAGCTCATTAGATCTATTATTTCTTCTTCCATTAAATTGACATTTGTTCTCTCCATGAAAAACCCTACGCTGGCCATAGTACTCCATATATGGCCGAAAAGGAGGAGAAAAAAAAAAAAAAACCCATAACGACAAAACATCCTACATTTGTGACCTATCCGCTAATTGGGGGATAAGTCCGAGATGGGGGAAATCTTCGCTCTATCAGCCATAGCCCATTTTGTATGTACAGCTCATTAGACCTATTATTTCTCCTTCCATTAAATCGACATCTGTTCTCTCCACGAAGAACCCTACTCTGTCCATAATAACACATAATAACAAGACATCCCACATTTGTGAAATACCCGCTAATTGGGGGATAGGTCCAAGATGGGGGTAACTTTTAAGTGTATTTGTACTGTTATAGACCATAGGTTGTTCATTTGCTAAGCATTTTGCTTGTTATAGATATCTGTCAGTCTTGTACTGTATTCCTAAGATTGTAATAGTTTTGTATGTACAGCATCTTTGTATAGTAAAAGCACATTTACACACTGCAGAAGTCTCAGCTTCCTTGCTTATTCCACAGAGTAACCTTGCTAGATAGACGCAAGCAAAACATTTGGGGGCTCGTGCCGCAATCTGTGTTATAATTCAATTGAAGCAGACCTGTTTTTCTGTAGTGTGTTATATATATATATATATATATATATATATAAAACAGCAAATTCCAGTTAAAAGTGGAGCAATCATCAAGGGGGACACCTGGGACTCTAGGGGTGACCAGAGGCAGCGCGAAAGTGCTATCCACTACACCACTGTGCCGCCTCGGCTAATGCTTTCTTTTCAATTTTGATAGACCCAGAGTGTCAAGACCAGTTTGCAAGGCTATCTTCATTCTCCAACAATTTGTCATGGACTGATTTGAGTACCCTGAATTTGAAAGTCGCTGTGTTTCACTACATTGATGACATCATGATCTCTGGGACAAAAGAAGATGTAACTGAAGCACTGCACTTGCTGATAAAGCACTTGAAGAACAGAGGGTGGGCTATCAACAGAGACAAAGTCCAAGGACCTACCACAGAGGTGAAATTCCTAGGAATGATGTGGACTGGGCAACAGAGGAAAATTCCAGAAACAGTTGTGCAAACTATCCAGGTGCTGTCGCCTCCTACTACCAAAAAGGAGGCACAGAAGTTCATTGGAGTTGTGGGGTTCTGGAGATCATTCATCGCACATCTTGGACTGATTCTGAGGCCTATATATAATGTCACCAGGAAAAAGACTGAGTTCTCATGGGGTTCAGAGCAGCGGACTGCATTCCTGGCTGCTAAATAAGCTATTTTTACCATATCTTGGAGTCTATGGCAGCCAAATGAAAAGAAAGGACTGAGAGCAATACCCATTGGATTTTAGTCCAAACAACTGACAGGGGCACAGAAGAGATACACGCCCCTAGAGAAGTAACTGTTTGGGGCCTACACAGCTCTTCAACATGTAGAGACCATTACAGGAAAGGACACAGTCACCATCCATACTGCAGCTGTAGCCCAGAACAAGACACTGATGAAATGGAAGTGGTACCTTCAAGAAAGAGGGGGTATTGCAGCTGGGGATGTTAGAGACATTTCAAAACAGTGGGCAGGGCTTGTTACTTTTACCAGCACCCGGCCAGAAGAAGAAATTCCTGTGCCGCAGTCATCCCCCATTCAAGAGGCTCCACCCTTTGAGTCTCTGTCAGAAGACATGAAGGAGTCAGCGTGGTTCACTGATGGTTCAGCCATAGTCGCCTCGTCTGGGCGTAAATGGACAGCAGCAGCCTACAACCCAAGTACCGACACAGTCCTGCAGGAGACCGGAATTGGAGGATCCAGTCAGTATGCAAAGTTGAAAGCTGTAGTGATGACTCTTCAGGAGGTTCCTTCTTCCCATGTCACTATCTACACTGACAGCTGGGTGGTTTTTAAAGGACTGACAACTTGGATGCCCACGTGGAAGTCCAATGAATGGACGATTCATGAAAAGGTGGTGTGGGGAGGCAAGGAAGTCTGGGACTACATCTGGAAGGAAGCTCACTCCCGAACCATAAAAGTGGTTCATGTTGATGCACATGTGCCCCTAGTTCCAGACTTTGATAACTATAACAGAGTTGCAGATGAAATCGCCAAAGTGAAGGCAGTTGTGCCAATTGATCCTGTTTTGATAAACTTGGCCAACTGGGCCCACAAGCAATCTGGACATTTGGGGCAGAAAGCAACATATGAATGGACACAGCAGAGAGGATTACCTATATCCATGGACATGATAAAGACTGTATTAGGGAACTGTACAGTGGGTGGAGAAGTGCGACAATGGCCATTGCAAAAGTACTCCACCGGGTCGATTAAGAGGGGTGAGAGGCCTGCAGAGATCTGGCAGATTGACTTCATCGGTCCCCTGCCCTGGGGAAACAATGGACTGAGATATTGTTGCATGGCAGTGGACACCTATTCAGGACTTATGCTTGTTCATCCTTGCAAATGTGCAGATCAAGCCGCAACGCTTCAACTGCTCCAGAAACTTGTCGTTGCTTATGGTTGTCCCAAACAAGTCCAAAGTGATAACGGCTCATACTTCACCGAATCAACAGTACAGCAGTGGGCCACAGATTCTGGAGTGTACTGGTTGTGCCACATCCCATACCATCCACAGGCAGCTGGTTTGATTGAAAGATACAACATGCTAATGAAGGACCAGATACGCAAACTTACACCCACACATACACTAAGGGGGTGGGATCGGGTCCTCACACAGCCAGTCATGTTGTTAAATTCTAGGCCAATAGCCAAAAGCACACTATATGAGAGGATGGTAGGGGCTGGGGCACAGATTCCACAGCTGGAGTGCAGAGTTCAGTATTTATGTAAGGTTCCTGAAAGAACAGGGCTTAACAGATACCATGTTACTGCTTTCCATGACATAGAAAGCAAGAGTGAAGTATCTGAAGCTGAAGCCTATCTAGGAATGAGAGGGAAACTGTCAGGAAGGTTTTTAAGTTATATTTGCATTGACAGATGAGCTTAAAAACAGTGGCTGGGACTCTGACTGGTTAGTGAATACTTCTCAGCAAGATTAGAAAGTGAGGCTACATAACATCAAACCTTCCAAAATAAACAGCAGTGATCTTCTGGGAAATATCAGTATATTTCCTCTCCTCCCTATTGATGTTCTTTGGGAGGGTCAGAAGTGGGTCAACATCAATAGGGAGGAGAGGAAATATAATGACAGAAATATGGGAGGTGTTGCATTCAAGGAAAATTAATGTTTAGAATGAGTTTTCTTAGTAATGAAGTGATTTTCTGCATGGAGTCTGAAAGAAAAAAAAAACCTAGGGCGGAATGTGTTGCGTTTGTTAAAATATGATTTTTTTATATTAATCAGGCATAACATTACACAAATAGTGGTTGGTCATAAATTACTGTCAGGTTTTTTGGCTTGAGTGGATTTCTCAAACAAATGCTGTTTCATACAATGGGTACGTAGATACCATTGTTGTATTCAAATTGACAGTTTGAATAGGCTATTGTCCCTATAGCTACAGTAAACAAGCAAGAGATTTACTTGTTTGAGATTCTTTCAGCTCTCAAACTGAAAGAATGACTGTTAGTCGGTTGCTATGGAAACAAGTTTGTAACCATTAACTTTTGGCAACAAACTTGTACAAATAAAAAGGGATGAGTAGAGACTGGGAGACACACACACATCATCATGCTTTTAAGATCAGAAGCCACTCAGGATACAAGGACAGTGCCTGACCTCCAGAAGAATTGTTGCCAATGGAGATGTCAGGAAGGAGGCAAGTACCAGTCTCGCCAATATCACTGCCTTCCTTCACACATGCGCAGTAGAGTGGCACTCCGGCGCATCCCTGGGCACAATACAGCGAAACGGCTAATGCACGCGCAATTCGGGTAAACGGCTAATGTTTGTGTGCAATTCAACGAAACAGCTAATGTGCGTGCGCGATTCATCGTAACGGCGAACGCGCGTACACAATAGAGCGCACAACATGAGCCTCCCACTGGCCTATAAAAGCCACTCTGTGCCATAACCAGATTGCTGGTTTGTTTTTCAGCTCCCCCTGTGTTTCCTGCTTGTATCCTGATTCTTGATTACCTGTTGTGACCCGGATTGACCTTGACCTGCTCTGATCTCTACCTGCATCTGACCCTCAGCTTGCCTCTCAGACTTCTCCACTTGCTTACTGTGTTTGACCCTTGGCCTGTCTACGGATATTGCTTCCTGTCTCCAGTGATTGACCCTCAGCCTGCTCCTGGACTTTGCTATTGTCTTCAGTGCTCGACCCCTGGCTTGCTCACAGACTTTGCTTCCAGTCACCTGTGTTTGACCCTCGGCCTGCCTACGGACATTTGCTATCAATCTTCAGTACTAGTCATCAGCCCGCTGACAGACCTACTAACAGTCCTTGCACTAGACTGTTTTTGCCTATCTAGAGACTCTTATCTACTCCTATCTAGTCAACAGTGTTTGACCCCTGGCCTGTTGTTGGATCAGCTGTTCATCCTCCTTCCTGAGCTTCAGCATCTTCCAGTCCTGCACAGCTCTCTTCCTGCCGGTGACCTTCATGCAAGACCTGCCCAGCCTGCTGGTGACTCATGCCTCTTTGTGCCCTTCACCCCCTGTACCATCTCCAGGAGTGGAGTGCGCTTAGTCGCAAGAGGTTACCGCTCTCAGCATCTCAGCTTCGGTGAGTACCCTTATCTGACAGGAGATCACCAACATACAGTAACAAAAGATAAGTAACCTTTAAGTGTATTTGTACTGTTATAGACCACAGGCTGTTCATTTGCTTGTTATAGATATCTGTCAGTCTTGTATTGTATTCCTAAGATTGTAATAGTTTTGTGTGTACAGCATCTTTGTATAGTAAAAGCACATTTACACACTGCAGAAGTCTCAGCTTCCTTGCTTATACCACAGAGTAACCTTGCTAGATAGATGTAAGAAAACAGTCAGCACCACTTACGCCGCCTGATGACCATCATAAAAACAATCCTGGCACATTGATCAGTCCATCATTCAAATGTAATGTGAGGATTTGCCACTTTGCCACAGTTCATCCTAACTGACTAAACACCCCAATGTCCTTGAAGTTTCACAGTCCATCAAAGTTGTTTCATATGGGGTAGAACAATATTTCCCAACAGTTCCCCTTCTTCTTTAAGGGTAACTCCGCGGACAAAAAGGTACAGCTGCATCAGACAACAAGCAGCCAAGCCATGGTGCATGGGACCGCACTCTGAAACACAGGTCCCTTTGCAATAGTAGCCTCAGTCTGTCCATATGACAGCGGGGACTGAGAAAGATCTCCTCATCATTTAAATAAATAACCTGCTGAACCTCACAGGTCACTTTTCAGAGGAGACCACACTGGCAATTCCACAGCACCGGCCAGCGCAATTCAAGTGGGCACTCCCTCTATCTGCCGGCAAAATTCAGTCCAGCACAATCTCAGCAGTACAGCCAGCAGGAATGTTCTCCACTAGCAAAAATTTTTCTTTTCAAAAGTGAAGTGGCTTCAGCATAGCGTCCTTAACGCCACACAGCACACATTTGTAATCCAAAAGTAAAGTGGCTTCCAGCATAGCTGTCAGGTCACCTTGAGGCTAGGTGACAGATGCACTCTGTAGGAGTCAGAAGTGCACCGCTAGGTAGTGGACCCTAGGACTGACTGCTGCGGATTGATCCCTGGGAGGTTCAGGAAGCAGGTCTACTGTATCACCAACACAGATCCCACTGGGAGCTAGAACATAGATTCCCCAAGGCGTGGAGTCTAAGAGCCAGCAGGTGTTCACCACAGCCCCTAGTGGTGAGGATGGACTGAGCTGCAGTCTGGCTCCAGGTCGCGGCCCCCAGGGTCTCACAGCTCACGCTCACTGTAGACTACAGGAGGAAGGAAGCAGCAGCCTGGAACAAAAAGGAAAGTAAGGAATAAGACAAATGTCAGGGCGACTAGAAGACAAGGATAAACATAACACGCCAAAGGTCAGGGTCACAAGCAGACAGGGAAAGTCGAGAACAGGCCAAAGTCGGTAACTGGAATCAGACATAGGAAACACAGCAAGTACACACGAAAGCTAACGCACAATGGTTGATCAGCACTGCTGGCTTGCAGTGCACAGGTTAATATAGGGTTCCCTGATAGGAGCTGGGGTGGAGCCATGCTAGAGGAGAGATTATAAAAGCAGTCAGGTGAGGGTCAGCTGGTCTCTAGAGATGAACACATGGAGACAGGTAAGCTGACAGACAAACTCTATTGCATAACCATGACAATAGCGTCCTTAACTCTACACAGCACACATTTGTAATCCAACAAGATTTGGTGAACAGATGCAATATTATAGCATTTACCATCCGCTGCGCACAGCTTCATCTACCCATTGGGTCTCTTTATCCAGAATTTCCTCTTCTAAGCTGAGCTGTTATATAGGGGTACATATATTGGTATTCCTCAGCCACTTTCTTTATGATAATTTGCTGCACTTTGGACAGTCTAGGCACGGTCTTTGGATCTCCATATCCAGATAGAACCCGCGCCTCTGGGGCACGCCGAACTTGGTATCCCGCAACAGTATCGAGTTAGAAGCAACAAAGTCTGATTGCAATCTGTTTGGTGGGAATCACTTTAGGGACCAGCAACCCTCCTCAAAGGATTGAGTAACACATACGGTTGGGGTAGTGTTAGCAGGTAGTTCAATTGTAACACTTGTGTTAGGCCCGGAGGAACCTCATCCTCTCCCAAATAGCACAACTGCTCCTCTTCACTTTCACTCCCCTTACCAGTCCACGACAAAGTGTCCGAGAACAGTTCAGAGATCCCATCAGAGGGGATATCAAAATCTGAAATGGCGGAGCATTCTTCGGCCGGGAGATAGTTGCGTTTGGCACTGGCTTTAACTGGCACAACTGTGTTGTCTCCCTTAATGGCCACAGATATCACCTTCCCTACAGGCACACTGCTTTCACCCCTTGCAGACTTACCCGACTCTGATATTCTTTTCCTTGGTGACTCCGACATCAAAGCAATCAGCTGGGACCGACCGTGGCCTCAAGGAGCGACCAGAGCGCTGGATCCTGGGGCAGCCATTGAGACAGGGTGGGCCCTTGATATCACTCGACATTCTTGTCCCAATCTGCCTGCAGTATTCGTGGAGGTTGAGCTGGTGAGACTACCTCAAGCAGGTGTTCCCACAACGTCCACAGACGATCCAAGGCCTCATATGCGTGGTCAGACTGGAACACTTCCCACAGATCAGTACCAAGGCCTCAAAGCCTCCAGCCGTATACAGGACATGACTACCCTTCGGTGTATTTGGCACTCCAGTGTCATTCAGGACAGGCTTTGACTCGCTCAGACCGAAACCAACACCTGGAGCATACATCTTCCAATCCACCATCGTGCTTCCAAACTGCACCATCTTCTCAAACCCACAACCAGGCACACGTGGCAACACTTCCTTATCCTCCTCTGCAGAGCAGGGGCTCCTCCCCCTGCCAACGGATTCGTACAGATACTTTCTGGAAACTTTAGCTTCCGCCTGTTTGCTTCTGCAGCGCGCCAAATCTGTAATGGAGTCTGTCTTAACGCTCACAGCGCTGGCGGGAATTGTCAAAAGACCAGTCTGATACTCTCCCATGAGCAATGAGACTTGTTGGTTCTTCCCCATGTTGTTAGAATGCATGATAACACAGTCTATGAGAAGTACATATGTTACTTGCCACTTTCCCATGGAGCCAGACAAAATCGTGATGGAGCTGTAGCCGGTTGCTATGGGCGACTACTGCGAGGATAACGCCTTTGCTAATGGTGACCTCCAGAGTTAGGGACAGCTGACATCCTTCTATGTAGAGTGGGTTACAAGGCATGGTGGGTGCAATGCAAGGTAGATTAATGAGCGCCAGACACTTCTTGAATGCAAAGACATTTATTTTCTCTTGAACAGAACTGTGGGAAAGATGGTTAAGGCCAGGACACCCTTTAGTGGTTGCAATGTTAATTAGCAGACTCTGAGTCTTCTATATGTAGACAGCCATGCAGGAAAGGGCATCTAGCAAGACACCACATCTGCATGTGTAGGATCACTGTCTCCTATGGCACCATTCTTTTAACAGTTTCTAACACAAGTTGTAACAAACTCCTTTACTTCCTCTACAATCTCCTCTTGTAGATCTTCACTCAACTGAGCTCCCAGTCTCTCTCTCTAGACCTCCTGATACACTGCCACTGGATCTCCTGAGCTCTTCCAACTTTCTCACTCAGTATCTTCCTCTAGCGTCAACCCCGTGTCCCTGCTGGGTCCCTAACTTGGCATTCAAGATACTCCTCAAGCGTCACCACACTGGCCTGCTCGGTCCTTCCTACTCCTAGGGTGCTACATACATAGCTATATTTCTGTGTACCCCAAGTAGACAGAGAAGTCAGCACTGAAATTTTGCAAATGCAAGATATACATTTTTGATCTATAACTGTTTAGTATAGCTATAACATTATTGGAAGTAGGTGTGTTTGGGCACCAATATAGGAAATTTGCAGATTGAGCCATCCAAAATTTTCATGCAGCAGGCGCTCCAATCCACAACAGCTACAGGTATTACAGGCTAGTACTGACTGAAAATAAGGTTTCAAAATGTCTACAAGAGGTTCTCACATCTATACTAGCTTTAAGGTTTGAGACATATAATCCAAACTAGTTACATGGAAACCTTTTTTTTCTGGAAGCAGCTGTAAAACATTCAAGCCAGAGGTTAGGGAGACCATGTATCAAAACATGGTGGCCTTTAGAGCATTGCTCACAGATGGGTCTCTGGATTCAGCAGGTACTAGCTGGCTAGAAAGGCTATAGTAACAGCAGTTAGAAAAAGATGTACTTGTAGGTAGGTTCAGTCTATTTTCTATGTAAGGGTCAGGAATAGGTAAAGGGAAGTGTAGAGGTTCGTAGTATGTAACCCACAGTGTGGAGGTCAGGAGAAAGCAGTGCAGAGTGCATGGATCAGGAGTACGTAACACCGAGTGCAGGGGTCTATAGTAGGTGCCCATTTATACTATTGCATTGTAGTAAATTGCACAAATGCACATTACATAAGGTGTGGTGTCATTCAGTCTGATGGATGTGAATTGCAAACATGCTGCCGAAAATGCTACATGCATAATTTTTGGTCTGCTGTGGTGCATTGGGTCCAGAGGTCAGGAGTAAGTAATGCAGAGTGCAGAGGTCTGGAGTAAGTAGCACAGAGTCCAGCGGTCAGTAGTATGTAACGCAGCGGTCAGGAATAAGTAATGCAGGGTTCAGAGGTCAGGAGTAAGTAACCCAGAGTGCAGAGGTCAGTAGTATGTAACAAAGAGTGCAGAGGTCAGAAGTAAGTAATCCAAAGTGCAGAGGTCAATAGTATGTAACAAAAGAGTGCAGAGGTCAGGAGTAAATTACTCAGAATGCAGCTGCAGTAGTATGTAATCTGAGTGCCGGGGTGTCAGAAACCATGATTCAGACTGAGCCAGAAGTATAGTTAAATCACACCTGTTTAATAATAATAAAAAAAGGTAAACAGAGTAAATGTAGTCAAAACATAGCCAGAGTTTAGGAACCGGAACGGATAGTCAGACAAGCCAAAACGTCAGGGAGCCAGAGAACAGCATAGTAGAACAGCAAGCAGGCTCTGGAGCCAGAAGGAATATCAGCCAAGAAAGACTTTAACAGGAACACAGGAGAGCATCTCTAGAGATGCGACCAAGGCAAAGGCAGAGATAATCTGGAGTGGACGGCTTAAGTAGGCAGGACCGATGAGCAGGATCATCAACAGGTGAGTCACTGTGGAAAGATAGGAGCTGGCAATTATCTGACAGCTGAGCAGCCAGTTCAGAGAAGGAAGGGCTGGGCCCAGCCCTGACAGTACCCCCTCCTCAACAACCCCTCCCCCTCGGAGGACCACCAGACTTGAGGGGAAAACGCCTATGGAAAACACGGAGGAGGACAGGGGCATGTACGTCTGAGGATGGGACCCAAGAGCGTTCCTCCGGACCATACCCTTTCCAATGCACCAGGTATTGTATGCATCCACAGAACCTACAGGAGTGAACAATGGACTGTACTTCATACTCCTATGGTTCTCAACCTGAACAGGGTGAGGACGTGGCACTGAGGTGGTAAAGCGGTTGCAGACCAAAGGTTTTAATAAGGAGACATGAAATACATTGGAGATACGCATATTAGAAGGAAGGTCTAATGCGTAAGCCACTGGGTTAATCCTGCGAGGAATACGGAAAGTCCCAATAAACTGAGGTGTGAACTTCAGAGAGGGATCACGAAGTTGGAGGTTGCGAGATGACAGCCAGACCCTGTCCCCAACCTGGTAGGAAGGCACAGGCAGGCATCTGCGGTCAGCATGGAGTCTGTACCTATCATTAGCATGTCGCAAAGCCGCCTGGACTTGTGCCCAAGTGGAACGAAGACCACAGAGATGCTCCTCTAACGCAGGAATACTCTGCAGAACAAAAGAGTCAGGCAACATGGAAGGTTGGAAACCATAGTTCGCCATAAACAGGGACAATCGGGAAGCAGAATTCAAGGCACTATTGTGAGCAAACTCTGCCCATTGTAAGAGGTCTGAGCAGTTGTTATGATGGTCAGAAATATAGCAATGTAGGAATTGCTCAAAGGACTGATTGGCTTGTTCTGCGGCTCCATTAGACTGCGGTTGATATGCAGAGGAGAAAGCAAGCTGAATTCCCAACTGTGCACAAAAGGCTCGCCAGAACTGGCACACAAACTGACTACCCCTGTCCGAGACAATCACCTTGGGTAGCCCATGTAAGCGAAAGATCTCCCGAGCAAAAATGGAAGCCAGTTCCTTAGACGTGGGCAACTTCTTAAGTGGAATACAATGAGACATTTTCAAGAACCGGTCAACCACCATAAGGATAACTGTGTTGCTCTGGGTGTTGGGTAACCCCACAATGAAATCCATAGGCAGGTGGGTCCAGGGCCTCTCTCCATTGGGTATGGGTTGTAGGAGACCCACTGGAAAGTGTCATGGAGTCTTACTCTGAGCACACACGGAACAGGCATCTACGAAGGCGGTTACATCAGCCTGTAGACTAGGCCACCAGAATTGTTGAAAAATGGCCCAAAAGAGTTTCTTCCCAGGGTGGCCAGCAGCCTTGGGAGAATGGTAAGTCTGGAGCACGGCAGTATGGAGAGTCTCTGGGACAAATACAGCGGCACAAGGTTTCTCAGGAGGGGCATGGACCTGAGCAGCAAGAATTTTGTCACCCAAAGGAGAAGTGAGACTGGTGCGAACTGTAGCCAGAATACAATCAGGAGGAATCACAGGAACCGGAACCGACTCCATCTTGGAAGTGGAGGAAAATTGTCGTGACAAAGCGTCAGCCCTTACATTGTTAGTACTGGGTAAGAATGAGACAATGTATTTGAAACTTGACAAGAAAAGAGCCCATCATGCCTTTCTGGGAGAGAGGCGTTTAGGCTTAGACAAGAATGTGAGATTCTTATGGTCAGTAAAAATGAGAACCGGCACAGTGGTACCTTCGAGGAGATGCCTCTCCTTCTTTCAGGGCTAAAATGATCGCTCTCTGTCACCAATCTCGTAATTGCACTCTGCAGGTGACAATTTTTTGGAAAAGTAGCCACAAGGATTCATAGCGCTCTCAGAGGTATGTTGAGACAGAAGGGCACCAACTCCAGTCTCAGAAGCATCAACCTCAAGGATAAAAGGTAACATAGGATCAGGATGTGCCAACACAGGAGCAGAAACAAATGCAGCCTTGAGACTCTCCAAGGCCTTAATGGACTCTGGAGACCAACTCTGTGGGTTACTGTCCTTTCTGGTCATATCGGTCAAGGGCTTGACCAGAGACGAGAAGTTATGAATAAACTTCCCACAACAGTTGGCAAAGCCAAGAGAACGCTGCAGAGGACGTAAACCCATGGGTCGGGGCCACTGTAGGACTGCTGAAAGTTTCTCTGGGTCCATTGAAAAACCAGCAGTGGAAATGACATAACCCAGGAATTTAACCTGTTCACAATGGAATTTGCACTTCTCCAATTTACAATAGAGATTGTTCTCTCTTAGTTTCCAAAGCACATGACAGACATCTGTGTGGTGGCTCTCCAGGGACTTGGAAAATATTAGGGATATCGTCAAGATAAACCACCACACATAACTGCAACAAACCTCGGAGGACATTGTTAATAAATTCCTGGAAAACTGCCGGGGTGTTACAAAGGTCACAAGGCATTATGAGGTACTCTTAATGGCCTGTTCTGGTATCAAACGCAGTTTTCCACTCGTTGTCCTTCTTAATCCTCACTAGATTGTATGCCCCTCTCAAATCAAGCTTCGTAAAAACTGTTGCTTCCTTGAGGCGGTCGAATAACTCCGTAATTAATGGAATTGGATAGGCATTCTTAATCGTGAAACGATTGAGACCCCTATAATCAATACAAGATCTCAGTTCACCACTGTTCTTCTTCACAAAGAAGAAACCAGCACCAGCAATAGACGAGGATTTGTGGGTGAAACCTCGAGAAAGTGCGTCTGCAACATACTCCTCCATGGCCTTATCCTCCAAGACCGACAAAGAGTAAACCCGGCCACGAGAGGGTATGGCATCAGGTGGAATGTCAATTGCGCAATCATACAATGGTGTTGAGGCAAACTACCAGCTTGACCTTTGTCAAAGACATCGCTAAAATCGCGGTACTCCTCAGGTAGGGAGGAGAGTGAAGAGGTGCACAGGACCTTGGCTACCTTCTGGAAGCATGTCTTACTGCATTGTGGCGACCAGGAGAGAACCTCAGCACGGAGACAATCAAAAGAGGGGTGGTGCCTCTGTAACCAAGGATAACCAATAACCAGTGGAAACTTAGGTGAGGAAATAATTGGAATTGGATTATCTCATGGTGAAAAACCCCTACGGCCATGGACAATGGAACGGTCTCATGAGTCACATGGGCAGGCTGTAGAGGTCTCCCGTCAAGAGCATCAATGGCAAGTGGAGTGTCATGCACCTGCAGCGGAATCAAGTGCTTCAATACAAAGGCAGCATCAATGAACAGGCCTGCAGCCCCAGAGTCGATTAGAGCCTGTATCTCGACGGACGACTCAGCCCAAGAAAGGGTAACTGAAACTAGGGGCTTATCCTTCTGGATAATTGGGGAGGAAACAATGCCACCTAAGCTATGTCCATGACAGGACCTGAAGGTTCAGGCGTTCCCTGGACGGGTAGGACAAGACTTCAAAAAGTGACCTGCCTGGCCACAATAAAGACACAATCTCTCCCTCCTCCTAAAGGTTCTCTCATCCGCATGAAACCCAAGTGCATGGGATCACCTTCACTGACCGACTCAGTACCAGGAGGCATGGGAGTTGAGGGAGGCAAGGGTGGGACTGCAAAGCTTGGAGACAAATGTACAGGAGGCTTCCGCAAGCGCTCCTTAAAAGAGAGTCTTTCTCTGAGTTTGGAGTCAATGAGGATGGCAAACATGATCAACTTCTCCAGCTCAGTGGGTATATCTTGGGCTGCTATCTCATCCTTGATGGTATCCGAGAAACCATGAGAAAAAGCAGCCACGAGGGCCTCATTGTTCCAAGCAACCTCTACTGCCAGAGTACGGAATTCAATGGCATAATCAGCAACAGTTCTCATACTCTGTTTGATGGACATGAGGCACTTGGCAGCAGAAATACACGTAACTGGATAAGCGACCGCGCTTAGGACAAGGGTAGAGGGATAGGTTTGCTGCCTCCCCTAATAGGGCTCCCCTAAGGAAACACTAAATAATGAAAAAACAGAGAGAGGGGGTATGGCGCTACCTAATAACTAACCAAATAAACATAAATGAAGAAAAGTTAAGGGAGCTAATGGGCCCCAACAAAGCACAATACATAAATAACCCAACCTAAAATAGGTATCAGTATCTCGTGTATTGAAGTATCTGTAAAATGTATATAACAACAAAGCCACAGGGCACAGCCTATAGGTATGTGTTATATGTGCATATACAAACAAGGTGAATGAGTGGCATGTAGATCCTGGCAGCTACATGGCCCGCAAATAAAACATATGTAAAAAGTGTGACAATTAATAAATGCCTGGTATTGGTGCAACCAACTAGTAAAATAGCACAGTGAAGATTATTTATAGCACAGTGAAGATAGAAATTTTTTTTTTTTTTAAATAATATAAACCACTGCCAGGAGTATCATGTCAAAATTACAAGCATAATACCCTGGTGCGTGAAATATGACAAAATAACAAAATAAAATCCCACTTTTAAAAACATATGTGAGTCCGTTACAATAGTGAAAATCAGGTACACATATAAGTTAATAACTAATTCAGATATATAGCAGGCAGTTTAGTGGTGACTTGAGTGCTCACAATATCCTTGGGTGACTTTTGTGCTCCCCCTCAAGAGTCCCCACTAACCGGATCCAATCACCCGAATGGGGCAATGCGCCATTTGCCACGATATCTGTTAGATTTGCTCCGGATCCACACCTCTGGCTTCAGATAGGTAGGACATAATCCTTAATAGGTCCCTCGTAGAGAGAGATGTGTCGGCGTGGCAGCACATCCAGTGTCTCTGGATGGGAAGAGGAGTAGATAACGTAGGGTTCAGGGGTCAGTAGTACAGAACACACAGTACAGGGATCAGGAGTAACTAACACTCACATCACCCCCATGTGTTATTAGTAGACTTCAACTGCTTTCAGCGACTTCTAGTTGCTACTAGTAAATATTAAATATTCATATGCAGTTTTTAATATTTAGCTGGTCATGAAAAGATAAAATAAAGTTTATTTAATTTAAAGAAAATATATAAAAATGCATAAAGTTCATAAATGTCATTTTAAAATGTTACAATGCTTGTTTTATTGTTAAATTATGTTTAAGGTATATTTGTTTTCCCCAACATGAATTCACTACAAACGGGGATGGTGCTTTCTAAATATAAAGTAACAATAATAAATAAGAACATTCAGATACCTTTCACTAGGTAATACCTGTAGAAAAAATAATTAGTGTACATTGTTTTAAATGCAACAGGAGCAAAGCTGGACATTCATTTTTGTTTTGTTTTGTAGCCTCATATGCATGGCCCCTGCTGATACCAGCCCACACATCAACTAGAACCAGGCTGATCTTTTTAGAGGAAGGAAGCCAAAGATACTGTATAAGGCACCACACCTTTTTGCCATATGCTGGTGTAGGTTTTCTAAATATATTAGCAAAGCAGTCCTTTGGAACCCTTATTGCCTTTACATGTAATGTTCCAAATACACTTCATGCCCAGGGGACAGCTGCCATAAATACGAATGGATGTACACTAGATGTACTTGTGCAAACATGCGCACTTGTGTAAGTAGGCAAGTGTGGCAGGTATAGTCAACGTACAGCCATTCATTACTATGGGCAGCTCTATGCTGCAGCGGTGTCTCCCGGCCCTGGGTGCAGAAATACACCTGCAATATACATTGCATGGTCTCATGCACCTCTGGGGATGATCCATACAGTACTATATACGTTAAAGTATCACTGATTTGATATAAGTATGCAAATCAGGAGGTCCATCTTCACTCTACAGTGTATTTGCATTCACTTTGTGCTTTGTGTTTAATCTTTTTCTTGAAGATCTAGCAAGCATTCCAAATAATGATCATATACATTCAGCAAATAACCATTTCAAACGGTGGCAGCGCTGCTATAATACTATCTATGTGTTTATGTAGTTTAAAAAAGTAGTAGACTACTTTGTGATAAAGTTGGGCTGAACATCCCCCCCCCGGTTCGGTTTGCGCCAGAACTCTCGAACATCGCAAAAGTCGGACCCAAACTCCAAACCCCATTGAAGTCTATGAGACCTGAACTTGAAAAATCAAAAGTGCCCATTTTGAAGGCTTATACTGTATGTAAGTTATTGGCCATAAAAGGGGTATGGGGGCCCAGGTACTGCCCTGGGGAACATGTATCAGTGCAAATTTTTTTTTTTTTTTAAAGATCATTTTTAAAGGAACAGTGATTTTAATTATGTTTAAAGTGAAACAATGAAAATGAAAAATTCCTTTAGATATAGTGCCTGGGGGGTCCCCTTAGTCTACCTGTAAAGTGGTGTAAAGTACTGCAGCAAAAATGACATTTAAATTGCCTTGCAAGCTTTCTTTATTTTGTGAACAACAGCTTGGGGAGCCAGTCTGTATGATGAGGCCACATTTTAATGCACTCAGAACAAGATTAGAGATTTTTTTGATAAATTCTGGTGTCTCTTTGGCAGACTTTGCATTTTTGCGGTCAGGTTCAAGGCTTCATCCAATTAGAGCCCTAGAATGCACTGTGCAGTGCTCGGTGCATTGTGGGGCGCTCTGTGGGTGAACATCCTGCTGAGCAGTCCACAAATTCGGGTGTTTGCCGAACAGGCGGTGTTCAGGCCGAACTTTTGCTTTGGTTTGAACCGTTCATCCAACACTAATTTGTGATTTAGAAAGTATTAACGTTACAGGCAGCCACAAAGCTTAACATGATTATAAAGAGATTTGCAGTGGCATCCTCCATATCCATCTCTGTACTCCTTTTAATAACGGATATAATGGGATCTTTGGCTCAACACTATTATTAGGATAAGATAAAGAGTTGTGTGGAAACCAGCTTTGTATTAAAAATGAAATCATGTAATAAACCTTTCTTTCCACAAGAGGGTGCTCATGTTCCTAAAATAAAAAGCAAATTAAACTGAGGGCTATGCCTAAACCATGGAATTTGTTACCAGAAAAGTGAAATCAAATAGGAGCTGGACTCAAAATAAAATAGTTCTGGCTTTTCAAAACTATAAACATTATTATTATAAGTGATTTGCTGATCAATTGCAGCTTATTCCCTATTCATTTCTGCTCACCACACATTAATAGTGGACTGGGATATCTACGTTTCAGAAACATTTGCTGTTTTAAATATAGTTCCTATGGAGGGTCTGCCAAACTTGCTTTACCCTCTCACATTTATTATAACATATAACCCAAGGGTGTCCAACCTGTGGCACAAGATGGCTAAGCATGCGGCCCAACACAAAATCACAAACTTACTAAAAATGGTGATTTTGATTGTGGGGAATTTTTTGTAATAATGCATTTTCATTTTAACGAACACATGCAGCAGATTAAAAATTGGACAATGTCTCTTTACTTGACTTTTATAAGTTTTATCTTCCCAAAGAAAAACCCCCCACTCTTTACAATCACTTCTTATTCATCAGTCATCAGTTTTTGGCAGCAGTATATTTGCGAGCAACTACTTTCAAGGATGGAGCACACAAAGGGCAAATTTAGAACCAAAATATCTGATGGCACCTTAAGAATGCATTGCCATCACATGTGGCCCAAGACAATTCCTCTTCTTCCAATGCAGCCCAGGAAGGTTTGTAAAAACGAATGTTCCAATGTTTGTACAAAAGGTTGGACACTCCTGATTAAAACATTTAAAACGTTTCTATAAAGGAGTTCCTATAAAGAGATATCAGATCTTAAAGTAGATCTAAATTGAAAAACCTAGGGCTTGCTATGTGACAGTATATTAAATATCTAGAAATGTTAATTGTGCCCAAATGGTACCTTGAAAAATTATACCTTGGTCTTGAATTTCTCCTGAAAAATATCCACACCTGTGTCTACAACCTCACAGCTTTATATCTGCAATGTGAGATTATCTAAGGCACTGCTACTTCTGACTGCTAGTCTCACAAAATTTGTAATGAGATTTGGTGATGCCATTACTGTTCTGCTTACTCTCCTCCTTGCTGGAGAGGAATCTGTACCTGAGGACCTGCAGTGCAAGGGTCTCCCTGCTGATGTTTCATTCATTCATTGGAGCTCTGCATCTTCCACCTCTCCTGTTGCTTCTTGAAGATTACTCCACTGGTCATCAGATTAGTCATCAGAGGGGCAGCTTTGACATGAGAAAGCAAAGCCCTGCTTCTACTAAGATGCAACCTTTACACAGAGACACAGGGGTTAGTACTGTATAATAAAAATAAATACAGTAAACAGTTCACTTATGCTAGTGAATTAGGTGAAGCTCTGCTGATTTCCATCACCCCATAATGTGCAAGCAAAACTATTTTTTTAATTTTCTTTGCACGTGATTGGGTATTCTTTGCAATGTGGCTTTTCAGCACATTGACTAAGGTAAGAGAAAAATCCCTTGCAAAGTGAACAGCCTATTTGCCTTTAGTAAATTAACCCCATAGTGTTAAACAAGGTACAGTAAGTTAGTAAGGGATCAGCTGCAGGAAGGCTACAGGCAACACTGGTGACTAGTTCTTTGTCCCCTGCTTGCCATTTAGGCACAGCTTCCACAGTTCATACCCAGCTTAAAAGTACTAATAGATCATGCATACCACTATCTGATGCATTTATTTTTTTACACGTTTAAATGAAGTTTATGCAGTCTATGGGACACAAATATGAAGACAATTAACAATTAGCTACAATCTAAGTTCTCTTCCATTTAGCTTAGCATCTCAGGGTTGAAATTTAAGCGCCACATCACTGCTAAGAGGTCCAGATTCAACTTTATTCCATTAAAGGTCAGGGGTACAATTCAAGAAATAACCAACGTGTTTCGAGGGTCTAAGTGCCTTCTTTATCAGGGCTTGACTGGCAACCAACTGAACAAACCAGTAGTGAACTGGACCTGCAGTGGTATTTTTTCCAGTGTGAGTTGAAAGCACAGGCCTAATCAGCAGCTTGTTTGGCAGCCAAAGTCAAGCCCTGATGAAGGGGGCGCATAGACCCCCCGAAACACGTTTGCTGTTTCTTGAATTGTACCCCTAACCTTTAATGGAATAAAGTTGTATCTGGATCTCTTAGCAGTGGTGTGGCACTAAAATTTAAATCCTTCTTACATTAGACTACAAGCCAAGGAGACTGTGTTGATCCTCTAGGGTGTAGAAGCTGCCTGCCCAGGAACCAGATAATTTACCAACATTAACACCTTAACCACTTCCCACAAAATCAGGTACATGTATGTCATTTTGAGGAAGTGGTTGTATTGGAGTGATGCCTGCAGCTAGAGGCATCACCCCAGTAGCGTTGTTTAGAGTGGACGGTCGGATTTCATGTGCTAACAACTGATGCGGCTAAGCAGCCGCTCGGCCATTATCACAAGCAGTGGGAGGGGACATCCCCCCTCCCACCGCCGCTCCGCCCAGCTTTCCCCGAGTGAGCGGCTGGCCAGAGACCCGAAAAAAGTCAGAATCGGCTTTGATCGGGTCTCCAATGTAGTGACTCGGAGGCGATGTCATGATGTCACTTCAGGTTTACTTGGCAGCCAACGGCGCTGATTAAAAAAAAATGACAGTATTCAAAAGTGCAGATCATGGCATTTTGAATACTTTAAAGTGCAGTGGAGGGGTTTGTTTTTTTTATATCCCAGATCCCTGTATAAAGAGTACACGTCATTGCCTATTACCGTCACAATGGATGTTTACATTCCTTGTGACAGCAATAAAAGTGATCAGATTTTTCTTTTTAAAGGTACAGTATAAAGTAAAAAAATAAAAATAAATAAGAGAACATTTTTTTTTTTTTTAAAGCACCCCCGTCCCCACGCATCAAAGGAAATGCATATGTAAGTCATGCCCGCAAATGTAAACAGTGTTCAAATCACACATATGAGGTATCACAGCGATTGCCAGAGCAAGAGCAATAATTCTGTTAAAAAACCTCCTCTGTAACTCTAAACTGGTAACCGTTAATTTTTTTTAAAGCGTCACCTATGGAGATTTTTGAGTACTGTAGTTCGTCGCCATTCCACAAGTGTGCGCAATTTTCAAGCGTAACATGTTAGGTATCTATTTACTCGGTGTAACATCATCTTTCACAAATTACAAAAAAATAGGGCTAACTTTACTGTTTAGCTTCTTTTAAATTCAGTGAAGTGTATTTTTTCCAAAAAATTTGCGTTTGAAAGACCGCTGCGCAAATACCATGTGACATAAAAAATTACAACAATGCCATTTTATTCTCCAGAGTCTTTTCTAAAAAATATATAAAATGTTTGGAGGTCCTTTGGATCACAGGAGTACAGCTCGTTTTGCACTCCTGTGACCCATTTTCAACATAGGGGGCTGAAGTCTGCTCTTGGCTGACGTCACAGAAGTCGGTCCAGGCTCCGCCTCATCATGACCACGGAGTCGGGATCTGCTGGATCCCTGGACTGACACCCGGCTCAATCTCTCAGCGAGCCGCTAAGAGCATGAGCTGACTGCCCACCGCCCCTCCACAGCCCAGCACTCCAGCGTGGGTGTCAGAAAATGTTTACTATGATGACCCTAAGAACACCATCCCTACAGTCAAGCACGGAGTTGGAAACATGATGCTTTGGGGCTGTTTCTCTGCTAAAGGTACAGGCCAACTTTGCCACATTGAGGAGCCAATGGATGGGGCCATGTATTGTAAAATCTTGGATGAGACCCTTTTTCACTCAGCCAGAACACTAAAGATAGGTCACGGATGTGTCTTTAAGCATGACAATGACCCAAAACATACCACCAAGCTAACAAAGAAGTGGCTCAAGAAGAAGCACATTAGGTCATGTGGCCTAGCCAGTCTCCAGTAATTAATCCTATAGAAAATTTATGGAGGGAGCTGAAACTTCGATTTGCCAAGCGTCAGCCAAGAAACCTTAAGGATTTAGAGAAGATCTGACAAGAAGAGTGGATCAAAATCCCTCATGAGATGTGTGCAAACCTGGTGACCAACTACAAGAAACGTCTTACCTCTGTGATTGCCAACAAGGGTTTCTCCACAAGTACTAAGTCATGTTTTGCTTGGGGATCAAATACTTATTTTACTCACTGAACTTAATTTATAGCATTTGTTTTATGTGTTTTTTTTTCTGGATTTTTGGTTTATATTCTGTCTTTATCATTTAAAATGCACCTATGATAACAATTATAGACCCTTCATTTCTTTATAAGTGGGCAAACTTACAAAATCTGTAGGGGATCAAATAATTATTTTCCCCATTGTATGAACAGGCTTTAATTGACTTCATGATTTCAAAATATAATAAAACCTTCAGAACTGAAAAAAATAAGGTAATTGTCTATCTTCCTTATGCTCCTCCTTTGCAGTATATTGTTTGCAGCAAAAAGATCATCCTTAAAAGCATTTCTTGTCTGAGTTTGTGGTTAGCTATTTATCCTCATATGTTATATCGCCACAGAGAAAACATTCCTCAAGAACAATGGGAAACCAGACATGGCAGGTGCATTAAACCTAAGTTTTAGCAGAGAGACGTCTAATTCAGAGAGACCAGTAGGTCATGAATATGTAACCAGTGTTTTTAATCAAGACAGATGAGTCTGGTGATATGGCTATTAAATTTACACATAAAATTGTATGAGGGTCGGTGAAATGGCATTAACTGAATTAAGAACGATGATTGCTTTCATAATTGTCAGTTTGGAGACCATACCCTAAAGGGAGCAGTAAAAAAAGTTTAGATAGGGTGTATAAGATTAGCATTTGGTGTAAGTCCATAATGAAACTTATTCAAAGCCCAACTCTAGGAATAAATAAAAAAAAATAAAAAATACAGCTTTGTAGTGAAGTCTTCTACACTGCAAGTAGGGATGAGTCCGATGTTTGAGTCGAACTTAAATTTGTCTCGAACATCGGGTGTTGGCCCAACAGCGAACATTATGCGGTGTTTACGACAAAATCGAAACCGCGGAACACCGTTAAAGTCTATGTGACATTAACATGAAAAAGCAAAAGTGCTAATTTTAAAGTCTTATATGCAATTTATTGCCATAAAAAGTGTTTGGGGACCTGGGTCCTGTGCCAGGGGACATGTATCAATGCAAAAAAAAAAAGTTTTAAAAACTGCCTTTTTTTCAGGAGCAGTGCTTTTAATAATGCTTAAAGTGAAACAATAAAAATGAAATATTCCTTTAAATATCGTGCCTGGGGGGTATCCTTAGTATGCCTGTAAAGTGGCACAGTTTTCCCGTGTTTAGAACAATACCACAGCAAAATGACATTTCTAAAGGAAAAAAAATTAATTTAAAACTGATCGCGGCTGTAATGAATTGTCGGGTCTCGGCAATATAGATAAAACTCTAAAAAAAAAAAAAAACGGCATGGGTTCCCCCTCAGTCTATTACCAGGCCCTTTGGGTCTGGTATAAATATTAAGGGGAACACCAAACCAAATTTTTTTTTTTTAAATTGCGTGGGGGTCCCCCCAAAATCCATGCCAGGCCCTTCAGGTCTGGTATGGATTTTAAGGGTAGCCCTGCACCAAAATTAAAAAAAAAAAAGCCGTAGGGGTCCCCCCCCAAAATCCATACCAGACCATTATCTGAGCACGCAACCTGGCAGGTCGCAGGAAAAGAGGTGAGGACGAGAGAGCTGCCCCCTCCTCCTGAACTGTACCAGGCCACATGCCCTCAACATGGGGGGGATGCTTTGGAGTCACCCCCAAAGCACCTTGTCCCCATGTTGATGGGGACAAGGGCCTCATACCCACAACCCTTGTCCGGTGGTTGTGGGGGTCTGCGGGCCAGGGGGCTTATCGCAATCTGAAGGCCCCTTTAATAAGGGGGCCCCCAGATCTCAGCCCCCCCATCTGAATTGGTAGTGGGTACATTGTACCCCTACCAATTCACAAAAAAAGCGTCAAAAATAGTAAAAATGACATTAGACCCTTTGGGACAAGTCCTTTATTAAAAAAATAAAAAAAATAAAAATGTCCCGCGATGTAGATCATGCTTGGATAAGGGCCTGGTATGGATTTTTGGGGGACCACCACACATTCTTTTTTAATTTTGGTTCGGGGTTCCCCTTAATATTCATATCAGACTAAAAAGGTCCTGGTAATGGACTGGGGGGGGGGGCTGTTTTTTCAATGAGTTTTATCTATATTGCCGAGACCCAACAATACATTACTGCCGCAAGCAGTTTTTAATTACTTTTTTCCTTTAGAAATTTTATTTTGCTGTGGTATTGTTCTAAACATATGAAAACTGCGCCACTTTACAGGCATACTATAAACACCCCCAGGCACGATATTTAAAGGAATATTTCATTTTTATTGTTTCACTTTAAGCATCATTAAAATCACTGCTCCCGAAAAAACTGCTGTTTTTAAAACTTTTTTTTGCATTGATACATGTCCCCTGGGACATTGCAGCCATTTGTTAAATCATTTAAGTTCATTTTTTTTCCTCATTAATGTAGACACACCACCCCATATTGACAGAAAAACACAGAATTGTTGACATTTTTGGCAGATTTATTAAAAAAGAAAAACTGAAATATCACATGGTCCTAAGTATTCAGACGCTTTGCTCAGTATTTATTAGAAACATCCTTTTGATCTAATACAGCCATGATACTTTTTGGGAAAGATGCAAAAAGTTTTTCACACCTGGATTTGGGAATCCTCTGCCATTCCTCCTTGCAGATCCTCTCCAGTTTTGTTAGGTTGCATGGTAAACGTTGGTGGACAGCCATTTTTAATTCTCTCCAGAGTTGCTCAATTGGGTTTAAGTCAGGGCTCTGGCTGGGCCATTCAAGAACAGTCACGGAGTTGTTGTGAAGCCACTCCTTCATTATTTTAGCTGTGTGCTTAGGGTCATTGTCTTGTTGGAAGGTAAACCTTCGGCCCAGTCTGAGTTCCTGAGCACTCTGGAGAAGGTTTTCGTCCAGGATATCCCTCTACTTGGCCGCATTCATCTTTCCTTGATTGCAACCAGTCTTGCAGCTGAAAAACACCCCCACAGCATGATGCTGCCACCACCATGCTTCACTGTTGGGACTGTATTGGACAGGTGATGAGCAGTGCCTGGCTTTCTCTACACATACTGCTTGGAATTAAGGCCGAAAAGTTCTATCTTGGTCTCATCAGACCAGAGAATCTTATTTCTCACCATCTTGGAGACCTTCAGGTGTTTTTTTTAGCAAACTCCATGCGGGCTTTCATGTGTCTTGCACTGAGGAGGCCACTGTGCTCTTAGGAACCTTAAGTGCAGCAGAAATTTTTTTGTAACCTTGGCCAGATCTGTGCCTTGCCACAATTCTGTCTCTGAGCTCTTCAGGCAGTTCCTTTGACCTCATGATTCTTATTTGCTCTGACATGCACTGTGAGCTGTAAGGTCTTATATAGACAGGTGTGTGGCTTTCCTAAGCAAGTCCAATCAGTATAATCAAACACAACTGGACTCAAATGAAGGTGTAGAACCATCTCAAGGATAATCAGAAGAAATGGACAGCACCTGAGTTAAATATATGAGTGTCACGGTAAAGGGTCTGAATACTTAGAACCATGTGATATTTCAGTTTTTCTTTTTTAATAAATCTGCAAAAATGTCAACAATTCTGCGTTTTCCTGTCAATATGGGGTGCTGTGTGTACATTAATGAGAAAAAAATGAACTTAAATGATTTTAGCAAATGGCTGCAATATAACAGTGAAAAATTTAAGGGGGTCTGAATACTTTCCGTCCCCACTGTACCTTACTGCATGTTCCAGCAGGCTCTCTAAAGGGTTGCGATGGATCCCCGTAAACCTGCTTTGTAAGATATGATCGCCTCTGGCCTTCTCAGTGTACCATACAGGGTTAATGTTCCTGTATGTACTGTATGTGATGATGCTCCACATATTGGAGCTTCTGAAAGAGAAGCAGAGCACTGGAGACAACTAGAAGGGGGTGTAAAGTAAGTTATACCTCCTCTTCATCACTCCTCGACATAGCAAGCATTTAACCCTTGCAGCCCCAGAGTTGGGGGGATGGGGGCGTGGGCACTACAAGGGAGTGGTTTTTCATTTTTTTGGAGTGGGGCTTTAAGGGGGATTTTCTCCACATTTAATGCCCATATTGCACGGCAGGGCAGTGGAATTTGTAGCTATTTAAAAACAGTTTACTACCTTTCTTCCATTTTAGTTATAAAGATTTTATCTGCTTCTGGGATGGAAAAGTAATATTGTAGGCACTGTGTTTAGAAGGGGAATAAGAACATATGGAGCTTTATGCTTATCCTTTTAACCCAAAGCACATGAACTTGTAGATGAGTGGTAGGCCTGCTGTCTCTTGTGCTGAGGAATAGAGTACAACGTCCATAGTCAAAGGGTTCTGCCCAGTTGAATTGGGCACAAAGCCTACAGTTACATCTAATATAGCTTACTTGAACCCAGGTTTCAGTCACTGGAAGCGAGTTCCCTCCACCAGCACAACCTCTGCAGTCTATACATTGGATTTCCACTGGCTCCCTCTAATAATTTCTCAGGAATTTCTTGTCCCATAAACCCAGGCATAGCTTTTGAGCCAAGTATTCAAAACTCACATTACCCTTCTATGGCTCTTGCTGCACATATCATCCCTGCATTGGTGTCGAACACGCCATATGCTTTATTTAGGCTTTACTCAAAAGATGCAATTAAACAGAAGGATAACATGGAAATTCAAAAGATGGTAATTAAACATAAGGATAACATGGAAATTCAAAAGATGGTAATTAAACAGAAGGATGACATGGAATTCTCTTTAGGGTGGCATAAGACACCACTGGTACTTAATTAGTCCCAAAAATAGGGGGATAATCACAGCCCCTTACTACGAGGTTGCCACTTCTGACTCCCTCCTCCAGATTGAGTCTCACAATGGAGACCAGTTTAATCCATCCTCCTGTACTTAGAGAAGAATTCCAGGTATAGCATTTTTTACATAGTTACATTAGTCAAGCTTGGACCAATGTAATTATGCATATACTATTCCTGCAGGATCCCTTTAGAAGCTTTAAATCACTGTAGAAGACACCAGCTAACTTCCTCTTCTGAGCAGCTGCCCTGTTGCATTGTGAACACAGGTCTGCCGCTCGGCACAGGCGTCATTGTGCCGAGCGGAATCTGCCCCTTTTACAAGCCCTCCTGGCTACTTCTCCACAGTACTCCCAGACTGACTCTGTATCCATCCCAGACTGCTTGCACCCAGTCCCTTCAGGCATACCTCTTAGTCCTCTGACTGTATCACTCACAAGCCCACGTGGCTGTCTTCCTTGCCCGGCAGTGTTCTCCTGCTGTCCTCTCCTTGCTCCTGTGTGTCATGAAGAGGGGTCCCTTCCTCACCCAAGCTCAGGCTTGAGTTCACCCCCCCCCTCAGACTGGGGAGCTATTCTCAAAGGGCCCAACAGCCTAACACTCCATCTCCATCTTCCAACTGAACTCCACACTACCCCCTGCTGGGCTGACGCAGAGTATTTGAGGGGGCCTACCCCCTGCCAAACCATCTGTTGGGGATTGGTCAGGACCTTTAGAACACTCCAACTAGCTTCTCCTAGACTCCTATCAGACTGATTCTGGAATCTTCTCCCAGTTTCCAGATAGCAGGGGGAGTCACCAGAGAAGCTGCTGATGAGTCATTCAGCCTACCCTAATCACTCACCTGACCCAGAAAAACACAGGCTTGGCTGTCAGGCCAAACCTGAAATGTACATACACTAATAACAAAAATCCTATCACTAGCACTCTAGCAATGCTAGGGGGTGCTACAATGGTGAAAAACCTCAGGGGGTGTGGGGGGGGGGGGATTCGGGAAGGGGCTATATCTAAAAGCCTGTTGCATTGAATAAATCTTATGGTATGACATGGAGTGCGGCTTTATTTTTTGCCTTGCTATAAATGTCAAATGGGACAAGCTCTTAGAAGCCAGCACCTGGGCCAGTGAAGGACCTGAGAATTATGCACAGAGCTTCGAGAGGTACTGTTTTGCCTTGAACCCATTATCAGGGACAGTGACAGACAGGCCAGTTACCTTGTAATATCCCCTAACACAATACTCCAGTTTGTACTGTGGTAATTATGGACCTTAGAATTCAGATAATAGAGGATAACATAGTAATGTTCAAGAAGGCAGATTATTGAAATTCAGCCCTGGCCAAGAAATTTGACTTTGTCTTTCACTTTTTGACCTCAAAACTTTTTAACACTGTGCTAGTGAACTGCAGAGATTTTGCCTAAATCCCCGAGATACAAAAGAAGCCAACAGATGATTCAAACATCTGGCATCCACCCAACTTGGAATATGGGTCTTTGGGGGACTGACACTTTAATATACTTATCCAGAGTACAGAGAGACCCCATATCTAAATAACACAAGCCCGTGGAAAGATACTGATTTTAATTCTGTAATTCATCTTGGTTTTTATAACACACAGGAGACTGTATGTCATGCAGCGTAAATACAAACTGGCAGCGTTAGGTGAAAACCAAGAGGCATCCTGGAGACTGCTGCGTACAGTAACTGTATGTCTTTGCAGTCACAAATATGTCATTATTTATAGGTTCAGTAATATGGATCAGCAGGTTCTGATGATATACTGCTTAGCTGAGCCATCACTTCACCATGAGATGCACAAGTCCACTTTGGATCAAGTAGCCTTTATGAATCAGCACATCGTGTGCCGTAGGGGTTATACTCCATGACAGCAAGCATCTTTCTGCACTGAAATACAACAGAACCCTTTATCTGTAATTTTATGAAAACATGTGCTAAAGTGTTAAACTGCAGGGAAAAAGAAATTTTGCGCAAAACATTTACATCTCATCAAAAAACAGGACAATTTATCAGTAAGAGTACATGGCCATGTGATATTTGAATTTATATATGTTTCTGGTGACATTTTACCCAATTCTTTTACTGCATTTACTAACCAGCACAACTAACTTAATCCTTCCATGGCAGAGGAACCCCAACATTTTCAGAAAATGTCAGGTATGCATGCACGGTTAAACACAATGCAAAGAAGCACCAACAAGAGCAAGCGTCTGTGCAGCCATTCACTTATATGATAGGCTGTACCTGGCCAATGCAGCTCCCCAGGTGCAGAAAAGCCCCAGGGAATTATGCCAATATTTTAAAATGCCTGTGTAAGCCCCTTGTGCATGAACCCTATAAGCTAATTCACCACTGCTGTGTAAATCTTGAATGTCCATTGCCTGGAAACCAGGTCACATTAGCATATTTGCAGAAAACACCCTGTTGTCTACAGAGCACAGCAGCTAAAGCCCAAAGTGCACACCAATCCCCTGTCTGCTCTTCTCAGACAAGGCTGTACTGAGTGGTTCTTGCTGAGCTTTATCTTTAGAAAACCTAAAATGCTCTGAAAAACCAGCATCATGAGTGCATTGTATAGTAAATGTTTATTTGTAAAATAAGAACTGCATGTGAAAATAAATGTAAAAGCGGGTACACTTTAAAAATAAGAACACTATTGTAAACAAGAGATAAATAGACAATTGGGCAAAATCAGCATGGGCAGTTGGGAGGCTGATTACTGAGATTGGTTATCACATTTCCTTGGGCAGTCCGGGAATCAATCAACCTTCACAGTTATTACCCTTTGTATCATTGCCCATCCCTTTTATTGTAAGCTCTCACAAGCAGAGCCCTTCTGATCCTCTTAATAAATTGTGTTGTAACTATAAAATAGTAAAAGTCCTCATTTATACTCCTTGTAAACATGCAAGGATGTTTTTTAAATGTAAAACTAAAATCTGCTTTATGGATTTTTTGTATGTACTGTACCTTCATATGACTAAATTGCTGTATAATGCAGTAAACTTTTTATCTACAAATTTTTTCCATGATTTTTTCAGTTCAATGTAATTTGCAATTTCCTCTTATGTTTATATTTTCTGTGTTGTAGATTGAACCATACATGTTAGTTCATGGCCTGATGGTGCTTACAGCCTAATGTTCCAACTATAATCACAAGAACACACTACATCTAGTAGCAATTACATTGCCATGTGCACCCACCTACTTTAATACATCATGCAGACTGTAACGACTTACATGGACCAATCGAGTGAAGGTTCTAAGAGCTCATTGGTATTGAAGTATGGAAGAGTCCTGGACATCCTAACATTTTTTAAAAACAATTGCGAGTTTGAAAGTCAGAATTTTGAGGTTAAAAGTCAGAATTCTACTACTGAAAGTCAGAATTCTGAGTTTGAAATGCAGAATTCTGAAACTAAAAATCAGAATTCTGAGTTTGAAATGCATAATTCTGACTTTGAAAGTCAGAATTCTGATTTTAATCTCAGAATTCTGATTTTTAATTTCAAAATTCTGACTTTCAAACTCTGAATACTGACTTTCAAACTTTGAATTGTGTTTAAAAAAAAATAGCATGGTTCAAATTTGTAATCTCAGAATTCTGACTTTGAAACTCAGAATTTTGACTTTTAATCTCACAGTTCTGACTTTGAAACTCAGAACTGTGATTAAAAATTGTGGGATTTCCCCAGGGCTCTTCCATACATTAGAACTAACCTTTTCCCATGTTCAGGCTTTTTTTCACTATTGCCGTTTTAAAGACATATTGTCATATTATAATTTTTTTTTCATGTATTTCTTATGGCTCAATTTTAAGAGCATAAAACCCATGAAAACCAACCTAGGAATTTAAGAGCTCTTTCACACTGGGGCTGCTCGTGCATTCGTGGTAAAGCGCCGCTCATTTTAGCGGCGCTTTACCGTTGTTTAAGCGGTAAAGCCGTTGTTTTGCGCCGCTTAAGCCCTAAAAAAGGGTTTAAAAACTCCCATGTTGCTGCGCTTCCAAATCACTTTTCAGGTGCTTTGGAAGTGCTGACCATTCATTGCAATGGGCAGGGGCGTTTTGGGAGTGCTGTATACAGCGCTCCCAAACTGCCCCAAAGATGCTGCTTGCAAGACTTTTTCTAACGTCCCGCAAGTGCACCGCTCAGGTGTGAAAGCACCCATTGCAATGAATAGGAGGCAGTATTCAAGCGTTTTACAGGTGCTATTTGTAGTGCTAAAACGCCTGAAAACTGCCTCAGTGTGAAAGGGGTCTTATATATCTTTGTAAGCCTGAATACAAGACTTGGATTTGCAGGAATCAGGACTCAAAATGAATGAATGCAAGAGTCATTATTGTCTATAAAAGCAACATAGGAATTACAGGTATATTATAAACTAAACAAAACTTTATATTATAGTATAAACAGGTATATTAACCACTTAAGGTCTGATCTATACCAGTTTTACTGCTACAGGGCGGCACCTGTAAGCTGGACCATGTATATATACGTGATTCAACTCTTCTGGGTAGGGGGCACACATGCATGCCGCCGGTGGCTCGCTTTCACTGTGATTATACACAGTGGAAGCAGATCGGTGGGTGCACGGTGCCCAATGTCCTTCGGCACCCACGGTTCATTAGGCAGTAAAAAGTAAAACATAACTGTAATCGGCCTATATAAACAAGGCAGATCATATAGCGCAAAAAAAAAAAAATAACAGAGAGGTGATCAAATAGGATATAAAAAAGGACATACATTTTCTTTGGGTACAGCATTGCATGACCACGCATTTCTCAGTCAAAGTAGTGCAGTGCCGTATCGAAAAAAATGGCCTGGTCACGAGGGGGTAAATCTTCTGGAGGTCAAGTGGTTACCTAGATTATAACTTATTAATTTGTCATTATCTGTGGCAGTATGATTAGCAGGATTTAATATTGAATAGCATTTTCTGCTCTGTGACTTTTTTTGTTATTTGTTGTTTCTGATCATGTGCAATCCTTTGTATCTGATATTTCTCATACCAAAATCGTACGAAAACAGTACACATTTAATACCACTTTAAAGTGAATCTGTGTCTTCCCCATGCAAATTGAAGCAACCGGTTCACTTAAGCACTGACTTTATCAGGTGCACATACTTATTTTTTTGTCACCTTGTAGGCAGGGGGTTATGCCTCTGCATAGTTAAGTCCTGCCTTAGGGTGTGTCAAATAAAACATTAGAAAAGCAGCTGGTATGGGCAGTCTGTATTACACACTCTTCTCGGGGGTGAGAATTGGAGAGCCTCAGGCCAGATGAGTGGGGGTGGCTAAGATGGTGGACTGACTACCTAATATGGATATGTGCACACCCTGCTCGAGTTCTGTGGACAAAAGAACATAAGAGGTACCCTAGACCAAGTTGACGGGAAACTTATACTCTCCTTGTGTTTATTCTAGCAAGGGGGCAGACTAGCGACCTGGAATAGTAATAGCAACTAAAGCTAAGGAGTGGTGTTGGCCAAGAAAGAGACACACAGAACCGTGAAGAATCTTAGGAGAAGGAGTGTACCCTTTGGCACCAGAGGGCAAGCCTAGCATGCCCACACATACAGTTAATGTGAGAGCCCCTTACTAGGGCTGAGACACAGAATCTAAGGAACTGCCTTATCTTTACCAGAGCTCTTAAAGCTGGAGACGAGTTTTGCTGCAGGTGATTCCCAGGTTGAGGCCCTCTGATAACCCGAGTAGGCATCTATTGAGAACTGAGAGTAAATATGCAGGGAAGAATCCTTGCAGCACTGAGACACTGGCATCACAAGCTTGTAGGTAACACAGTCCAAACTGGTAGGGGTGTACAGGAACACACAGAGGCACAGAGGTGTGCACAGGTGCTGGTAAAGAGATCTGGCTACAATACACAGAGAAGCACACTGATGCAGAGGAGCAGGGAGGTGGTGAAGGAAGGCTGGACGCAGAATGGACCACAAGAAAATCACTGGAAAGAAAGAAAGCACTGGGGAATGTTGTCACAGAAGCAATATGCGTAGAAGAAATCACTAGGGAACTCAGGGGGTCTGCCTACTAGTTTGTTAACACATTGCTCAAACACTAAGCAGCAGAATGTAAGCAGGTGTCAATGCTAGTTCAGTGAGATAGCGGCTGCCCTGGGCTGGTGGAAAGGGGTAAGTTATGTGCCCTCAGTTTGCAGGCCTTTTGGTCCCAACCAGCCCACCTGTGGTATAAAAAGGGGAAAGGCCTAGGTCCAAAGCTCTTTGTGGGTTCTGTTTCCCATTAGGATCTGTGTTCAACCGTTACAACTGGAGCTCAATGGTACTTTAGAAGCTTGATGAAAACTTTGCAAATGCTTTGTAAAAGCTTTCTGTTCACACTGCTCTTATCCAAGCTAAAGCCAATGTGAAACAGGCATAACAGGAAGGGGGAAGAGAGAATCAGCCACATACTTACCCATTACAAGATATGTCTTCATTCCCAGTGGCTGAAGAAGCAACGGGGAGAAAAGGAAAAGTGATTATGTGCCCCTGGTAGGGTTCCTATTAAAGTGAACCTGTTGCTTTGCCCTGCATGGGCTCCCTTATGCCGCGTACACACGAGCGGAATGTCCGACAGAAAAAGTCAGATGGAAGCTTTATTCCGATCGTGTGTATGCCTCATCGGACTTTTTTTTTTAATTCTGATAGACCTAGAAATAGAACATGTTCTAAATATTTCCTACGGAACCAATTCCTATCGGGAAAACCGCTCGTCTGTATGCTGTTCCGACCGACCAAAAACGATGCATGCTCTGAAGCAAGTACGAGACGGAAGCTATTGGCTACTGGCTATTGAACTTCCTTTTTCTAGTCCCGTCACACGTATGTGTTGTACGTCACCGCATTCTGGACGGTCAGACTTTGGTGTGATCGTGTGTACGCAAGACAGTTTCAGCAGAATTCCGTCGGAACTCCATCGGAAAAACCTTCAGAGTTTATTCCGACGGGAAAACCGGTCGTGTGTACAGGGCATTAGGCGTAATACAGGGTTGCAGGAATATTTTTTACTTTTAATATGTTATCTTTTTTTTTTGTTTGCCTACTATAGTTTCTATTCAATAAAAGCAATGTAGTAGCTCACAGTGTTAGCCTCTGGAATTCAGGATTCTGTATTGGTTTGTCACAGTTGCTGCAGAATATAACAAAGACTGGTTAAATACACCAGAGATTTATAAAGTCATTGCTTGGATAGCCTTTTAAATTAACAAAGAGTTTTCCATTTTTCTCTAAAATCTCTTACAACATCCTACAGCTGGTTTCATAATATTACAGCTCTGATTTTGCTGCTCCCGTCACTCATATCAGCCTGATAAAGGGCACCTAACCACCACAAATCAGCTCAACAGCTACTTATTCCCCTCAGTAAATGTTCCTCTTCTCAATTATTAATGGGAACCCAGGGGACATTCAAATGGACTTCCAAGCGGACTGTTTTCCTTTTTCAGAGGGGAAGCCTTGCTGCTTTTCCGTTTCTCTGAAATTGAGTCTCTGAGTGTCAGAAATGGTGTAAAGACCTCTCACTTCCTCTTCATACTCTAAAATTGAACTAATATTGGTTTTAAGGCTCTTCAAAGCCATTTAGGACAATTTTCACATTTGTAAGTGGATTAGTGTTTAGTAGGCTCAGGGAGAGTAATGTCTGGCAGGGAGGCAGCCAGAGACAGCCATAAAACACATGGCAGAACTTGTACATAATTGATGTGGAGAAAAGGGATATGTTATTTTTTGTTTAAAGGTTGCAGCAGTGAATGTATCTTGTCACGTTCTGTAAAAATATGTCTCAGATAAAGCTGGTGATTATCCCTTAGCTGCTGAGGGATAATGTATTAGTTTTAATGTATGTTAAATAGGGAAATGTTTGCAAATCTCCAGGTTATAGTACATTTCGTCTTGCATATAACATTTCTGTCGCTTAGATGTGTAATTGCAAGATGATCAAGCTTTTTGGGTGTTTGAAGAATAATGATGCACTGTGGCAGGTGGGATAGAATTTCTGATGGATAATTACACGCTGCGGATCGCACAGGAGCGCTGTGCGTCCCTGTTCCCCATTTCAGGGACAAATCGGCCAATTCTATGCCTGAATTCGGCCCTGAAATGGAGCCAAAGACGCACAGCGTTTTTTTGCAGTGCGCTCCGCAGCCGCTCCGGAGATATGTGAACCGGCTCCATAGGGAGCCGGTCATAGTCTCCTGCTATGCGAATTAGATGCAGGGAAACACGCATCTAATTCGCATAGGTGTGAACGGGGCCTTTTAAGTCAATTTTTGCATTCTGTCTTTATAGGTATTAGCTCTTTGTATAAGTGATATATATAAACACGCTTGCAGCTGAGATTGTGGCTTTTTCAGTTAAAATGAGCCTTCACCAGGCAATCTTAACATTTACCATCAAACATTAGTGAAATAATCCTAAAAAAGTGACAGGGCTACAATATTGAACTCTAAACTTGAAGACTAGGTGTAAAGGGTTGACTGGTCTTCTTTAGAGATACACTGTATTACAAAAAGTATTGGGACACCTGCCTTTACACGCACATGAACTCATGGGAAGTCATGGATGAGCATGTTTGGGGTGGAGGAACTTGACTGGCCTGCACAGAGTCCTGACTTCAACCCGATATAACACAGCTTTGGGATGAATTAGAGCGAAAACTGCCATCCAGGTCTTCTTGTCCAACATCAGTGCCTGACCTCACAAATGCACTTCTAGAAGAATGGTCAAACATTCCCACAAACACACTCCTAAACCTTGTGGACAGTCTTCCCAGAAGTATTGAAACTGTTATAGCTGCAAAGGGTGGGCCAACTCAATATTGAACCCTATGGACTAAGACTGGGATGCCAGTAAAGTTAATGTGCGTGTAAGGCAGGTGTCCCAATACTTTTGGTAATATAATGTATGTGTGACAGATGGAAGTGTGGATGGCTTAAGGGTGCAGGAATCTGTTCAGGCTGACCTGTGTGGTAGGCTGCTAGATCATTGACTGTAGCGTGTATTAGCTCTGTTCAAATAAGATCCCAGGATAAAATGTATCTGTGCAGGCTTCTCCAGCACAACAAATCTAAACCCTGAAGAAGAGGGATTCTTGTATACCCCTAAAACATATCAGATGCCATTCTTTTAGTGCTACTTTTCAATATGGCAAATAAAAACTTTATATGAACCAATGTCTACAGTTTAGTGCTCTCTTCCTTTTATTTCCACAAAAGTTGGCTATTTCAGGGGCCAAGGCTCTGCTGTGCATTAACAAGCTGTTGCAATACAATACTTACTTCATCCAGTCAGAGCCCTACTTGAGTTTGGAGTCCATTGGACTTTGGTCACTAGTGGACCATAGCGTGATAGCTTTTGGGGTGGACAGGACACTGATCTATCAGGTTGTATCCTGGACTACCGGTCTTCAAAGTACCTTGCAGATCATAAACTATATGTTAGTATCATCAGCACTGGGATGGTTTATGCAGATAAAGCAGCTATATATAAATCCCTTAAAGGGTATATATAACAACACTCCAGATTTTACTATCTGGAGTGTTGTTATATATACCTTGAAAATCGTTTCCTCATTGCAGCTTTTAACTCCCAACTATTGTAATTGGTAGACTATTGTACTATAAACTCTGGCTAAGAGGTAATTTCTTAGTGTGGCTGCCTGCACAATGGCTGCTTCCTAAAAGGGAGTAATCCAGTTACTAAGGCAAAATACATGCTGCGCTACTAGTAATGAATTTTAAATCCTTACTTAATAATACAAAAATAATTAATAATAATGTGTTATGCATAATCAGTTCATGTATCATAAAGTGCTGTAAGTGTCTGACCAATTCATTCATAAAACAATTCATATATGAAGTGCTAAAAATGTGCAATTAAATTATAGTTCATATATATATCTGTTGTGCAATCCACCACTCCGTGCACCACTTCTTTGAATTCTCACTCACCAGACCAAGATGGTATATTCGCTTTGTATGTATACAAGCAGCTTTCACTCTTCACTATTTTGGCTTTAAAAGGATGGCTGTTCCTCTTATGTTCCGTTATGCGTGCATGTTAGGAGATATAAATCAGGCAATACTTCAAAGCGTACTACGGTTTATTAAAGTTTAAAAAGCATTTAAAATATTACTCACATTAATTGTTGCTCATATCACACGAGCTAAAGCGCATATGATACATTGCAGTGGTTCCGATATTCAGCAACCATCTGTGTTCCACAGAACGGAAATGGGTGGATGGAAGTGATGCCAGCAAACGCCGCTCAATGCATTTCGTCACAATGACGTCATCAGGAGCGACGCCATGATGGTGCACTCCATCTATTTATACCTTGTTCTTTTTTACCCTTCACTTAATTCCCGCATGTGATGCCAATTGTTTTCTATGGTGTCCTCCTCTATTTCCAACCTTATGGTCGGCTTTGCATTCAACCCTAAGAGGGGAACTCCGCCTCACAGAATTTATCCTGAAGGAAATCTCTTTCTCTATGTTTGCAGCCAAATATATTCTTTAAAGGGGGACTCCACACTGCATTGTATGTGAATAGAAAATACTATATAAAAAATACAAAATTGTGTAACAAAAACAATAAAAAATAAAAAATATATATATTAAAAAATGTATATATTTATTTTTATATTATATATATATTTGTTATTTTGTTGAAGACCGAGTACCGATAGCCATTTTGTAGGAGACCATGAACAATGTTAAACTGGGAAGTGACCTCAGCATAGGTGGTGGCAATCTCAGAAAGGACTAGAATTTAAAGATCAAACTTTGAGTAGTTGAGAGAACTTCCAGGAATGGGGAGGGGAGCCCAGGGGGCCAAGAGGAGTCATGGGAGGGCGGGGGGGCAAAGGTGAATGTGACAGGTGGCTGCCTCCCCAATACTGGCTGCCTCTTTCATAAAAAAAATACCGCTGATGTGCTGTGGACACTATCCTGAATGTGATCTGTTAATATGCTTCATTGATATCCAGTGCAAGGAAGCAGCTACAAACCCCAATCTATTTGGAACTGTGTGGCTGCCACATTGGCCTCCCAAAAAGAAGGTAATACTGCATCAGTATTGAGCTGTGTGGCTGGGCCTGGAGGGACTCATAATGCTCCACTCTGGTGGCCAAAATGGGTCCTGTGAACTGCAAGTGCTGATACCTTGTGCAGTAGCTCCTGGCACTGCACTCGCTCTTAAAAAGAGGCTGCATGTACAGGAAAGCATGCTGACCTATTTGTCATGTCAAAGTGAGACCATCCTGCAGAAAGGAAGACAATGTCTCATTTACCACTGGCTTGAGAAATGAGCCCCATGTACTTTTTGCTGGGTCATCTGAGGGTGCGCCACATCTTCAGAAGTGGTGGTGAGAAGTGTTGCGGATATATGGATATTTTTTATTATCCACTGAGTGCTGCAACTAGACAACTCAGAGCTCCAACGCTGGCCAACATTATACATAGACTACTGGCCAGTCAGATACTTAACTATCAACTACTAACAGAACTAGCAGTGTAGGTTCAATTTTCTTTTTTGCCTGTGATTTCTGTTGGTCTAGGAAGCCCGCTAAAATGTAAAAAAAAAACCCCTAAGGTGTGCTGGTGAGTGTGAAAGCAACAAAGGTTTGCCATCCTCTAGAGCAGTGGTTTTCAAACCTGTCCTCAAGTCAGGGGCGGATCCAAAGTCTAGTCTCGGGAGGGGCACTGCCAGAAAATAAGGTGTTGTTTACAGAACTGGGGGGGAGGGTCAGGAGAGCACACACCAGGGAGCTTAAGAGAGCACAGTGCAGGGTCAGGAGGGCACACACCTCCAGGGAGGTCAGGAGGGCACACACCGGGGAGGTCAGGAGGGCACACACCAGGGAGGTCAGGAGGGCATACACTGGGGGAGGGGTTGGGAGGGCACACACTGGGGTGGGTCAGAAGGGCACACATTGGGGCAGTCAGGAGGGCACACACTGGGGGGGGAGTCAGGAGGGCACACACTGGTGGAGATGAGGGATGCACACATGGGGGGATCAAGAGGGCACACACTGGGGGGATCAGGAGGGCACACACTGGGGGGGATCAGGAGGGCACACACTGGGGGGATCTGGAGGGCACACACTGGTGGGGATCAGGGGGGCACACACTGGGGGGGATCAGGAGGGCACACACTGGGGGGATCAGGAGGGCAAACACTGGGGGGGATCAAGAGGGCACACACTGGGTGGGGGATCAGGAGGGCACACACTGGGTGGGGGATCAGGAGGGCACACACCACTGGGGGGATCAGGAGGGCACACACTGGGGGGATCAGGAGGGAACACATTGGGGGGATCAGGAGGGCACACACTGGGGGGGGATCAGGAGGGCACACACTGGGGGGATCAGGAGGGCACACACTGGGGGGGATCAGGAGAGCACACACTGGGGGGATCAGGAGGGCACACACTGGGGGGATCAGGAGGGCACACACTGGGGGGGATCAGGAGGGCACACCGCAGGCTGCAGTCACAATGCTTTAATGAGCCCAATTTCTCACTGTGCCACATTAAAAGATGCAATCCCATTTGTCAGCTTACAGCTCCTCTATGCTAAGCTGCAGTAACTCAGCAGACTTAGCATAGAGGTGCTCCACGATGTACTGCTAGCTGAGCTCGCCTCCAGGAAGTTCACAGTCACTCAGCTCCCTCTGCTCAGCTGTTCACACCTCCCTCTTCCAGGCAGGCATGGTCTCAGCTCGGTCAGGCACATCCCCTTCCCTCCCACTCAAGCAGCAGCCTGCAGGAGAGAGGCTACAGGGGGCGGAGAGTGCAGTTCCAAGTGTGTGAGCAGTAATTCCTAATACTAAGAATGGCTGTGAGATGTCCCGACCGTGGCTCTGAATTCTCGGGGCGCGCTCAGCCTCAGAGTCAGCAATATTTTCTTGGGGGGAGCAATTGCCCTGTTGCCCTCCCCTGGATCCGCCCCTGCCTCAAGTACCGTGTTTTGGGAATTTCTCTTAAATAAAATAGCTGTCCAAAATACCAAGCCATTGACTCTGATTTAAAGCACCTGTGCAAGATAAAGGAAAACCTTCAAACATGGCCTTTTGGGTGGTACTTGAGGACAGGGTTGAGAACAGAAGAACTTACACAAAAATCCACCTGGATGTTTGACCGTTATGGTACCACAACACAATTAATTGTATAACAATTTTATACATGTTCAGATACACATGACACTGTCTTGAAGAAGCAGGCTTTACAACTGTGAATTGATTTCCTTGCTCCACTAATTTACCAACACTGTGTTACAATATATTTTTTTTTTTTATTAAGAAGATTAAGATAGAAAACATAAACTGGATAATACGGATATGTTATATAAAATAACATAAATGAATATACAATTAAATATATTGGGAATAGTTAACAACAAAAACAATTAAAATCAAGAAATAAAAAAAAGGAGAAGGGGAGGAAAAAGAGAAGAAATAAAAAAAAAGAGTAGAAGAGGTGGATTAGATATGCTGGGTTTTATGTGAATATATTTTCCCAATATATATATATATATATATATATATATATATATATATGCATATATATATATATATATATATATATATATATATATATATATATACACACACTGGGGGAAATTTACTAATTTACTAAAACTGGAGCTTCCGGGTTTTATTGTCAAAGCTTAATTGAACAATCTGAAGTTAGAAGCTGATTGGCTACCATGCACAGCTGCACCAGATTCTGAGCTCTCCAGTTTTAGTAAATCTACCCCACTGTGTTTGATCTTGCTATTATGGCAACAAAAGTTGGTTAGTGGTAGACAGTGAATATATGTCTGGAGGGTTTGTTTTTGGGAAAACAGATGATACAAAAATATGTATTGAATCATATGCATTTTAATGTAAGGCTTTATAACCAGGTTTATTATTAAATATGGCATTTAATACAATAAATTGTGTTGTGGTACCATAAAGGTTAACTTCAGATTGTTGTATAGATACTAAAAAAGCCGCAAACACACGATCGTATTTTCCGACAGGAAATGTATGATGGAAAATCCGACCGTTTATACGCTCCATCAATCAATTGTTGTCGGATTTTCCGTGGACAAATGTTGGATGGCAAGTTTTCAAATTTTCCACGGACAAATGGATTTTCTGAGCGTGTGTACACAAGTCCGTCGGACAAAAGTCCAAAGTACAAACACGCATGCTTGGAAGCAAGGACGAGCCAGAAGCGGTCGGTCTTGTAAACTAGCATTCGTAATGGAGAATTAACATTCATGATGTGGCAAATTATCAAATCTCGAAATGCAGCGCACAATTCTCTTCTTTTTAATGGGATAATAATGAAGCTGCTTTGCTGGTGATACTGATGGAGTTATTGCAAATGAATTTTCAAAGGCTTTTTTTTCTAGTGATATCAAGAATAATATTATTGTTTTTTTTTGTTTTTGTTTTTTTTTGGGCAAGTTACCACAACACCATTATCCCGTAGTTTATAAGATCAAAGATACAACTATGTTGGTGTCCCTTCTCAATTTTACATTGTATTTTTTTAAATGTGCCTACTCCCAAACTGTCATTTGAAGTAAAACACATAGCCAAGTATTTTTCTCCACATTTTTTTATTGTGCGTTAAAAAAAGAAAACAAATAAAATTAGACATGCTATCTGCCAATAGAACTTAACCAAAAATATGCATCCAAAATAAAGAAAATATAACAAATCAAATCATTATTATTCAACCAAAAAATAAAATAAAAGCCATGCATGTGTCCTGCTTCTTAATATAGGGGTCAACAATGCCAAGAGTTGGTGAAAGCAGGGGTCCGTCATCTGGAGATAATTCTGAAAATCATCTGGATTATTCTCCTGGAGCTCCCGCAGCAAAGGCATATGACATAATTGGTCACGATTAATAAAGCAACCACCCTCCTACCTATCCACTCAGTCCCAGCTTCACGTTTTTTAAATGAAATGCAATCAATCAGTGATCACCCTTCTCACTAAATACACAATACAGGCATACCCCACTTTTAAGTACACTTTGGGGTTTATTTACTAAAGCTGGAAAGTGCAAAATCAGGCTCACTTCTGCATAGAAACCAATGAGCTTCCAGGTTTTATTACCAAAGCTTAATTGAACAAGCTGAGGTTAGAAGCTGATTGGTTTCTATGCAGCAGTTCAGTAAATAAACCCCATTGTGTACTTAAAAGTGGGGTATGCCTCTATACAATAAGATTGCATAGTGTATGGCCATTCTTATACAAGTACATAGGAGGGAGTGGACAGAAACACTCAGCTGTCAAGTCGTGTCCACATCTCTGCATAGCGGGAACTCGCATTTCCACATGCGTTTTAGAGCATTTTCACTCATCACGCATAGAGCTGCCCTTGAATGGGCTGCCCTACATGCAGCAATCGCCCCAAAGAAGCTTCGGGAACTTTTTTTTAGAGTGGAGCTTGGTGCGGTTTTTTTACTGTGATTTTTGGTGCAGCGCATTTCTGAAATGCAAAGAAATGCACAGATGTTTGTTGTGTACTTAGTGAGAAGAGTGATCACTGATTGATTGCATTTCATTTGAAAAACATGGTGCTGGGAATAGGTGGGTAGGTAGGAGGGTGGATGATGCAGGGTGTATGCTAATGAGGTCAGCTTGTCAACTCCTTCCTGTGTCATGACCTCTAGTCTGTCCAGGAAGTAAGGCGTTACTAATGGATACGTTTGGAAACATGGATGAGGACAAGTGAAGTAACTGTGTAGATTTAATGGAAACTTGTAATATTTTTGCAAAATAAGTACATTAATGCTATATTAGCACATAGAGGAGCTGGAATTTGGAAAAAAATGAAAAAAGGTGAACTTATCCTTTAAGATGTTTATTATCCCACTTGCTCAACACAGAGTATAGAGCCAATATGCAAACAAATTACTTAAGATTTCTGTGTGCTTTCTACTTTTTGGGGAGCATTTTAAAGTATGTGTTTAAGATGCCTATCAACCCCCCTGTTTAACCCCTTCTGCAATATGTATATTGACATTTTCCCTGTGTGATACCCCTTGCTGGAAGAATGTTAACAAATGCCTTCTGCTAGAAAGCCAACAGCACATATTTTGTGTGACCAGTAATTTTAAGTTCAGTCCGTCACTGACAGCTCTGGTCCGCACTGACCATTGGGTCAGAATGGTTTCCAATTATGTGATTACTGTGTCAGCTATGACATAGTAATCACATGCAAGCAGGAGGCTTTATTGACATTATAAGCCTCTGCACAAGAGTATTGCTACCTTCAGGTTGCATCTATTTAATACAGTATTTGTCAATTAAAGAATGAAAAAATAATTAACCACTTCACATCCGCGCTATGACGGCCACAGCGCGGACCTGAATTCCCATATGACGGCCTCCTCTGTGCACGCGCCCTGCAGGGCGCGCGCCAAGCGTGCTGTGATCACCGAATCACTGAGACTCGGCTGATCACCGATCCGAGTAAGGGGCCGGTCCTGGCCCCTTACCATGTGATCAGCTGTCAGCCAATGACAGCTGATCACATGATGTAAACAAAAGATCGGTAATCGTTTTTTTTTCTACTCACGCTGACAAAAGTCGATCACCGGCTCGGATGTGAGGGTTATCGGTCCCGAAGTGGAATAGTGCCACCTAACAGTGCCCACAGTGCCACCTAACAGTGCCCACAATTGCCACCTATCAATGCCCACAAGTGCCACCTATCAATGCCCACCTGTAGTGCCAATCAGTGCCACCTAGCAGTGCTGCCTATCAGTGTAACTGATCAGTGCCCATCACTGCCACCCATCAGTGCCCATCACTGCTGCCTACCAGTGCCCATCACTGCCGTCTCATCAACGTACATCAATGAAGAAGAAAAATTACCTGTTGTAAATTTTTTATAACAAAATATAAAAAAAAAAAAAAAAAAAAATTCAGTTTTTTACATTTTTTTAACAAAAAGTAAAAACTGCAGAGGTGATCAAATACCACCAAAAGAAAGCTCTATTTGTGGTGAAACAATGATAAAAATTTCATTTGGATACAGTGTTGTATGACTGATCAATTGTCATTCAAAGTGCGTTAGCGCTGAAAGCTGAAAATTGGTCTGGATAGTAGGGGGGTTTAAGTGCCCAGTAAGCAAGTGGTTAAACAAATAAAAACCATACCATATAAAAACTTTGCATGTCTTAAATGTAAATTTGATAAGTTGTTAAAATTAAGCATAGAATTATTGCCAAGTTAACTGAGCCCATACCAACACTGGTAAATTTGGTCTGGGAATTTAGGCCCAGTCAGGAAAGGGTCAATGAATAGTATTGAGGTTGAGAGCATCATTCTACCACAATTTACAGGTATTACCAAAACAGTAAGTGAAGGTACATTTTCAAAGGAGGGCACTTGTTCCAGTGAAAACTAGGAATGTGCAATTCTTTTTGTTCCAAATTTGTTTTCTAACGAACTTTGACGAATTTGTTGATTCGGAAACATCCAAATTAACGAAAACCCATTTAATGCATTTTTCCCAATATATACGTAAATTCGAATATTCGTAAATTCGATATTCTTTTGAATTTTTGGATTTTCTCTCTTATTTTTCAGATTTTCGAATTTACGAATTTTCGAATTTACGAATTGCGATCATAACGAATGACCCGCAAAACGAAAAAAAGAAAAGAAACGAATGAAATGAAAACAAAAAAATTTTTTGGCAGTGCACATGTCTAGTGACAACTAGGGATGAGCTTAGAGTTCGAGTCGAACGTATGAATTCTATGGGGTGTTCACAGCAAATTTGAGCGCCCCATAATGCACTGAAAGATCGCAGTGCATTGCTGTATGATGATTGGCCAAAGCATACACCTGACCTGCATGCTTTGGCCAATCACAGCACGCTCCTCAACCAGAGCCAAAGGCAGGATGCCTTTGGCCAATCATGGCTCAGGGGGGCTAAGTCCACGCCCCACACTATATAAGGTTGCTTACACAGCGCCCGTATAGTGTGTTATAGTGGGCGGAGATAGGGAGATTGAGCTAGATTAGGCAGGCAGGTTAGTTAGTTAGTGGCAGTGTATTTGATATATATACAGTCAGACTAATATATATTCAGCGTATATATTCTGCATTCAGCGTAGCCTATGTATACAGTGTAGACTCTATACTCAGTCAGTACAGGCAGTGTACTTGATATATATATATATATATATATATATATATATATATATATATATATATATATATATATATATATATATATATTTATATATGTACTATGCATTCAGCGTAGCCTAAACAGTGGAACCTTGGATTACGGGAATAATCCGTTCCAGGAGAATGCTTGTAATCCAAAGTGCTTGCATATCAAAGCGAGTTTCCCCATAGAAGTCAATGGAAAGGAAGATAATTCGTTCCACATTGACTTCTACTGTATGCAGTACCGCATGTGGCCAGAGGTGGGGGGTGCCGGAGAGACTCAGAAATACTCGGAGACTGCTTGGATGCACTCGGAAACCCTCGGAAAGGCTTGGAAACACTCGGGAACTGAGTATTTCCGAGTGTTTCCGAGTGCATCCGAATGGCTCCGAGTGTCACCAGCGCCTCCGCACCTCTGGCCAAATGCGGTACTGCACACTGCAGAGGCTTGAATCCTGCTCGCTTTGTGGGACAACACTCGCAAACCGAGTCAGGCTTTTAAAAAATAATAGCTCGTATTGCGAAACGTCCGTTAACCACGTTACTCACAATCCGAGGTTTTACTGTATATACAGTGCATTCAGCGGTGTACAGTTTCTAATACAGTGCAGGCGGTGTACACAGTATATAATACAGTGTGTACAGCTTCAAATACACTTCAGGCGGTGTACACAGTATACAATACAGTGTAGTGTGGTGTTAAAAAAGAAATAAAATACCCATCATGTCCGGAAGGCCTCTAAGGAGAGGCAGATGCTCACAGGCCACTAAAAGAGGGCAAGCAGCCTCTGAAATAATATTTAACAGCACGGACCGTTCCTGCACCCAACAAGAGCAACTGTGAGGGGTTACCATGTTCTGCCACCACCAACACCTAAGGCCCAATGTTTCTGCCCCTGTTTAACAGGGGCATGTATTTACAATTTTTGAAATAATATTTAACAGCAGAGACTGTTCCTGCGCCCAACAAGAGTAACTGTGAGAGGTTACCATGTTCTGCCACCACCAACACCTAAGGCCCAATTTTTCAGCAGAGTATATAGTGCAGTCTGTATAATATATATACTGCAGTTCAGAGTATATAGTGCAGTCCGTATAGTATATATACTGCAGTTCAGAGTATATAGTGTCCTCAGTGTAGTATATATAATACAGTGCAGGGTATATAGTGCAGTGTACCATATATAATATAGTGTATTGAAGTGGTTAAGGGGAGCCCTATGACAGAATTAAGAAAAAAACGGCATGGGTTCCCCTCATCCATACCAGGCCCTTTGGGTCTGGTATGGCTTTTGGGGGGGACCCACATGCCATTTAAAAAAAAAAAAATGGGCGTGGAGTTTACCTTAATATCCATAACAGAACCCGTAGGGCCTGGTATGGACTGGGGAGGGAAACCCACGCTGTTTTTTTAAATGATTTTTTATGTATATTGCCGGGATCTGGCAATACATTACAGCCGTGGGCAAATTTCAATGACATTTTTTCCTTTAGAACTGTCATTTTGCTGTGGTACTTTTCTAAACATGGGAAAAATGTGCTACTTTACAGGCAGACTAAGGGGACCGCCCCCCCCCAGGCACAAAATTTAAAGGAATATTTCATTTTTATTGTTTCACTTCACTTCAGCGTTCTTAAAATCACTGCTTCTGAAAAAAATGTCAGTTTAAAAACTTTTTTTTGCATTGATACATGTCCCCTGCAGCAGGACCCAGGTCCCCAAACACTTTTTATGGCAATAACTTGCATATAAGCCTTTAAAATTAGCACTTTTGATTTTTCATGTTTGTGTCCCTTAGACTTTAACGGTGTTCGCATGTTCGCACAAATTTTTTGTCTGTTCGCAGGTTCTGGGGCGAACCGAACCGCGGGGTGTTCGGCTCATCCCTAGTGACAACTACCTACGAGGGGAATCCCACTTACTTTGGAAAGATTACTATCACTTCCTCTTGGGTCTCCAGGACAGGAAGTGGTTGTAATTCTCCCCAATAGGATACAGGCAGCAAAAAATAAATGAACAGGAGTTTTAAACCTTCCTCTACCCAGAACTAAAAAGAAAAGCTTTGGCTACACATGCACTTTAAGGCTTCTATATAAAATGTTAAAATGTCTTCATTGCACACAAAACTGGTATTGGCTCTTGCATGCAGAATGTTTTTTCAGCAGAAATAGCATATGTCACCAGCAGAATAGCCAGTTAAGTTACCAGTCCAAGTAGGTCCACTATTTGGAGTCACATTGTTTGTCTTGCATGTTTCAGTGGATCAGCTGTCATTTCCTGATCAATGGCAGCTGGTATTGGATCCCCTATTTGGGAAGGAAATATACACTTTAAGGACCCTTTCAGACAGGCGTTAAATTCTAAAGCAGCCATAAAGCGAATTAACACACCTAAGGCGTTAATGAGCATTTTGGATGTGTTGTATGGGCATTCATGTCGTGTCAGGCAACACTCCTCAAATCCCCTGTGAGATGTGTTTTATTATATTGTACAAGGCTAAAATGTTAAGTGATCACTTTTGACATTTTGCAACCACACCATAAACGCACATTACCTGCCATAGGCGCGTTTACAGTGAGTTTATGGTGCGTCTCAATAGAAGTTGCAAAGCAGCAATGCCTGCCAAACTCCGAGGGCAGCGTTATTTTTGCCTCACCACAAAGTGAGGCAATACTAACACTGCAGTGTGAACACCTTCATCTGCTCCCTTTTTTATTAACTTTGAATGGCATTGATAGGCGTTCAGGAAGTATTAAAAATGCACCCCAGCTGCCTATTTTCAATGCCTGTGTGAAAGAGCCCTAAAGGGAGGGAGATCACTGGAAAACACTCAATGATTAAGCACTAATTAGCGTGAAACACATTAGAGGTTTGAAGCTTTCTGTATGTACCCGATTTAGTGCAGTAAATTATTTATGCATCAAATGCCATCATTTATTCAAACATTTGAATTGTTGTATATGTCTCTAGCATACCTTTTCTTCATGAATGTTATTCCTTTTTTTGAACATATTCAGCTAGTCACAAATACATTTTGGAACAAATTTTGGAGAAATGCATGGTTTCTTCATCAAGGCACAGTTGCAAAATAACAAATTAAAGTGCTGATCATTAAATCATGTGGTGGCTGCATTAGTTGCCTTTTTTTAGGCTTTTTTCCCTCTGATTTCACCTGGTGATCTGGCCAGTAACACACCTCCTGTATTAGAGTGATTACACTCTGGATGAAGGAGCACAGGGAGCACCTTTGAACAGCAGCTTTGTCAGTCTGGGGGGAGGGGAGTGTTTAGAGGCACTAGAAAAATTTCAATAGACTAAGAAATTGAAGCCAAATTCTAGCTAATACTTTATAAGTAGTTATAGAACAGTTTTTTTTTTCCTTTTGGGATAAAGGTTCTCCATAAAAAAATAAAACAGACCATTGAAAGCACCCCGTCAGTGTTACATGGTTTGTCTCTTCCCTGTAAGGTTACTTTTACACTGGGGCAGTGGGGGCGGTAGTGGTAAAGCGCCACTAGTGTTAGCGGCGCTCTACCGCTGTTATAGTGGCACTTTTCTTAGCTTTTAACCCCCGCTAGCAGCCGAATAAAGGGTTAAAGCCCGCAAAGCGCCGCTGCGGAAGCGATTTTTCAGTCGCTTTGACAGCGTTACCCATTCATTCGAATGAATGGGCAGGGACGATGGAGGAGAGGTATATTCGCCACTCCCGCACCTCCCCAAAGATGCTGCTTGCAGGACTTTTTTTCCTGTCCTGCAAGCGCACTGCCCCAGTGTAAAAGCACTCAGGTTTTCACACTGGGGTGGATTGAGAGGCGTTTTAGAGGCACTTTACAGACGATATTTTTAGCGCAAAAACACCTGTAAAGTGCCTCAGTTTGGAAGGGGTCTAACTGATACATTCTGCTGGAGAGCTTGTTCTTTTAAAAGAACAACAGACTGGCTGGATTATCAGATGAACATAGAAGAAAGAAAGCCTAAAAAAAGAACATGAATGCAGCCATCACATCTAAGAAATGGTAAAGTGTAAAATAAAAAATATTTGCTTTTTGGGTTCAATACCACTTTAACCACTTGCTGACCGGCTCACGCCGATATACGTCGGCAAAGTGGCATGGGTGCGCAAAACTCCGTCATCGGTGGCTAGCGGGCAACAGTAAACAACCAGCCTGTTGTCGAGATTGGGAGAAACTTTTTTCTAGAAAAGGACCATGGAGACAGAAGAAAAAGTTACAGCAATCCCGTGGACCTTGTGAGGAAAGCTTCAACAACAGGCTGGTCGTTTACTGTTGCCCCACCTATAGGATTGGGAGAAAACTTTCTTCTAGGAAAAGACCATGGAGACTGGACAAAAGTTGCAGTGATCCCTTGAAAGCTGTGAGGAAAGCTTCAACAACAGGCTGGCCGTTCACTGTTGCCCCATTAGACCCTTTGGGGTCTATCTATAAGGTGAGAGGCTAGTACTACTGGGAGAGGATTGCAGAAAGACATGTTTACCATCTTACATCTTTAATTTGGACTTTTTCACCTGTCCTTATCCCCCTCGTCTCTTCGGTTATCTACTCTGATTTATATTTTTCACTTTGGAACTGATCATCTCTCTGAGTCACCTGATTTTTTTGGATGCAGAATACTCCTGGGATTTACTTTTAGTTTAGTTTTATGTGATACACTTTACTGGATTTCATTGCATTATTGCTCAGTTATATATTATAGGATGCACCTTTTAGGACTTTGAACACTTTTATATGAGTTTATATTTGCCATGAGCATCTGAGAAATTGCTTGTTTTTTTTTTGTTTTTTTTGTTGACGTGCTATATTTAGCGCTACCTCACTACACGATATACATTTTTAGAGGTATTGGTTACACTATGGAAGTTTAGCTGCTTTTTTCATTTAGCACTTTATATGTATGCACTTTATTAATTAGCACTTTATTTGTATTGATACACTGTTGGTAGCGCATTAGTACCTCGCCATATCAGAGGTGATCAAATACCACTAAAAGAAAGTTCTATTTGTGGGAAAAAAAGGACGTCAATTTTGTTTGGGTGCACCATCACGCGACTGAGCAATTGTCAGTTAAATCGACGCAGTGCCGTATCGCAAAAAAGGGCTTGGTCAGGAAGGGAGTAAATCCTTCCGGGGCTGAAGTGGTTAAGATACCGGTTTAATATATTTACGAATAAAAATGTACAATCTTAAATCCCATCTCCTGTGTTTCTTTTACAGAAGTAAACCACTTTCTACTTTTGACATTGGAAGAGTGACTTGTGAGATTAGATCACGTTCACCCATCCAGTATGTAATCAAGTATTTTAATTAGTACTACATATAGTCAATTTAAATGCATATCTAACTCACAGTCAATGCTTTGCATTTTTAAAACTCAGTATATCAAGGAGTGAAATATAGTATAACGATTATCTAATCATGAGTATAATAAAATAACCTCATAAATTATTATGTGTTCTAATTTATGTCAGTGCTCCACTTACAAGAAGGCTCCTTTTCAATCTGCGCTGGTGGAATAAACCTTTTAAATGAATAATTTTAGTGTCTGCAAAGGTTATGCCAACTGAGCAGTGTTTTTTTGGCACAGCGTGATTTGCAGCTCGACTCTGAGAAAAAAGCTTTGAGAAAACGCATGGGACAATAAACGACTAATTATAAAAAAATGCAAATTCTAAACAGCTCACATCTTACCCACACAATTACAACTGCAAGATGAAATGTCAAGTTGAAATCTTTGGTCAGTGGGTATCATCAACCTAAAGCCAGAATAACTCAAATGTGCCCTTACACACTGGTCAAATGAATAGATATATGTTTTATAAGAACATTTATTGTATTTTAATTTTAATTAGTCTTGTTTAGCATGTAAAGTGACCAACCCTTGGAAAAACAGAATAACTTTTAGAGAAAAATCATTATAAGGTATTATGTCTCTTTGAGGATGCTTCCTGGGCAGAGCGAAATGCATTAAGCGGGTGGATACTTACGGTGATTTCCCGTCCGCTCTTTGGAATGCAGATCGTGGCTTTGAGTTCCAGAGCGGCGTTTTTTCATGCTCATATACAAGAGGAAAGCCTTGTAAGTGTGCACATTTCTGTTTAATGATTTTACACTAATAAAAACAGAATTGCACTATGGATTTTTCCTGGTTCTATTTCCCCTCACTTTGTATGAGGAGTTTTAACCTACCTGCTGGAACCATAATGCCCTGTACACACGACCGGTTTTGCCGTCGGAATAAACTCTGAAGGTTTTTACGACGGAGTTCCAACGGAATTCCGCTCAAGCTGTCTTGCATACACACGGTCACACCAAATTCCGACTGTCCAGAATGCGGTGACATACAACAAGTACGACAGGACTAGAAAAAGGAAGTTCAATAGCCAGTAGCCAATAGCTTCCATCTCGTACTTGCTTCAGAGCATGCGTCGTTTTTGGTGCGTCGGAACAGCATACAGACAAGCAGTTTTTCCGATAGTAATTTGTTCCATCGGAAAAATATAGAACATGTTCTCTAAGTCCGTCTGAATTTTCGACAGAAAAAGTCCGATGGGGCATACACACGGTCAGAATATACGATGGAAAGCTCCCATTGGACTCTTTCTGTCGGAAATTCCGCTCATGTTTACACAGCATAAGAGAGAAGGAATATAGCTATCCATAAAGGACTGGAGGATTGCAAGCTCTTTTAATACAAGCGTTTAACCCACTATAAGTTGGTGAGTGAGGGGACATAAGGAGGTGAGCACGGCACAGGACTTTTATTGATACCACTGGCACTGGAAGATAATAAGCACTTTGAAGGACTTATTGTTTGTATATATTGACACGCAGAACACTGATTGAAATTTTTGAATTTTGCATGAGGAATTATGGCATAAATATTGTATTTTGTTTGAGAAATATTACACCAATTTAAAGATATACATGAGATATTTTATGTTTTGACAGCGCTGGTACATATACAACATACTTGATAGGAATACATATCCTTTACCTTAGCAGCAGTCTTGTAAGTTTGTTCACAGAACTTTTACATATATCACAGTTGTCAGGGCTGGGCTCAGCCGTTCCTTCTCTGAGCTGGCCGCTCCTATCTCTCCACAATTACTCAGCTGTTGATAATCCTTTGATTATCCTTTGATGAATCCTTTGATAATCGTTGATAAATTGATGATATCCTGCTCGTCAGTCCTGCCTACTTAAGCCGTCCAGTCCAGAGGATCTCTTCCTTCGCCTTGGTCAACATCACAAAAAGCTATCTCCTGCGATCCTGTTCAAGACTTGCTTTGCTGACATCCCTTCTGGCTCCAGATCCTACTTGCTGTTCCACTACGTTGATCCCTGACTACTGGCTTGGCTGACTATCCATTCTGGTTACTGAACTTTGGCTATGTTTTGTTCTTTTTACCTTTATTATTAAACAAGTGTGATTTAACTGTACTTCTGTCTCGGCCTGATTTCTTGGTTTCTGACAACAGTACGGGGATCACAACATTTAGATCTTATGTCTCTCTAACCTATATAATTAAGTTGAAACTGATTTTGTTAAAATTATATATAACATATTTATGTTCTAAACAAACCCATTATAATTTCAAGGGAATGTATCATGGTTTGGTATATACAGTGCCCTGAAAAAGTATTCACACCCCTTTAAATTTTCCACATTTTGTCATGTTACAACCAAAAACGTAAATGTATTTTATTGGGATTTTATGTGATAGACCAACACAAAGTGGTACATAATTGTAAAGTGGAAGGAAATTGATAAATGGTTTTCAATTTTTTTTACAAAAATGTGAAAAGTGTGGCGTTCATTTGTATTCAGCCCCTCTGAGTCAATACTTTGTAGAACCACCTTTCACTGCAGTTACAGCTGCAAGTCTTTTTGGGGATGTCTCTTCCAGCTTTGTACATCTAGAGAGTGACATTTTTGCCCGTTCTTCTTTGCAAAATAGCTCAAGCTCTATCAGATTGGATGGAGAGCGTCTGTGAACAGCAATTTTCAAGTCTTGCCACAGATTCTCAATTGGATTAAGGTCTGGAGTTGTTCCATTGTTGCTCTGGCTGTATGTTTAGGGTCATTGTCCTGTTGGAAGGTGAACCTCCGCCCCAGTCTCAAGTCTTTTGCAGACTCTAACAAGTTTTCTTCTAAGATTGTCCTGTATTTGGCTCCATCCGTCTTCCCATCAACTCTGACCAGCCTCCCTTTCCCTGCTGAAGAAAAGCTTCTCTACAACATGATGCTGCCACCACCATGTTTCACGATGGGGATGGTGTGTTCAGGGGGATGAGCAGTGTTAGTTTTTCCCCACACACAGCGTTTTGCTTTTAGGCCAAAAAGTTCCATTTTGGTCTCATCTGACCAGTGCACCTTCTTCCACATGTTTGCTGTGTCCCCCACATGGCCTCTCTCAGACTGCAAACTGGACTTCTTATGGCTTTCTTTCAACAATGGATTTCTTCTTGCCACTCTTCTATAAAGGCCAGATTTATGGAATGCATCACTAATAGTTGTCCTGTGGACAGATTCTCCCACCTGAGCTGTGGATCTCTGCAGCTCCTCCAGAGTTACCATGGGCCTCTTGACTGCTTCTCTGATTAATGCTCTCCTTGCTCGGCCTGTCAGTTTAGGTGGGCAGCCATGTCTTGGTAGGTTTGCAGTTGTGCCATACTCTTTCCATTTTCAGATGATGGATTGAACAGTGCTCCGTGAGATGTTCAAAGCATGGGATATTTTTGTATAACCTAACCCTGCTTTAAACTTCTCCACAACTTTATCCTTGACTTGTCTGGTGTGTTCCTTGGCCTTCATGATTCTGTTTATTCACTAAGGTTCTCTAACAAACCTCTGAGGGCTTCACAGAACAGCTGTATTTATACTGAAATTAAATGACACACAGGTGGACTCTGTTTACTAATTAGGTGACTTCTGAAGGCAATTGGTTCCACTATTTTAGTTAGGGGTATAAGAGTAACAGTAAGAGTAAGAGTAAGAGTGACAAAATGTGGGAAATGTCAAGGGGTATGATTACTTTTTCCAGACACTGTATACTATATGGCCACAGTTTTGTGAACACCAGAACATCATATATATAATATCACCAATATAATGTAGAGATACGTCCAAAATATTGAGTTTCTACTGAAAGCTAAAATGAATGCTATAGTATACAAAGATATTATTGACATTGTGAAAGGGCTTTTCTGTTCCAGCAGAAGACTGTGCTCATGCGTACAAAGCCAACTTCATAATATCATTTGATGTAGAGTGCATAGATCTCTTAACCACAACCCTATCGAGCACCTTTTGGATGAAACAGAACTCTTTGGCTTAATGGACACAAATTTTACAGACAAACTCCACAGTATTTTGGAAAGCTTTCCCAGAAGTTTGGAACTCCATACAGCATAATTCCATATTACCCATGGTTTTCACAAACTTTGATCATATAGATTATTTTTCTTTTAATTTATTATTAGTCAGGACTGAAAAGGTAAACATAAAATATTGAATTTGAATATAGTGTAGTCCTCTATCCTGACAGCATGCGGCACCTTTTCACTAGGAATGAACAAATCTGCCCAGGTTGAAATCATTACCAGTTTCACAAAAAATCCTTAAATTTTGGAAAATCCAAACTTTTATCCAAAGAACATTAAAGCCTATAGAGGGCAAAACTTGCTACTGAGGAGAGATTCTAAACAGTGCTGAAAAATAAATATTTTAATTGTAATTCTCCTTAAAATTCTATTCAGTTGAGTCAGCATGGCCACCTCCTGGCACCCTCACTTCTCCTTTGACTTGCAAGAAAACTAATTTTTTTTCTAAATTTAAGGCATATTCAATTAAAAAGGTGTTTTGTTCCTATAGAGACATTTTTTTCTAATAGCTGTATTAGATGCAAAGCTTTAGATTTTATTGCAGGAAGTATCTTGCCATGTGTCACTGCATTGCATGCCTATTCACTTGTAGCCCTCTTTGGGGGGGAGGGGGTTAGAACAAATGGTTATTGCAAACAGGGTATTTCCCTAAACCTGAGGACAAATAAGAAGACCAGAAGTTTCGCTAAGTGAAAGAGTGGGTTTGATAATAAAGTTGGCAGTGCCTCCACCCAGGACAGGGCCTATGTGAATAGAAGGGATTCACTTCCTGGGAAATTAACCAGTAATCTAATCAAAGTATTTGAGAGAAGAGAAACTACTGCAACCAGCATATAACATTAACCATAAATATATAGATGCACACCAGTATGGAAAAAATACAAGCTTTATGTAAGAAAATATTAATATTGGCACATACATCCAATGTACAAACAAGTAATATCAACAAAGTGCCAAAAGAGAGTCCTGGTGAAATTAAACACATATACCCGGGTATATATAGTTATTATTAAAGATACCTCCAGATAAATGTTGCAGCAAAAATAAGTTGCAGGGGTTCCTGAGGGTGATTGCGATGCAGCATCTGTCTTGGTGATGGAGACCTGAAAGCAACATCACCGATAATAGGGAGAGCCTCCAGCCATTGTCCAACCAGCCTGGAAAGCAGTTTCTCAACAGCAGAAACTACGGAGAGGCACTGGAACTCAAGTTAAACCTATCTTCTCTATGCCTTGGTACCTAGTAGCTTTTAATCTACCATGCAACTGGACCTCTAACTACCTTTGGGCAACTGGATGTACTAACTTGGCACTAGGAGGAACAGGATTAACTAAAATAACAGGACCTATATGTAAACTCTATAGCTATGGACAGGTTTACCTACTAACAACAAGGTGACCACTGCATCAGCACACTGTATCACAGACTTAACTATCTTATATAGTGTGAGATAACAACAAGGGGACAGATATACTTCTTAAATAGGCTTTAGATATTATGTATACACAGAGGTTATGGGCAAAAATAGTAAAACATTAAACATAGAAGCACTGGCCGAATAATTCCTGCTTCTGGTCTGGGTCCAGCAACAGCTTTTCCATAGACAGGGAATGTGGACTCAGACTCTCTCTTCAGTTCCTCCTTCTGGGATTTCAAACCCAATAATCCAGAGACAGGAAGTGTTGTACATAAATATCTCTGTAACAAGCAGCACAGCTATTTACAAATACAGACAGTAGAGTGCAGCAGATCCCTTCACACTCTAGAAGTGTGTTATACTCTCACTGGGATTTTGTGAACATTGTTCACTGTATGTATGAGTGCTGTCAGATACTGCCTTTATTAGACCAAGGATGAGGTTGGCTGGTTTAGGAGGCTGGAGGGTAGGAGCAAGAAGGCAGATAGACTTCTGAGGGACTTTTAAACCATCCACAAAAAAACATTATACGTGGGTGGGTTGGGCATCTTCCTCTACAGTCATCCCACTATCTTCCTCTGTGTCAGAAGAGAGTATGGCTTGAACATCACTCAATTTTTCTCCTGCAGTCCTCGTTTTCTGGGGCTACAGCAGGATTAGCGGATGAGGAATAGTGCGCACTAGTAATGCTGACATTTAGATGGTTATTCTGTGCCAGGAAGAATGTACAGTAGGTGTGTAAATTTCAGTCAGCCAGTCAACTATCTGCTGGGTGTACAGATAGAGATAGTGGCGCTAATATAAATTGTGTAAAATAATGAGTCAGAGCAGCATGATGCCTATGACCCTCTACTTATATATAAAAATAATAGTATCATGAAAAAAAATTATTTTTATCATGAAAACAAAAACAAAAAAAAACATTTTTAACACCCAGTGAAAAGTGTTACTATAGATAATAAATTACAAGAATTGAATGATCAAGTTCAACAGTTGTTTTTCAATCTTTTTGTGTGATAAATCTTCTACTTTTTCACCACACCACCGTGATAGTGACACCAATCCCTCTGAAGAGCGAACTCACCAGATTGTATAGCCTCCCACTCTCGTGTTTGGCAAAACAGCAATTGAACCACACCTGGGTTGCATGTGATGAACCTTGACTCCAATCAAGCCAGCTCCATATGTGAAAAAATGAATAAAGTGCACCACATAGCGGGATGCCATTTTGACAGATTTATTAAAATCACTCCAAACACACTTCCATGGTTACACTCACTTTCAGTCATGGTTTGTCCTATGCAGCTGTATGATAGTATCATGACTAATATATATAGCTTATATTTTTAACTAGACAAATTCATTATCTCAGGTTGATACGTTTATTTTAATTTAATAATATATAGATTTTATTTTTTCATTTTTATTGGTTGCTTTTCCACATTATCACTGTAACTAGTGGTGGATTATAAGTTAGGATATGTCATATGTCATATAAGGCAATGCTGGACACAGCATTCTAACTACACACCGTATAAATGTTTGTGATCCAATAATTTATTTTAGTCTTTGTACCTGTGCTTCGCGGTCAGGGGGACACGATGTGCGCATGTGCAGAGCAGGAGGTCACATCACTGATGATGATCATATTTTTTTTTTTGTATCCATATCATCACTGTAATTAGTGGTGTTTTACAAGTTAGGTTATGTTTTATGTGATAATGCTGGACGCAGCACTCTAACAACATACCATAAAAATGTTTATTCCAGTTATGTGTTTAATCTGTGTACCGGTGCTTTCCGGTCATGGGGACACGATGAGTGAGCATGTGCGGAGCAGGGGATCACATGACTGATGATGATCACATGATTGATCATGGGTAGTATATTGGGATTGAAGGACCGCTTGTGTAACCAATCCCATTTGAAGAAGTCTTTTCGACGAAACATGTCTGGGGCGTGGTTACATGGTATTCCATCGCACTGACATTAGACACTGCTGTCTGAGGAGGACTACACCGATCCGATTGCTGGGCCTTAGAAGGTTAGGTGAGAGATACACCAAATCACACTTCAGGTCCGCTGTGACCGCGGTGCACCGTTGGATCACTGATCCTGTTGCTTGCTGTGTTTGCTGTGGTTTTGTTCAAAGGCTTTTTTGTTTCAGTTTAAAAGTGAGTGTAACCATTGAAGTGTGTTTGGAGTGATTTTAATAAATCTGTCAAAATGGTATCACACTATGTGGAGCACTTTATTTATTTTTTCACATATGGAGCTGGCTTGATTGGAGTCACGGTTCATCACATGCAACCCAGGTGTGGTTCAATTGCTGTTTTGCCGAACACGAGAGTGGGAGGCTATACAATCTGGTGAGTTTGCTCTTCAGAGGGATTGGTGTCACTATCACGGTGGTGTGGTGGAAGAGTAGAAGATTTATCACACAAGAAGATTGAAAAACAACTGTTGAACTTGATCATTCAATTCTTGTAATTTATTATCTATAGTAACACTTTTCACTGGGTGTTAAAAATGTTTTTTTTTTCATGATACTACAGGCATACCCCACTTTTAAGTACACAATGGGGTTTATTTACTAAAGTTGGAAAGTGCAAAATCAGGCTCACTGCTGCATAGAAACCAATCAGCTTCTAACCCCAGCTTGTTCAATTAAGCTTTGGTAATAAAACCTGGAAGCTCATTGGTTTCTATGTAGAAGTGAGCCTGATTTTGCACTTTCCAGCTTTAGTAAATAAACCCCAAAGTGTACTTAAAAGTGGGGTATGCCTGTATTATTTTTATGTATAATTAGAGGGTCATAGGCATCATGCTGCTCTGACTCATTATTTTACACAATGTATATTAGCGCCACTATCTCTTTCTGTACACATGTGAGAGGTATAGTTTTGGGATTCTGATCAATTTACGTTTTTATTTAAGTGGCAGCTTTTTTCACTGTACACTATGTATGTACACACATTTTGTATTCATTTACACATCTTTTATATAGCTTTGCACTTTTCTTTGGCGCAGTGGAGTAAAAGGGATTCAGGGGCGGCTTATTTGTATTTCTCTTGCTACAAACCATCTGCTGGGTGTGCAGTGATAGTATGTCAGCCACATGCCATACCCTGCCCTACTACCACCAAGTGTAGCACCACTGCTTCTCATTTTAGACCTATCTATCATTGTAGTATTTATTGATAGTTGAATGGAATGCTTACTGTAGCTTTTATTGAAAATCTGGGGAAAGGGGAGTGAATATGTAGTGCTTTTCATGTACACTAGTTGGTGTACAGCAATGTGGTGGCTTGCGTGGTGTGTGTACTCTGCATACCCCAAACTGAAAGGAGAATGTGGGCTACATGAAAAAATAAACATACATACTCACCTATGATGCTGCTGCTGTCTCCTAACACTGAGAACTGAGCAATCACATGACCGCTGATCACTTAGTTCTCAGCCTGCTCTGAACAGAGAACAGTGACTGTCAGTCACTGCTCACTGCTCTGTCTCTCCATCGCTCACCGGAGTGCCTGTCTAGGAAGGGAGTGGGAGTGGCAGGCTTAGGCTCTCAGTGGTGTGCTGAAAGGCTGAGCCAGCTCCTAGTCAGGAATCTGGATGGATCCCGACATTAAAGTTGGGATCCATCCAGAGCCTGGACCTACTCTGTGATGTTAGCTGACAGCTGATTCTGGGTCACCGGAGAGCACTGCTGTGACCCACATAAGAGGTATGGCCAAAAACTTTGGCCATAGGTCTCTTTTAAAAAAAGGACCTAGAAAGATTGAATAGAATTACCCCCCACCCAAAAAGTATACTTGCATAGAGTATATACATAGTTTGTAGCACACTACACTGCAATCTACAGTATAGCGCTGGATAGCGCTGTATAACACAGTAAAGCACTGTACAGCATTACATTGCACAGTAAAGCACAGTATAGCATTGTATGTCTCTACGCTTCCTATACTCCCCCTATTAGGGATGAGATTTGGGTTTGATGCAACCATGGGTTTGCCGCAAATTCTGCATGTTCCAGCAAACTCCTCTGAGATTTCACTGAGCCATATTCTTTGCAACCATAATGCACTGCATAATCTTTGAATTTAAGTTGATGTGAACAAGTGAGGGTCCCATTGGGTGTCCAGCCTGGACCACTGGCCAGTGTGCTGTCTGATAGGGCCTTTAGCACAGCAAAAGACATTGTTATGAAGAGGCGAATCCGCTTTTTCCCCTGACAGCGTGGACTTGTTCACTTTCATTAAGATGAATTAGTCATCGTTTACCAATGACTACAAAAACTTGCTGCTGATGCTACAGAATAACTTTTAAGGCTCCATTCACCTCTGCTGTCAAATTTATAATGTTTGCTGCATGGTAAATTTTGTTTTGTGTTTCAGAGTTTTCAGCCCATTCTAGTGCTCCAACACTAGAAAGGTTCTACACAATGTTTCCGCAACTGGACCTTAGCTGATAAATTTCTAATCTTTGCTGCAGTGTAAATCATACTTTGTGTTTCAGATTTTGCAGCCTATCCCAGTGCTCAAGCACTGTAAATGTGCCACACAATGTTTATGCATCTGAACCTCACCTGGCAAATTTCTAATTTTTTCTGCAAGGAAAATACTGCATTGTGTCTCAAAGTTTGTAGCCTATTCCAGTGCTCTGGCACTCACAAATATTTCTGGTTATTGTCTCTCAGATAACATCTTCCAATACTTATTTAAAGATAAATCCTGCCTCATCTCTCCCTACTATATTGCAGCAGAACCAATCTTCTTGGATTCTGTCCAGCCTATGAATGCAATTTGTCACTCAATACACACTAATTACGATTCCATGATAAAATCTCATTCCTCCCTCTTACATTGCAAACTTATCATGATGCTTACATACTGTCCAGTCACTGAACAATAATTGTGGCTATTGTCCACAAAATAATACATGGTTATTCTAATATAAAACCTTCCTTGTCTCTCCATCTTAAATTACAGCCTGACCAAGCTGCTTACATAATGTCCAGCCACTGTACAATGTTTGTGGTCATCTTTTATAAAATGATTAATTCTAATGTCTATTTCAAGATAAAACCAAAGTCTTATTTTCCCTTTACTGCCCTGGGGCAGTAAGTTTAAAGACAGGGGGCTGGGACAGGGTTTACAGCATGGGGAAGAAGCTTTCCCACCCACTCCAAAATAAGTCTTTTATTTTTCCAGTTTGTTTCATAATAAAGTATAAGCCTGTTGAGCAGATTGGGGAACCTCTCAAATTTTTGGATTAAGCTCTGACCATGCTGAGAAATTCTAGAACTGCGGGCAGAAAAAGGGAAAGGGAGGCCAAGACAATGCATGTCTGGCAGGGTGGGCAGTATCCAAAGGGCATGTCTCAGACTCCCCATGGGCAGCTGAGAGCAAGCAGGGTTCAACTGCCTAAGCTGGCCAGGAACATGGTATGACCACTCTGAACTTGGGTGCATTTGGGCCTTGGTGGACTCTAAGAGGACTTTACTGTGGGCATACTCAGTTGCTGGGAGGTGGGTGAGGTGCTGCGATTTGGTGTAGAGCTCATAGTATTCCAAATATTGGGCACTGTTTAACTCTTTACATCCTACATGGGCTTCCCAGTCATATGATCACTGTGATTGGCTGTCAAACAATGTGTAAACAATGAATATAATCTCTGTGTTGGGGGGCACCGAGTGAGCACCAAGCACCCAGCACAATGAACCCATAACTGCCATCCACTTATATGTGTCAGCTCAATGTTGCCGCCCACCGCTGTTTCACCATTTTTTGCCATGAAGTTGTTGTTTTTATTTAATTGGGAGAACACTGGGTGAAAGTGGGGAGTAGTGGACCTTTATAGCATATTTATACCTTATGAAAGGGAAAACAAACTTGCTACTGCTCATAATTTGATCAACTCCTTAAGCTCTGCCCAGTTCTGGATCAGATTTGCCATGTCGTTATTCAATACATAAAAAATAACAAGATCTCCACTTTGGTGACAACATTTTTTTTGAACTTTTATTCTTAAAAGGTCATAAATGTAGTTACATTCAGTGGCAAAAGCTTAATGCATTTTATACTTAACTGTGCTTAGTCATAATGACCTTATCAGTTTATGACTAAGCACTGTTATGTGTGAGATGCCGCAAGGTAACTATATTCATTGCTTTTATCAGACAAGCTGTCTGCGTGAAAGCAATAGAACCTCTACAGTCTGTAATGATGTAAAACACCCACAATGCACATGGTAGCCGGAGAGCTTTGTCTAGGCTTGAGAGAGCAGCACATTTTATTCATGGCAGGAAAGAGGTGCTTTTTACCTCAAAGTAATAAAGTATGAATTTTATTGATAGATTTGATTTAAAACTTAACATCTACTGTTTTTAGTTAAAGTGGAGCTAAATTTATATTACTGTAGGTGTGTGGGCTTTTAACAAGTGTAGGTTCTGCAAAACCTTTAATTTCAAATGAAAATGTCTTTGTGTGTATATATATATATATATATATATATATATATATATATATATATATATATATATATATTCTCTCTCTCTCTCTCTCTCTCTCTCTCTCTCTCTCTCTCTCTCTCTCTCTCTCTCTCTCTCTATATATTGTACATACATTTACCAATTACTTTATTAGGTACACCTTGCTAGTACCGGGTTGGACCCCCTTTTGCCTTCAGAACTGCCTTAATTCTTCATGGCATAGATTCAACAATTCCTCAGAGATTTTGGTTCATGTTGACATGATAGCATCACGCAGTTGCTGCAGATTTGTCAGGTGTACATCCATGATGTAAACCTCCCATTCCACCACTGTATTGGATTGAGATCTGATAACTGTGGGGGCCATTGGAGTACAGTGACCTCATTGTCATGTTCTAGAAACCAGTGGTGAGATGATTTGAATTTTGTGACATGGTGCATTATCCTGCTGGAAGGAGCCATCAGAAGATGGGTACACTGTAGTCATAAAGGGATGGACATGGTCAGCAACAATACTCAGGTAGGCCGTGGCATTTAAACGATGCTCAATTGGTACTAAGGGGCCCAAAGTGTGCCAAGAAAATATCCCCCACACCACCAGCCTGAACCATTGATACAAGGCAGGATGGATCCATGCTTTCATGTTGTTTACGCCAAATTCTGACCCTACCATCTGAATGCTGCAGCTGAAATCGAGACTCATCAGACCAGGAAATGTTTTTCCAATCTTCTATTGTCCAATTTTGGTGAGCCTGTGCAAATTGTAGCATCAGCTTCCTGTTCTTAGCTGACAGGAGTGGCACCTAGTGTGGTCTTCTGTTGCTGTAGCCCATCTGCTTCAAGGTTTGATGTGTTGTGCATTCAGAGATGGTATTCTGCATACCTTGTAACAAGTGGTTATTTGAGCTACTGTTGTCTTTCTATCATCTTGAACCAGTCTGCCCATTATCCTCTGAGCTCTGATATCAACAAGACATTTTCCTCCACACAACAACTGCTCACTGGATATTTTCTTATTTTTGGACCATTTACACCCTAGAGATGGTTGTGTGTAAAAATCCCAGTAGATCAGCAGTTTTTGAAATACTCAGACCAGTCCATCTGGCACCAACAACCATGCCACATTCAAAGTCACTTAAATCCCCTTTCTCCCCCATTCTGATGCTCAGTTTGAACTTCAGCAAGTTGTCTTCACTACGTTTAGATGCCTAAAGGCAATAAGTTTGCTGCCATGTGATTGGCTAATTAGCAGTTTGTGTTACCAAGCAATTGAACAGGTGTGCCTAATAAAGTGGTCGGTGAGTGTGTGAGTGTGAGAGAGAGACACACATATACATACATACCCTATATTACCAAAAGTATGGCATCCTAGTCTTAGTCTGTAGGGTTCAATATTGAGTTGGCCCACCCTTTGCAGCTATAACAGCTTCAACTCTTCTGCAAAGGCTGTCTACAAGGTTTAGAAGTGTGTCTATGGGAATGTTTGACCATTCTTCCAGAAGAGCATTTGTGAGGTCAGGCCAGTCAAGTTCCTCCACCCCAAACTCACTCATCCACACTATATTGCCAAAAGTATTGGGCCACCCCTCCAAATCATTTGGTGGAGGTGGGGGGGGGGGGGGGGGTTATGGTGGGGGGTTGTTTTTCAGGGATTGGGCTTGGCCCCTTACTTCCAGTGAAGGGAAATCTTAAGGTGTCGGCATACCAAGACATTTTGGACAATTTCATGCTCCCAACTTTGTGGGAACAGTTTGGGGATGGCCCCTTCCTGTTCCAACATGACTGTGCACCAGTGCACAAAGCAATGTCCATAAAGACATGAATGAGTAAGTTTGGGGTGGATAAACTTGACTGACCTGCACAGAGTCCTGACCTCAACCCAATAGAATACCTTTGGGGTGAATTCAACTACTAGCCAGGCCTTCTCGTCCAATATCGATGCCTTACCTCTCAAATGGGTTTCTCGAAGAATGGTCAAACATTCCCATAGACACACTCCTAAACCTTATGAACAGCCTTTCCAGATGAGTTGAAGCTGTTATAACTGCAAAGGGTGGGCCAACGTAATGTTGAACACTACGGATTAAGACTGGGATGTCATTAAAGTTCATGTGCGTGTAAAGACAAAATATTTTTGGTAATATAATATATATATATATATATATATATATATATATATATATATATATATATATATATATATTTTTTTTTTTTTCTGTAAGTGATCACATGACCTGTTCTCAGTTGCTTAATGGCTTAGAAAGCAGGGGGTGGTGACTGTGAGGAGGTGTTTTAGCTGAAGGCAAGGAGAGAGACACTTATCTTCCCAGTCAAGAACTGTAGAGAGGGAGGGGGTGAACAGGCAGGCTGTGCTCCCAGCACAGACAGAAAACTGACCAATTGAGATTGATGTGCTCTCATGCCTAGTGTGGTCAGTTTCAAGTAGGAAAGTAGGGGGACTTACAGGATCACCACCTATTATTTCATACAAATTAACCAATGCAAAGAAAACAGGATACTTTTTAACACAAGTACATAGTACAACAAACATATGTCAGGAATATGAAATGCCGGGGTAACACACTCTTTAAAAAAGATGCTGTAGTAGAATATTGACATTTTACCCATTTAATTCATCTGTATTATTATTGCATAGTAGTTAAACTACTTTAAGTGGTTTTAAAGGCTGAAGGCTTTTTATCTTCATACATTCTATGCATGAAGGTTAAAAACCTTCTGTGTGCAGCAACCCCCCAGCCCAACACTATATCCTGGCCTAGACCGACAAGGCCCAGGCCTAGGGCAGCACTTTGCAGGGGGGCAGCACAGAAAGAGTCCCTGCCAGCTTGTGCTACACTGTTATGCCCCATACACACGATCGCACATCATCCTGGACCGCAAACCTTCCTCACTGTGCTATATGTTTTCTGCTGCACCATTGGCATGGTTATATCTTCTTAGTCCTCTCCATAAAATTATCAGAAATTTGTGCTTAAAGTAGGCAACACTTTTTTTTTTCATTTTGGATAGAGTAAGGGAGGGTTATAGTCCCTGTCAGTTTATTTTTTACCATCCTTGTCCCATTGCAGAGATTTCCCTTCAGTTCAGTTCCTGCCCCATAGCCAAACAGGAAGTGAGAGGAAATCTATGCAAATTAAGGGAATCCATTGCCCCCCCCCCAGGCCCTCAGAACTAGTGTCCCCACTAGAAAATTTCAGGGCGGGTCTTAAACAGCAAGGGGTGCGACTTTGACAAGAAGGGGCAGGTCATATTTAAATTAGGGGGTGCACAAGTTTAGTCAGGCCTAGGGCAGTACAAAACCTAAATACACTACTGCCCCAGCCTCCTAATCCTTACCTGAGCTCCCTCCGATCTAGAGATGTTCACTATAGCCTGGGCTGTCCCAGGACTCTCCATCCTCATTGGAGGAGAGCCCATTGACTCCAACTGCTGTCAATCACAGCCAGTGAGCCAATGAGGAGAGCAGGGTGTGGGGTTGAGCAGTGGCTCTACGTGTCTTTTATACTTGGGAGCGAGCACGTAGTGGTGCCCCCAGGGCAAGCAGCTTTCTCTGAGGGGACTGCTCGAGGGGGAGGAGCAAGGAGCACCATCAGGGAACCCAAAAAGAAGAGGATCGGGGCTGCTGTGTGCAAAACTACTGCACAGAGCCGGTAAGTATAAAGTGTGTTATTAAAAAAAAAAAAAAAAAAAAGCTTTATTACCACTTTAACCCTAGAAGCCTGCAGAGCATCTCTATGTTTACAAATGCATATAATATTTGAACTACCCTTACATAGTATGATGTATTTTCATAGTCATAAAACGTTCTTTTGTTATTTTTATATTGTTATTTACAGAATGTCCTTGACAGAAAGCACAAGCTTCATAAACATTGCATTGTTCTTAGATACATTGTTTAGCATAACTTTTAGCATACATTTAACAAGATACACATTTGTTAAATCAATATCCTTTATATGAATTGTTATAAAGATTATATTTATATTATCCTTTTATCTTATTATCTTGACTTGAAAACATCACACATTTAAAGTTTTATACACATAATACATACAATATATAATGAATTGTATGAATAGGTAGCATAGGAGACATTTAGCTTTCTAGGTCGAGGTAACAAGAGTTCAATGTTAGAAAGTCATAAACATGTTTTCTAACCTTGGCTGTAGGAACAATAGGTCCAATGCCAAGACAGCTGTCTTCTAACCTTGGTATGAGGGAGTCTTATCAAGACAAGAAGAGTTATCTACTGTTCTCAGCAAAGTCTAATGTAAGTACAGGGTGGCATTACTATCTGATTATTGGAGATAATTCAAGGTAACACATATGGTTCCATTTTTCAGAATATTATAAATAATAATCTGAACTGTGAACCTGTATTCTTTGAACTTGCCTGAATTGTTTGTTTCCAGTAGGCCGAATAAACCTACTTCAATGCCTAGCGTCGATCCTTTATTTCCTTTTTTTTTTTTTTTTTTTTATGTCAACCCTAACTTAAAGTGTTACTAAACCCAGCACCCTGTAGTCACTATATCTGGTCTCCCACAGTACACAAAACATGGAAGTGCAATTATTTTAGTAAATATAAACTGCTAAATACCTTTTCCCATCAGCAGTACAGTATAGAAGTCTTGTGACTTCTATCAGTGTCCAGCTAAGCACTGGTTAAAGCTTGCAGGAGTTTTTATTCTTCTCTAACTGTTCTACGAGCCTGCATGACCCCTGACCCTCTGTCTGGACAGTGCTGATTGGCCCTGTGCTGATCACATGCACCCTCCCAAAAAACAAAACAAAAACAAAAAACTCTAGTAATTCACACCAAACTAAACATGTGCAGAGTGCCTCCTAGGGCTCTGTGCTATCAGAAAATGGATTGGGGACAGTAAAGGAAGGGGAGGATCAGAGAAGACAGGATCTAACAGCCTTTTTACAATGCAGAGGATTAACCCCCTTAGGTTCCACAGTGAGTATAACAAGCTCTCTTTAATGCATATACACACTGATTTTACTGTTGTGGGTTTAGTAACACTTATGTCATTTATTTGTTCAAGCACTGTGTATCATAAAAAAAAACTGAGATACATACAATTTATAGATAAATACAAAATATGTTTTTCACCTCTTCCATCTGTTGTTCCATCTCCATGCTGCTGATTTCCAGCAGGCTCTTTGTAACCACTATATGCACTCCAGTGGTGCATTCACTGTAGAAAATATACTCTAAAAAAAAAGTCAACATCACACAAATAAAACTAATAAATGGTTCTGTTGGCTTTATTCGTATCATGTTGACACTGTATTTTTTGAAGTATGAATTTATTATCTAATTTTTACCACGTGTGTGTGTGTGTGTATATATATATATATTATATTATATTATTATATATAATAAATAAAAAATTATATATATATATATATATATATATATATATATATATATATATATATATATATATATATAATTTTTTATTTATTCTTTATTTAGTAAAGAAGCATCCAACAAACCACATCAAAACAAAAACTACAAACATAGTTTGCAAAGTACAGAGAGCCCCATGGGCATCATATACAAAATAGTAACATCAAAGTATACATGAAAAGACTACTAACACATAGAATCACAAGTATATTTTAACATCTGCTGACAAAGTCTGCTGACCAGAGTGACAATTGTTAATAAATATGTTGTAACCCTAAAGCGAAATTCCACCCACTTTTTCAACTAGATCTTAAAGGAAAGACTACTCCTCCACCACTCGTTTTTGGCTATTGATTTTTTTGTTCTTTCTCCTTCCTACCTTTAATGAAGTACCTTGTGTACTTCCGTCCCAGCCTCGCTGCAGCCCAGGCCATCATTTCCTGCTGCTCACCCGCTGCTTTCTGGGACCTGTGTGTGTCTCAGAAGACAACAGAGCCATTCAGAAAACGATGCGCAACTCGCGCATGCGCAGTAGGAAACCTGCAGTGAAGCCTGAAGGCTCCACTGCCGGTTTCCCTTAGTTAGAATGGCAGCGCCTGCACCCGATCCAATTGACGGATCACCCTCGGGGGCCTGACATTGCCGGCTCCCTGGACAGGTAAGTGTCCTTATTAAAAATCAGCAGCTACAGTGTTTGTAGCTGCTGACGTTTAAAAATAAATTTATGCAGCTAGAACACCACTTTAAGCCCTGATTAGAGCTAGGAAGGTCTGGAAAAAAAACTAAAATATTGGGAAAAAAACATGTTTTTTTCTGTTTCAGTATGAATGACGAGGTCATGTGGGTGGAGCCCCGCACGACCATGCTATTTTCAAAAAGTGACAGCTAGTATGGGGAACTTCTCCCTGTACTGCTGTCACAGGGAGCAAGAGAAGGGGGAAGTGGCTGTAGCATTGGGAATATGTTATATGTTCCATCCTAAAAATGGGTGGAACTTGTAACCTGTTCCCAAAGGTGAACCTATTATTTATGTTTATGATCTAGCAGAACACCCAGGTCCTTCTCCACCGTTGACTCCCCCAGCTGTTCTCCTGGTATGTATGATGCAAGCACGTTTTTACATTTATCAAACATTAAACCTCATTGCCACATAGTTGCCCAATGAAATAGTGAATTAAGGTCAGCTTGTAAATTTGAGACATTCTGTAAGGATGTTATTTCCCAAACTTTATATCATGTACAATTAGATTGAAGTAGAAGGTAAAATTTTTTATTCCCTTTTGGTTGGAGTAAGAGAGGGTTATAACCTCTGTATGGCTGCCATCTGTGTCCAATAGGGGAAATTTCCATTCACTTCCTGTCCCATAGCCAAGACAGGATCACCAGAACTAGTGTTCCCATTGGAAGATATCCCCACTAGTCCTGTTCTGGTGTCAATTCAAAATTTGGGACTTTCACTTTCGTTGGAAAGGTAAAAAGGAAAAATAGAGAAGAAGATTCTCCTTGAAATGACAGATTGGGGTTCCTACTATTAGGAACTCACGATCTGTCTCTCCGAACAGAACAGGGATGTGTGTGTTTACACACACACATCCCTGTTCTGCCTCTCGTGCCCGCGATCGCTCGTGGCCGGCGGTCATTGCGACCATCGGCCATGAGCATCAGCACCCCCGAGTGCAGCAGGCGTGCGCGCACCTGCTATCCCGCTTAAAGGAGCCGACGTATAGCTACGACGGCTTGCGGGATCGTGCTGACCTGCCGCCGTATAATGATGGTGGCTGGTCGGCAAGCGGTTAAAGCAGAACTATATTTACCTTCACTCCAGCACTGCGGTGTCTTAAAGCTGCCCACCAGCCACTGTCATCTTCAGCTCTGTGGCTTCCAGGTACCGATCTCCGGATGTTTTAATTGGCCAGGCCAAGGTGACATTACTCCTATGCATGTGCAGAAGTTCAGTCAGCTTGGCATTGTGGAAATTGTGCACTGAGTTGGTCATGCGCAGCTCAGTGTACAGAGGTGGACAGGCAGGTAAGACGTTTTATTGCAGAAGAGAAATAGAACGTCTCTTCTGAATTACAAATGCCGCCTTTTCACCAACTTCTTTTTTTTTTACTTAAAGTTCCACTTGAATCACTCTATGAATGCGGTCTGAATGCGGTCTTTTAGCTAGGGTTAAGGTGACAAGTTACAAGCTAAGCATTATAAGTCAAGTCAAGTTGAATGTAACTAAATACTACTAGCTACAGTTGGCAAACAAAAAAAGCGATGGGGTTGATTTACTAAAACTGGAGAGTGCAAGAACTGGTGCAACTGTGCATGGTAGCCAATCAGCTTCTAACTTCAGCTTGTTCGGTTAAGCTTTGACCAAAAGCCTGGAAGCTGATTGGTTTCTATGTAGAGCTGCACCATATATTGCACTCTCCAGTTTTAGTAAATCAACTACTATGCATAAAGTTGATTGTTTAATTTTTTTGCCCCAGATTTACCAGAAGGGTTGCACTAATCTTTAGCCCTTAGTCCCTAGTCCCCAGCATATCTAGATAAAGAACAGAGTATTACATAATAGTTATCTTTCCAATATTACTAATATCTTTTTAATAGTCATCTTTCCAATATTGCTTGACCTGAATGAACAACCCATTTGCGTTCAGCAGACAACTGTGAAAAGACCACTTTTACTGTTCCAGTATTTAATAACTCAGGGGCGTCTGTCTTTAAATATTGAATAAACATAAGATCAAATAACCTACATCATCCGTTCATTACAAGGCTTAAATAATTTAGGATTAGTCATACCGTTTAGCTTCAGGAAACTTTAATTTGTATACATTATCCACTCGAGGAATGTACGAGAGAGAGCAGTAATTTGTCATTTCCCAGGATTTCACATTCATTACAAGAACACTTCCATTTAGCATCTTTTATATCTCTAAATGAGTCAGAGTGATCAGGGAAAGGAAGGAGGATATAAGCAACTAATGCATTTTCCACTATCTACAGTCCTATGGATAGATGCTGCACTGCATGGCAAGATTCCCATCGCTGTACAGAATCTGGATTTTTAAAAATAATGCTTGTTATCGCCAAAGTCGTAAAAAATAAGGGACACTATTTTTATGAAGCAGCAAATCTGACATTAAATCAAAAATTCACTGTAGGTGCATCTTCCTGGTGTATATGTCATAAATGACAGTGAATGTTTGATGAAAGTCACATTCACTTCTTTATAAGAACACCTGTTAATATTATTATACAGGATTTTTATAGCACCAACAGTTTGCGCAGTGCTTTACAACATGAAAAAATGACCCTACCTCTTAGATTGTAGGTTCTAATGAGCAGGGCCCTCTGATTCCTACTGTATTAAAGTGTATTGTATTTGTACTGTCAACCCTCAAGTTGTAAAGCGCTACGTAAACTGTTGGTGCTATATAAATCCTGTAGAGTAATAATATAATAATAAGTATGGACCTTTAGTGAAAAGTCAGCAAAAGCCTAAAGTTTATTTAAAGTGATAATAAAGTCTTGTTTTTTTTTTTGTTTAAATATAACAGACTTGCCATACTTAATTGCTCTGTGCGGTGGTTTTGCACAGAGCTGCCCAGATCCTCCTCTTCTCGGGTTCCCTCACCAGCGGCCCTGGCCCCTCTCTCCTGCCAAGTGCCCCTACAGCAATCAGCTTGGTATGGGGGCACCTGAGCCAAGCAGCTGCTATGTGTCCATTCAGACACGAATCGGCTTGTCCCTGCCCCCTCTCTCTCCTAATTGGCACACTGACTTTGATCGACAGCAGCAGTAGCCAATGGCGCCCCCTGCTGTGTCCAAGCTGATCAGGAGGGAGAGTAATGGACAGCCGAGGCTCTTGTGCAACATCACTGTATTGAGATGGGGCGCAGGTAAGTATTGGGGGGCTGAGGGGGGCTGCTGCATAGAACGCATTAAGATAAAAAACCTTCTGCCTTTGAACCACTCTAAACCCAAGAACAAGAATATAATCTGTTGCAGTTTACCAGTCTTTAGATGGAATGCTTGCACTGGTTTTCCTTTTTCTTTTTATGCTTCCTGTCCTTTTGATCAGGTATCCTGGCAGTTAGAAACCTCCTGTCCTAGGATGACAACGCTCTCTCACCGTACTCTGTATTTATGGAGCTGCAGAGTTGTCACCCTACTACATTAAGTGTGCAAGAGAATAAGGCCAAATTGGTACCACATCTGCAATATCATAAACAGTATGACAAAAGAATAAAAATCTAAAAGGACTTTAGAGGTTCCATACAAAAATCACTCAATTTTTATTAATATATAAAATGCAAGATATACATTTTTATGTATCATGGCTGCACCACCATTGCTGGGATGCCGTCTCGCCATCGTCAATGATACTGAAATGATACTGGAAAATATGTATTATGACAAATAGATTGGTTAAATAAGTACCCAGGCAATGGTTAGGCATGCCTTTCAGAGCGGTATTCTGTGTGTAAATGATTAGTGCTTTGTATCAACCTGTAACCTTTAAAGGTCTTATCATTAATTGTACATGCTGATATTAATTTAAAAAAAAAAAAAAAAAAGTGATTTTATATATTTGACATCCCCATATGGTACCTATAAAGTCAGTTTAGGTTTTTTCTCTGTTTGTACTACTACAGTGTGGTATGCCTAAAGGGTACTACCACACCCCAATCAACATCTCCATAACATGTGGAGGAGAGTGTTGTTCTGTAGTCCACAGAGGTAATTTAGACAGGATTGGGTTTCTGACAAGGCCAACAGGTATTTTGTTTTTGACTTGTTTGAAATAGATATAGCAAAACACTTTCAATTGTATATTTAGGAGACCTGAAATGAGTAAATAGAAGTTTTTTTATTTAGTATTTAAATTACCAGCCTTGCAAAAATAGACAAATAAAAGCCTAAAATACTCTTCATGGAGAAAAGATTACTCCAGGCCACCTTCAGCCTAGGTACTTGGTCATGTCATTTTTGCTTAAAGGGAGGATACAATTTTAGCTTGACTGCCCTTCTTTAGCAGAAAGGATTTCAGCTTATTAATCTTTATCTAGCCTAGCAAGGTTGGTAAGTAATATATTAACTAATTATCTAAGTATAGGGCTTACTTTAATTTCAGTGACTTGTAGAATTGGGTGCAACTGAGATCCACCTCAACTTGCTTCTGGAAGTGGATGGTGCTCTACTTAACGCTGAGTTATTTTTTTTTTCAGGTATCTGAGCATAATACATTATTAACATAAAGAACGATTTTATATGTTTGCTAGTGGATCTTGATAATATATTAATTTTTTTGATTGAAAATGTTTACTTTATTTTGCAAGAAAATATACAAAAAACAAATACTTCAACAGGGTACATTCCACTCTGTACTGCGACGCAGCAGATAAATACACTACATAACAATACATTTCCAAGCATACAAATAAATTACATTCATCCTGCGGTATGATGTCTGATGTGTTGTGCAGAGTAATAATACCCCGAAACATCACATCATGCATGACGCCGCATTACCCTCATTACCCTGAAAGCATTACTTCAAAAACATGTCACAAAAAGTCATATACTGTCAGATAGCATTCAAATGGGCAACGGGTGTGATGGGGGGGAGGGGGGAGTAGAAGAGGTGGGGTAGAGGAGGGAGAAAAAAGTTCACAGGCCCGAAGCTTTATTGAACTGTCAAAGGATACACCGGGGAAAGGTGGGGGAAGGGGAAATCTTCAGACCTCCTCTTCCTCCTTGAAGTCCATCAAGCCTCTGAGCAGACTGTGAACCAGTCTGCGACAGTCCTCGATGGACATCCTCTACAACCCCTTTAAGCCCAATAGATATCAGGCCTTATCAGCACAAACCAAAGCACACACCTCCCCAGGCTGAACAGAGTGAACAAAACCTCACCAGGCCCCTCTTCAAACATTTATGTCCTCTCCCAGCATGCACCACTGGTCATGAACTAGTCATGAGTTGATGCCAGAGGGGTCTTAAATACTCATAAGCCCAGAATTGTTACCTTCCCCATGACTAAGTGTCAATGTCACCCAATGGCAGCAGGGTACAGCCACAACCCTGAACTTGGAGGAGAGACAGGTGAAAAGACTATCATTTGGCCTGCACAACACTACTACCCATAAAACTAAATTTACTAGACACCTATGATGACAGGGTGCCTACATCTATGTGTAATTCAGCTTTAAGACTGCTACTTTTATATATTGCTGTATATAAATGGCCAGGATGGATCCCAGAGTAACTGAGGGATACATACCGTAACTAATACCCGAAAATTCTGCCACACTAAAATATCTTCCTTTGCTCCTCTGCAAAATCCTACATTTATCTATGGTACATGTACAGACTTCAGATGTTGGCGGATTATAAATATTTTACCCAAACTTGTCTGGCACAGCATTGTCAAAGCATTCAGTGTTGGCATTATATGATATACTAATATGAGAGTTGGCATTAACCCAAGGTCAGAAAAATACTGTGGAATGAACAATGCATTATACCTTAAAAACTGCAGTTTGTTGAAGTGACCCTGATTATCTCCACTACAGAATGACGAGCCCACTTGCCAATGCAAGAAGTCTTTTTGTAGACAGGATTCGGGAATAAAGTAACAAATAACAGGTTTGATAGCAATATAATTATATATTTATTTTTCTCACAAAACCATTACTGTTAGTACATATTCCGGTGTAGACATACATAAAATACACTATGTACATCACATTCCAATTTAGAATTATGGTTAGTTGAAGGGGTGACTATATCAGAGAGAGAGAGAACTTTTACACAGCTCGAGTTTATCGCTAATGAAAAATGAATGGCTTCAGAAGCAAATTAGTCAAAAAACATATTGGCACACAGAGAGCAGCAGTGAGCATTTAATCTTCCAGATAGAGTTTCAGCATAGGTGTCATCCCTAAATCAAACACTGTCATAGCATTTTATTGCTCCTGGTGAGAATTAAAGAGGCCAGATAATGCTGGCTTGCATTTTATTTGATGAATGCCTCTTACTCCTTTTGACATAAGAGTGTGACACTCTTTTCATCTAAGTCACTGAAGGCCAGACTGTGCCAAGCACTTCTTGTTGGCCTACATCTTCAACCAGATCAGGCCGAGTTATCACAAGGAGTTTTAAGAGAGTTCACTGACTGCAGTTGCTCTTTCGGGGGTATTTTCAGCGCATGTGCTGGTACTATCATTGTACAGGTATATGTAGCTAGGTGCTTAGTTGGCCAGAGGGAGCAACTATAAAGAAACTTTGCTGCAGTTGCTTTGTGTGCCTATACAAGATTCCTATGCTGGCTTTCAATGCATTTCAGTGGGCATTCAGCAGAGGGGGGCAGTGGGCATGAAGCGCTTGAGAGATTTTAATGCAGGCCACAACTGCATAAGAGTAAATGGAGTGATGGACTATAATGCTCAGACATGGACTCTTAACAGCAGGGGAAAGGGGCAGTTTTCCTGGTCTGGAGAGAAAATAACTTCTTGCTGGAGAGGACTGCAGAGTGCACATTTTTGCTGCTGTCTGAACTCGTCGTCTGTAGCCTGAGACATGGAGTAATGAAGACAGGAGTGCTGAGGACTGGAGCTGCCCTGAGTTCAGAACCAGAAGGAAAGCTGAAAGCCAAGTGTCTACATCAGAGTTTGCTGTGTGCCTGGGACTAGTGAGCAGCCCCTTACAATGTTTAATGTTAGGAAGGGACCAACCATCCATCTAGTAGCCTTAAATCACTGCATGCAGAGCTTTAATGGGATTGCACTTACTATATGTGCACCACCCTAAAGACTGGGCCCCACTAATTATCCGGCTAAAGATTGCAATTCAGGAGCCGTATACTTACCAACTGCTCCACAGGGACCCTGAACTGAGCTACTAATATTCAGAGGTACCTCTCCTGGGCTATATATATATATATATATATATATATATATATATATATATATATATATATATATATACAGCTAGCAATATATATACAGAGTGCACTTGCTGACATTTGCTGACTATTAACTGTACACTGTTGATACTCTTCATTACTGAGACTGTTCACTGCTGATGCTCTTTATTGCTAATTTAAAGTGATACTAAACACACACTGTTTAATTTACATTATCCTTTCTCTTTCTGTATGTGAATGATGGCAATGTAATTATTTTAATATAAAAAAAATCAAAGTACCCTTTTCCTAATCAATATACAGCTGTCACATTACCCGGCTCTTTCCCAGCCTGTCTGCATGGAAACAAACAGGCTCAAGCGTATATGGTAAATATCTCCTAAACTGTGCAGGTTTAGGAGATATTTACAGTACCTACAGGTAAGCCTTATTATAGGCTTACCTGTAGGTACAAGTGGTATAACAGGGTTTACAACCACTTTAATGACACTTTAATCTTCCTTTAATATGATGATTTTTAGACTAAACTATTCCGATTCTGTGGTGATATGCCTACTTTTTTTACATTGTTTGGGTACAATGTCGCACAACAGCGCAATTGTCAGTTAAAGCGACGCAGTGCCATATTGCAAAAAATGGCCTGATCATTAAGGGGTAAATCCTTCTGGTCTTTAAGTGGTTAAACAAAGCTGTCTCGATCAGACTTCGATATGCAACACCTTATCTGTCTTTTATGCTACACTGATGGATGTGGGGGACTCAACCTGACCTCCCTTTTCTACAGGGATGGGAAGAGGGACTTGGTAGAACACACAAGACATCAGCAACGAATTTGCTGCACGATACAAAACATAAAAACCATAGGCATGTGCAGGGGGTGTGCCTGGGCACATCCTAATCACTACGTGCAGTGCCGATTCCCCCTACTGCCCGGGATACCCCTGGGTTGGCCCCCCCCACCCCGCAGTGCTGCTGGTTTCCCGCCTCTTCTCTCCCTCCATCTGCTGTGGGGGATGTTTCAGGATGGAGAGTGGTGGAAAAGGCTAGTAAATATGTCATTACCAGTGCCTTCCTTTTTTAAATGAACACACACTCACTGTGTTCATTCATAACTGAAGCATAGTAAACTGTGTTTATTATGTTTCAGTTTGTGAATGAACAGGAGGCCGCCCAGCAGAGAGCACTTCCCATTCAGTCACTGTCCCATGCAGCTGAGGCTGCAGAGAAAGGCATGTTTGTTTGAGCTTTGGGGTACAAACCCTAATGCAATAGGCTGCGCACACCTATGATAAAAACTCATTGTTAAAAAATCTTCCCAATGCTACAAAGGCCCGCATTATGGCCATGTGGAAACAGACTACCCCACCCACAAACACACACAAAGAAGAATGGTTTACCAGGATTAAAGAGATCTGGCAGATGAAAACTTTACCCTGGTCATGAAGGACCAGGAAGTCAAATCTGGATACCTTGGTTCCTTTAATGCCTAAATGACATGTGCTTTCTGTCTGACCTGGTTCATACCTATGTATTTTTTTAGTGCATTTTCAGTTTTGCAGAAACACACTACAGTCCATTTAACATGGTTTCCTACGGGTCATATTAACATTTGTGCATTTTATGGAAAGAGCCAGGGACTTTTTTCTGGTTTTTGGTTCCATAGACTTCAGTGGATCAAAAATGTGTATTGAAAAATGCAAAATGCACCTAGAATATTCAAACTGCAACCTGCATAGGTGTGAACCAGGCCTGGGGTGCTACTTCTACCTTTCTTATCCTCCAGATCTCTCCCAACCCAATCCCCTCCATCCTATCCCCCTGTTTTTCTTTTCTTCCTATCTCTCATCCTTTTTTTTTTCTCTTTCCCTTTCATTTCCCCGACATGTTAGTTCACTTAAGTCTTTATCAGATCTTTCTCTTTCGTTCTCTCCTTACTTATCCTTGCCCACTCTATATATTCTACAAAAAAAATGATACAACAAAGATAACTACAGAAATCAGGTTTTTATTTTTGCATGTATGAATACATTACTTATATGTACATATATAAATGATAGGAACGTTATATCACAACAGTGGATTTGCAGTGAATTTGAGCATGCGATATGTGTATTTAACCCCTTTTACTTCACTATAATGGAATTATTGCCGAGTCGATATTGTATGTAGGGTTGCTACCTGTCCAGTTTAGATCCAGACACAGTTCGGGTTTTGAATGTTGTATCCAGGTTTCCCTCTGCCAGAGACCCAGACACCAGTGCTGCTGACAGGGGGGTACCACGAGGCCTCCTGTAGAGGCCCCAGCACACAGGGGAACCGGGACAGCAGGGGGATCGTAGTGTTGGACGGGTGGACGAGCGCAATTACAGAGGAGACAAAAGAGAAGGGAGAGAGAGGCGCCAGGTAGCCACTGGTGTGGTAGTTTCTAATAAATTAGATTTTTAAAAACAATCCACTCACACATGTCAGAGCGGTAGGCATGTCAGTCTGTGAAGTCCGCTGTCAGCATTCTCCCGATCCACATTACTGTGATCACTGAATCGCTGGAGGAAGCCGGTGTCTTGTCGAATACAGTCCCCTATCCAGAAGTGTCCTCCCTGTACTGCGCAGGCGCAGTACGGAGGACAAACGAGACGCCGAAAGTCTCCGAAGTTCAACAGCTGATTGTCAGCTGTACACGGCGCCTGCGCATTTATTCTTACCCTATGTCCAGGATCATTCCCTACTATCCAAGTGGACATAGAGTTAGAATAAATAGTTGCCGAGCGCAGCGAGGCCGTGCCCGAAGCATGGCGAGCGAAGTGAGCCCGCGAGGGGCCCTCTTACACTGCCATCGCTAACAGGTGCCCGAGCGCCGTGTACAGCTGATGGTCAGCTGATCAACTTCGGACATTTTCGGCATCTCCTGCTGCTCCGTACTGCGCAGGCGCTGCGCCTGCGCAGTACGGGGCGGACACTATCTGATAGGAGGACACTATATGTCAGAACACTGGTAAAAGGATACAGAGAGCCGCGGGAAGGCTCCAGTGAACTGTCAGATAGCCTGTGACCAATCAGAGCATTCCGGAGGCTTAACCACGCCTCCATCATCAGAGGCTGACTTGACTCAGTTCACTGGAGCTTCCCCGCGGTGCTCTGTATCCTTATACCAGTTTCCTCCAGCGATTCAGTGATCACAGCAGAGTAGTGTGGATCAGGAGAATACTAGCAGCGGACTTCACAGACTGACATGCCTACTGCTCTGACATGTGTAAGTGGATTGTTTTTAAACATTTAATTTATTAAAAACGACCGCACCAGTGGCTACCCTTTTGTCTCCTCTGTAATTGCCAGCCACTCCGATCCCCCAGCTGTCCGGGCCCCCCCTGTGTGCTGGGGCCCCTACAGGAGGCCTCATGGTACCCCCTGTCGGTGACCATGATGGTATTGCGGGGTAGATGATTTGTAATAGCAGGAGGTGGTAATAAGTGCTGGGATGTGGAAGAAAGGGGGGTTTGTGTTGGGACTGGGGATTTTAGGGATGGTGGAGGGGCACTTGTGCTGTGCAAGGTGGAAAAAGTTTTGTTTTTTTTTGGGGGGGGGTTCTGGAAGGGGGGAGAACTGATTTTTTGCTGGTGGAGGGTGAGAATAAAGGCTAGTGCTGGATGTTTTTTTTGCAGGAGAGGGAGTGGGGTTTTTGATGAAAGGGTAACATGGAGGAGAGTATTGCTTGCGGGGGGAATTTTGCACTCTTCTTAGCCCTACACTGTGCGTTACACACCCCTGACTTCTGTGCTCTTTTTGTTTTGTACTCATGAGCCCTACTATGCATTACACACTCCTGTCCCCTGCATTATGTGCATAAGACTCATAGGCTTTATTCACACCTTCGCATTCTGTATTGCAGATGGAATTGCCATGGTTCCCAAATCAGCGCAAATCGCAGGACGTGCTCACGATCCCTTTACTTTCAATGGCACCCCAATCATGGAGCGAAACTTCTTTTGGGTGACAGGCATCCCACGATTCTGTTTGCATGATTTTGCCATTATTTGGCCAGCAACAATCGCAGCAAAATCGTGCCGCGGTTGGGGTGCCATGCCGCGCGCCGCTAGCATGTTCGGGTTTGGCTTGAAGAAAAGGTGGCAACCCTAATTGTATGTATGTTATTGTACAATCTTGTTGATAATTGCACCAATGTCTTCATTAAATAAAGAATTTATAGAGAACAAAGAAAAGAGCGCTGGTTGAGTAACAACCAAACAACCAGTCTGCAGATTCTACATACTCAAACATGGATAAATATAATTAGGTAAACAATGTAAAAATGTAATTTCGCAGTTATTTTTTAAACAGATGTTGCATTGGATAAATAGTCCGAAAAGGAATCATTTTATTTTTTTATATTTAAAGATTTAGATGTGTGTGCAAAACTAATAAATTAGTTGTAATTAATATGCCTTACAACAAATGTGTTTTTATTATTAGTAAGTCAGTTTATTATATAGGTATGTGGCCATATATATTTTCTCATTAAATATGCAGGCTCTACTTCCTGCTGTGTTGAGCTACACAATGGTTGTGACTTACTGCTCCTTCTCACAATGCACATTTCTGTCAGTGGACTCATTAATAACAATACATTGCCTGTGTAGCTGATATCTTATCTCAACAGCTGTTAAGCAATTAGCATAGTCATTGTAGTAATCTATAAATCTCTACATGTAATACAAAACCAATATATTAGAGGACAATGATGTAAACATGTGAACATCATATCAGAAATAACTTTTAGGTAAGCACTCACTACAAATGTATCTTACGTCCGCTCTAAGAGCTTTTACTCATGTGTGGCTATACTGCTGCCCCTCTGAAAAGTGATCATCAGTGTATTGGTTTTCAGAGAGCGTTTGACATGGGATTAGGGAGGCAACCCTCAAAATGTCAAACCACCGTGGCGAAGTGTAGGGTCACTTTCGTTAGCAGTACTACCTTCTCAATGCAAATGCCATTTAACTTTTTACATAGGTAAAGCCCTGAGTGGCTGCATTACTGTGTTTAGGTGGGTGGTTGGAGAGCGTTGGACACAACATATTTACATAAACAGTTTGATAGATATAGAACAATACTGAGCAGGATTCATACACTAATTGTGTATTTATATACACTGTACATTCAGTGGCGTCTCCAGCTTTCATATTTAGGGGGGCACATGGGGGGACAGGGACAAAAGTAGGGGGGCAACTATAAAATGCAATTATAATATATATATATATCCTGGGGCCCTTTACTACGATCCCACAATGGCCCTTTCACATGTTCTGCAGTGAGCCCCCTTCCTACTGTATTGGGCCCCCCCCAGGGTGGCAGAAAACAAGAGATATATGTCACATGCATACCAAGAAAATATAAGAGTCTAAAGCAGTGGGAGAACTATCAGGGTTGCAAAGGTTGTCTTGCCACCGGGCCCTGGTGTTCTGCCACTGTGGGGTTCCCCAAGCTTCCTCTTGCTGTCCTGCCCCTGCTATTGACTGCTCTGGTCTGGCATCTCTTGGAATTTACAGGCTGGTTCTCCTGTCCTAAGGACGGGAGAAATCAGTCTGTTTTTTCAGTAACTGAGAGTCTTGGTGGAGTCCTTCCTGCAACTCCCTCTTCTCCCTACCAATGAGGATGCAGGGGAAGGAGCAGATTGGGCGGCCGTGGTTGTGTGAGCGCTCGCATTATGCAGTGTCAGCGAGCAGAGGGAGGGGGGAGGAATCACCCGCAGGAGCTGACTGGGGACGCTCTCCCTCTTAGACATTGCCTTTTTGTAAAAAAAAAAAAAATTTAATGGGGGGGGGGCACATGGTGGGGCACAGCATAATGTCGGGGGCGTCCCCCTAGGGCCGCCATTGTGTACATTACAACTAAACGAAACTAAAGCACTAATACCTTTTAAAAGCAGATGTACGCCTAGGTTCACATCTATGCCTTTTTAGTGAGTTTCTATTTAACATGATTTCCTATGGGTCCTGCACACATCTTTATATTGCATTTTTTGAAAAGATGCAGGGACTTTTTTACAGAATGGTACAATTTTGGATCTTGTTTTAAGTACATTGCTTTGTGCACTGGTGCGCAGTCATGTTGGAAAAGGAAGGGGCCATCCCCAAACTGTTCCCACAAAGTTGGGAGCATAAAATTGTCCAAAATGTCTTGGTATGCTGACGCCTTAAGAGTTCCCTTCACTGGAACTAAGGGGCGAAGCCCAACCCCTGAAAAACAACCCCACACCATAATCCCCCCTCCATCAAATGATTTGGACCAGTGCACATAGCAAGGTCCATAAAAACATGGATGAGCGGGTTTGGGGTGGAGGAGTTTGACTGGCCTGCAGAGAGTCCTGACCTCAACCCGATAGAATACCTTTGGGATGAATTAGAGTGGAGTCTGCGAGTCAGGCCTTCTCATCCAACATCAGTGCCTGACCTCACAAATGCGCTTCTGGAAGAATGGTCAAACATTCCCATATACACACACTCCTAAACCATGTGGACCGCCTTTCCAGAAAAGTTGAAGCTGTTATAGCTGGTCCAAAGGGTGGTCCAACCAAATATTGAACCCTACGGACTAAGACTGGTATGCCATTAAAGTTCATGTATGTGTAAAGGCAGGTGTCTCAATACTTTTGGTAGCATAGTGTATCTGAAAACTAATATGAGATTTTAGTGATTGGGTGTACATATACTTTTAATTTTAGCCCATAACAAGCTCTAGAAGAAGGGTATTTATTTTCAAGGCTGAAAGTTTATATGAAAGCAGCAGCAATATTTTCAGAGTTTTCTGCGCCATCATTCCAGCTAACGAACATCGAGGAAAGCGCGGCCGAGAGAATGTAAGAAGACAGGGTGCCGACTGCAGCTATTTGACAGATTGTCAGGAATCTACAGAGAAGTCATTGAGAATGTCACCAACGGGAAAGCTCTGTGCAGCTTTACAATTTTAGAGATGGAGATAGAGTTCACCTGCTGTAAATAAAAACTAAGCCGCTGACAGTGCCAAAAACTATCTATTTTGACACCAGAGTTAAGTGAGGAAACAATCCCTTCCCCCGCAGAGATTTTAAGAAGAGCCCTCATAGTCACCCTGTGACAGCAGCGTATCTTTCCCGAAATAGAGACACCAGCCAAGCTTTTAACCTCTTGCTAAACCGTATTTAATCAGTGCAAGGAAATTGTATCAGCTTGGAACTGAATAAATGGCTTTGAGGGTAACTGATCATTTATTTTAAGAGACTGAAGGAGATGAGAAGATGAATGGTGTTTGTGTACAGATGATCAAGAACCTAGGAGCAAAGAGTTTAATCAAGTATAAGTCTTAGTGTAGAGCCCAGCTGCAGGAATTAGAAAAAAGCTACCCATGCAGCGCATAAACAGGGTACACTTACCTAATTTTGAGCTCCAGCAGGGTCCTTCCAGGAGTGTGACCAGCCCCCCACCTCCTCTCTAAACCACTCACGGTTTAGTTGCCCACTTTCCCTCACTAGGTACAATTCAGGATTAATAGCCATGTGTGACAGGAGTCACTTTGGGCGGGGGGCTGGTAGAACCCAGAATCCCTTGGAGAGGTTGGGAAACCCTTGCTTTAGCTCCCCATGCACCTCTTATGTCTAAGTCACCCTGTGTCTATTAGGGGCACAGGGTGAACAAGAAAATGTGGCTTGGATTGCTTAATATGAGACAGTAATATTTATCCACCATATCTCCCAGGAAATATACAAAGACTATTCCTGGTTTATTTGATTCTGAACTATACGTGTTAATTGAAAGAGCTGATCACATGGGCCTCTGTACAATGTAGGAGACGGTCCGTCTGCTACTAGGGGTTCCTGCTATTATGTGAAGGTGTCCTGTGTTTATTTTTATGATAATGTGTGTTGTGTCTTCTGAGCTAAAAGACGGCAAGTCTGCCCTGAAAGGTCATACCTCTGAGTCACCTAGGCTGTTTAAATGCTTAGTTAATTCTGTTTCTGGTTACAGTTTGTTAGGGTAATATGATCAGAGGGGGGGGGGTGTCCTCCTGGTGTATATATTTGTGTGAGTTTATCCAATAAATGGTTCCATGTTCAAGCTGTGTAACTGAGCTAGTCTTGCCTGGTTTTTAGTTACAATATGTGGCTGTAATATCTGCTATCTGATGTTCAGACTGGAAGAGGCTGTATACTGACGGAAGCACTCATGTAGGAGTGCGACGGGTTGTGTGACACCATGCATTGTACATTATGATGCTAAAGGTCTACTCACAGACTGGAGCTTCGGAGAGAAAAAAGTATAGGGTGATAGGGTAAGAAATACTGCCTGTTCTTCTACCCACCAAACACAATAAGCATTTTAACACTTGCAGTGCAGGGGGTGGTTGCATTTAGCATTTAGAGAAAAAAAACTATCCTTGCTGTGCTGAGGAACCACACTACGAGGGTAAAAAAAATGTCTAATACCTGAGTGTGGGTGTAGAAAAAGACTGGTCACAATTGGGCCATGCAAGAATCTTAACATCAAGGTCTCATTCAGTATGTGCATACATAAAAAGTGCAGCACAACTCAATATTAAAGTGGAAGTTCACCCTAATACGGAGCCCACGTTCACATTGGGCTGATTTGGCATGCGATATAACATGTCAAATCGCATGCCAAATCGGATCCTATTGCCGGCAATAGCACCGTCTGAATTGGTGCGGCGCGGCACAGATTCCCAAAAGTAGTTCATGCACTACTTTTGGTGACTTTGGGGTCAATTTGAATAGACATCTGTGCATGAACCCACACAGATGTCTGTCAAGTCGCCCCCTAAGTCGGACTAAAATGCTGGTTTGAAATCGTCAAACCGGCCCTCAGTGTGAACGTGAGCTAAATCTACTGGCATCCACAATCTAAGACTAAACTATCTAGCCCTGTGAAGAAGAAATCTCTATACATACCTTTTCTGCAGTTGAACCAGTCCGGTCTCTAGAGGCTGAAGCTCTGCAGAAGAGGCAGCCGATAACGGCTGGGAAATGCCTGTGAAGTAAAGTCACCCATTGAGTTACTATGGGGGTTCCGTTGTTGTGTATTCTGCTCCACTACCATCCACACAGGCCGCTTACTTATGTATATGACCCACTAAAATAGTGAGCTCAATATGTGCCTTGCCCTATAACGTAGGCTAGTATCCCCTCTGGGTATTTACCAAATGTATCAATAGTTGGTCTTCAATGCTCTCTATGTGTACAATTTGCCCTTCAGCAATGATCGCTCAAAGAAATAAAACAGCTTATCATAGTGTAATATGGTTAAATGAATTACCCCTTTATTAAAAATGTATTCAAAAACACTCACAAAAAAGTGCACTTAAATCCAGTGCACATAAAATATTGGCTCCTTAAAGAACAAGTTTACTTTTTATGAATAGAGTGATGAACCACAAGGAGAAAAATTAAATTCTCCAAATTGTTGCCGACATCCCAAATTCTATTTATAGAAGGAACCCTTCCAAAGGAGGAAAAGGGAACACTTGTACCCCCCGGTACATAGGGACTTTAGAGGCGAACAGTCCTGATATTATTATAAAAGCATATTTATTTAGAAAAATTGCTTAAAAAACATAGTACTAAAAACATTATAGTGATTTGTACAAAGCATTGATATACATCGCATTTGACATATGTTTTGTTTTCTATAAATTCCAAACTGAAACCTAGTTTCTCCATGGACCTAACATGTTTCAGGACAAAGTCCCTTCTTCAGAGTTGTTTTTGTAGGAGAAACAGATGGATGTATTCAATTTGAAGATATGTGCAATATAGCAGTGTATGTACAAAAATGTATTTTCCTTAGGAATTTGGAATGGATCTCTGCTGCCAAATGTCCATCAAAAGGATGATGGGACCCGTCCGCGACCAGGGAAGCCCACACAAAGGTCCCACAATAAGACAACCACCACGGCAATACCGAAAAAAACCTTATAAGGTGGATCGATATAGCAAGGGCATTGTTCCTTAAAGAATAAGTTTACTTTTTAGAAAAAAATAAATGCACATTTTTTTGCAGGTAAAAAAAATATAATTTTTTTTTTGAGCCTGTAAAGCATTGAACCAGCAATCCGCAGATCGCTCATGCCATGCAGGTCTCCCTGCAGATATGTCAGAGTATTTGTGTGTCCATACATCCTGTAGGGGCAAGCAGATACAATCTGACAGGAAGAATCAATGAACTTCCACGGCGCTCTACAGCACCATGGTATTTCATTGAGAACTACAAGCTGACAGCCACAAAGGATGTCGGGGCTTGTAGTTAATTTCCACAGAGCTGTGTGAATGAATGACAGGACTGTGTGGGCAGAGCGTGCACGGGCACGCTAATTTCAAAAAGTGATAGCTAGTACAGGAAACAGCTAGTGCTGCTGTCACAGGGGGTGCGGCTGCAGCACTGGGGACATGTTACATGTTCCACCCTAAAAATGGGTGGAACATGTAACATGTTCCCAAAGGTGAACTTATCCTTTAATACATAGGTATTGCTCCCTTAAGACGCAACATTGGCATCACTGCATGTATTCACCAGCTTACTTCTGGTTCTGGTGTATGCAATGACGGCACATGGTGACACCACATGGCTCCGCCCGATGCGTTTCATCAAGTGACCATAAATTCAGACAGCGGGCCCCTGTCGAATGCACACTGCGTGAAAACTGCCATAGCTAACAGCAGCTGGCCTGTACAAATCAATAGCTGGCACCGCTGCTGTTTGCATGCTCAGCCAAGAGGTTACATGCGATTAGGGGCCGTGGATGCAGACAGTTTGTGCCCAGGGTCAGCATTTCTGTTGCCACACAAGCTGGACACATATATCCAGGGCTAAGCTGCCTGACTATATCCTGGTACAGGATACAATTTATTCTGTGCTCCCTGATGAGAGGAGCCCCATCTTCAGACCCCCTGTGTGGGCACAGGAATTCATTGATCAAGAATGCAGATTAGCTAACTTATTTACACACCACCTTTTGATTAGTTTTTTTTACAACAAATGTTGTTTAGGGGGTTGTTGATTTCACAAAAAGCTAATATTTCTGATCTACATCGCAGACGACAATTTGATAATCGTGTTAAACATCCTGGTTTATTTTTGTTATTGTAGGTATGGGTTTATTTATGCATATGAATGATTTTAATTTAATAATACTCTTTATTAGCAATACTATGTTAAATTATCCACTTTTCCAGCTTGACTGACCTAATTGTCTTAGGGTGTGCTTAAAGGCACTTGACTGGAGCATTTCTCTTCTCTGCTTAATTGTGTGTAGTGGGAGATTGCATATACTGTACTTTGCATAATTTATGTTATCATGCAGTACAGGGAATTAAAAATCTGGAATTAGATTTTCTGCCTTTGCTGCTTTCTTAGGCCATTAAAGAATAAAGTTACACACAATGCCATCTAATTCATGCTAATCAAATGTGACTCACCATATATTCTTTCGTTCCAAACTTTTTTTTTTTATTATTTATTTAGATACTGGGGAAGATGAGGGTTAGAAACTCTGTTGGTTCTTTTTGCTCTTTTCTCTCCTTTGGAGAGTTTCACGTGACTTCCCCTGCCCAGGTGACCACACTAAAACTGATAGGATATCTCCCTAGTGAGGACACAGTAAACAGGAAGAAACAGACAGAGATTCTAATCCTTTTTTACCATTTTACCAAAGCTAAAACAAAATTCTGCTTTAAAGACTTGATAAATCAGACTCCATTCTAATGCCCCGTACACACGGTCGGACTTTGTTCGGACATGCCGACAACAAAATCCTAGGATTTTTTCCGACGGATGTTGGCTCAAACTTGTCTTGCATACACACGGTCACACAAAGTTGTCGGAAAATCCGATCGTTCTAAACGCGGTGACGTAAAACGCGTACGTCGGGACTATAAATGGGGCAGTGGCCAATAGCTTTCATCTCTTTATTTATTCACATCTTTATTTATTTATTCACAATCCAGTGCTGTGCCCGAAAGCAGCATCTCTCTCGGCTCTCTCCTTCCTCGCAGGGCAGACTGGGGGGCGGGGGTAGGGTGGGTCTGAGCCACGTTATCTGTGTCTATAGAGGCAGGCAGTGGGGCTTGGTATCAAGCCCACACAAGTGCCCTGTGGGGGCCCTCGTGGAAGAGGTGGAGCCAGGAGCGCCGGCGAGTGATCTTAGAGGAGGATCAGATCTACTCTGTGCAAAACCTTTACACAGAGCAGGTAAGTATGACATGTTTGTTACTTGGTTTACAATCACTTTAAACACAGGTACCAGCTCTGCCCAGTTGTCCTTCATAAACTACAGACCCCTTTCACCCCAACATGTTATGCAGATGAGGGGATGTTCAAATTCGAGGAGTGAGCACCCTAGTACTTCAACAGTGCCCCATAGATACTGTGAGTGTTGTTGCCATAGGACCGGAAGTGTGTTACTGACAGGATAACTAGGTGACAACAAAAAAAAAGTCTGAAAAAAGAAAACTAATACAGCCCATGGACTGGTAATAGCAATATAATACATTTATGTTCTTGAGTTTACATACATTTTAGTGGGAGTACTGAGTGCCACTTAACAACTAGCAGACCGCGCTCCGTCGTTTGATGGCGGCAGTATGGCTATCCTGTGCGAATCGCCGTAGCAGTATGGCGGGCGCTTTAAGGAGTATAGGGGGCGTGCGCACCGCGTGACATAGGAGCCAATTCGGCTGCCGGCTACCCGTGATTGCTCCTGAGAAGGACAGAAAGGAGATCTGTTAATATAAAGACAGATCTCCGTTCTGTCAGGGGAGTAGAGACAGATCGTCTGCTCCTAGTACTTAGGAGCAGCGATCGGCCTCCTCCTCCAGTCAGTCCCATCCCCCCACAGTTAGAAACACACTGAGGGAACACATTTAACCCCTTGATTGCTCCCTTGTGTTAACCCCTTCCCTGCCAGTGCCATTTATACAGTAATCAGTGGCTATTTTTACCTCTGATCACTGTATAAATGTCAATGGTCCTAAAATAGTGTCAAAAGTGTCCGATCTGTCCGCCGCAATGTCGCAGTCCAGATAAAAATCGCAGATCGCCGCTGTTGCTAGTAAAAAAAAAAAAAATTCGTAATAAAAATGCCATAAATCTGTCCCCTATTTTGTAGACGCTTTAACTTTTGCGCAAACCAATCAATATACGCTTAGTGCAATTTTTTTACCAAAAATATGTAGAAGAATACATATCGGCCTAAACTGAGGAAGAAATTCATTTTTTTATATATTTTTTGGGGATATTTATTACAGCAAAATGTATAAAAATATTGCTTTTTTTTTCAAAATTGTCAGTCTTTTTGTGTATAGCGCAAAAAATAAAAACCGCAGAGGTGATCAAACACCACCAAAAGAAAGCTCTATTTATAGGAAAAAAAAGGACGTCAATTTTGTTTGGGTACAGCGTCGCACGACCACGAAATTGTCAGTTAAAATGACGCAATGCCGTATCGCAAAAAATGGCCTGGTCATTAACCCCCCTGGCGGTATTCCCGAGTCTGGCTCGGGGTGGATTTTACATACCAAAAGCGGTATCCCCGAGCCAGACTCGGGCTTACATCGCAGGATCCATATAGAGGTTACTTACCTTGTCCCCTGGATCCTGCGATGTCTCCCCGCTGTGATCGGCGAGCCGCTGTGTCTCGCTCGATTCACAGTGCCGAGCTCCATTCCCTGCGAGCGTTGCGACGCACGAGGACGGAGTTCGGCGGTAAATTCAAAAGTGAAACACACAGTATAGATACAGCATACTGTAATCTTACAGATTACAGTACTGTATCAAATAACTACACATCCCCTTTGTCCCTAGTGGTCTGCCCAGTGTCCTGCATGCAGTTTTATATATATAAAACTGTTCTTTCTGCCTGGAAACTGGAGATTGTCCATAGCAACCAAAACTGTCTCTTTACATCAAAAGTGGTTTTAGACCAGCTAGAAAAAAGCGATAATAAATTATAATCACTTGCAGAATTGAGCGATAGTGATTTGTGGGGAGATCCGTCATCAAACACTAAAAGTAATAAAAGCTAAAATTCTGGAACTGAGCAAATTTCAGTGTTTTTGATTTGATTACATTATTATATAATTTTTATTATTATTATATTATTATGTGTTTTAATTATTTATAGTTATTTATTATATTATAATTTTTTATTTCGTTTTTCAAACTTTATCATACCCGGGATGTCTACTAGACTCTTGTTTGGACAGATTTAAGTGAACTATTCCTAAGAATTACAGGCCTACAATATAAAACGCCAAATTTCTGTGCAAAATAATTGTACCGCTTTCAGCACCTAAAATCTGAAATAATCATACCGCCAGGGAGGTTAAGGGGGTAAATCCTTCAGGGCTGAAGTGGTTAAAGCAAGCTGCTAGCAGGCTTTCTACAAATATCAAGTAGTGTTGAAACCTACTGAAAGCCTACTAAAAGCCTACTGTTTCCTGTTGAGGAAATTCCCCTTTACACCCTGTCCTGGAAATGCACGAGGAAGTGAGAGGTAATCTTACCGAAGGGTGGGGAACGCCCTAAAGTTGTCACTGGAACATGTGACCTCGTTAAAAGATTTCCCCTCACCACTTGTTCTGATGACAACAGTAAAGTTCTGGATTTCCTGTCACTTTCTGTCCTTGTGACAATTGTCACAGGACAAATAGAGACCCTGACAACAATAAAAATCTACTCTATCCAAAACTGAAAAGAGAATTTAGGCTATGCATATACTTCAAAGGATTCAACAAAGCTGCTTGAAGCTTGCAAAAAGCTAAAATGCTAAATGTATGGTGCAAATACTTGTGCTATACAAATTGAAGCCTACATGATCAAGACCTTAGAGAGAGGTCTTGATCATGTAGAAAACCATAAATGCTTTGCAAAACCAGTGTCATAGATGTACTCTAATGTTATAGGTCTGTTTAATTCTAAAAAAATATATCATATAATATATAATAATAATATAATAATATAATTCTAAAAAAAAAAATATTTAAAACCCTTGTGTGATGCTATTAACCACTTCAGCCCCGGAAGGTTTTACCCCCTTCCTGACCAGAGCACTTTTTACAATTCGGCACTGCGTCGCTTTAACTGCTAATTGCGCGGTCATGCAATGCTGTACCCAAACGAAATTTGCGTCCTTTTCTTCCCACAAATAGAGCTTTCTTTTGATGGTATTTGATCACCTCTGCCGTTTTTATTTTTTGCGCTATACACGGAAAAAGACCGAAAATTTTGAAAAAAAATGATATTTTCTACTTTTTGTTCTAAAAAAAATCCAATAAACTCAATTTTAGTCATACATTTAGGCCAAAATGTATTCGGCCACATGTCTTTGGTAGAAAAAATGTCAATAAGTGTATATTTATTGGTTTGCGCAAAAGTTATAGCGCCTACAAACTAGGGTACATTTTCTGGAATTTACACAGCCTTTAATTTATGACTGCCTATGTCGTTTCTTGAGGTGCTAAAATGGCAGGGCAGTACAAAACCCCCACAAATGACCCCATTTTGGAAAGTAGACACCCCAAGGAATTTGCTGAGAGGCATGTTGAGCCCATTGAATATTCATTTTTTTTGTCCCAAGTGATTGAATAATGACAAAAAAAAAAAAAAAAATTACAAAAAGTTGTCACTAAATGATATATTGCTCACACAGGCCATGGGCATATGTGGAATTGCACCCCAAAATACATTTAGCTGCTTCTCTTGAGTATGGGGATACCACATGTGTGGGACTTTTTGGGAGCCTAGCCGCGTACGGGGCCCCCGAAAACCAATCACTACCTTCAGGATTTCTAAGGGCGTACATTTTTGATTTTACTCCTCACTACCTATCACAGTTTTGAAGGCCATAAAATGCCCAGATGGCATAAAACCCCCCCAAATGACCCCATTTTGGAAAGTAGACACCCCAAGCTATTTGCTTTGAGGCATGTTGAGTCCATGGAATGTTTTATATTTTGACACAAGTTGCGGGAAAGTGACAAATTTTTTTTTTTTTTTTTTTTTTTTTTGCACAAAGTTGTCACTAAATGATATATTGCTCACACAGGCCATGGGCATATGTGGAATTGCACCCCAAAATACATTTAGCTGCTTCTCCTGAGTACGGGGATACCACATGTGTGGGACTTTTTGGGAGCCTAGCCGCGTACGGGGCCCGGAAAACCAATCAGTGCCTTCAGGATTTCTAAGGGCGTACATTTTTGATTTTACTCCTCACTACCTATCACAGTTTCGGAGGCCATGGAATGCCCAGGTGGCACAAACCCCCCCCAAATGACCCCATTTTGGAAAGTAGACACCCCAAGCTATTTGCTGAGAGGCATGGTGAGTATTTTGCAGCTCTCATTTGTTTTTGAAAATAAAGAAAGACGAGAAAAAAACATTTTTTTTTTCTTTTTTCAATTTTCAAAACTTTGTGACAAAAAGTGAGGTCTGCAAAATACTCACTATACCTCTCATCAAATAGCTTGGGGTGTCTACTTTCCAAAATGGGGTCATTTGGGGGGGTTTTTTGCCACCTGGGCATTCCATGGCTTCCGAGACTGTGATAGGCAGTGAAGAGTGAAATCAAAAATTTACGGCCTTAGAAAGCCTGAAGGCGGTGCTTGGTTTTCGGGGTCCCGTACGCGGCTAGGCTCCCAAAAAGTCTCAAACATGTGGTATCCCCGTACTCAGGAGAAGCAACAGAATGTATTTTGGGGTGTAATTTCACATATTCCCATGGCATGTTTGAGCAATATATCATTTAGTGACAACTTTGCGCAAAAAAAAATAAAAAAAATAAAAAATTGTCTCTTTCCCGCAACTTGTGTCACAATATAAAATATTCCATGGACTCGACATGCCTCTCAGCAAATAGCTTGGGGTGTCTACTTTCCAAAATGGGGTCATTTGGGGGGGTTTTGAACTGTCCTGGCATTTTATGCACAACATTTAGAAGCTTATGTCACACATCACCCACTCTTCTAACCACTTGAAGACAAAGCCCTTTCTGACACTTTTTGATTACATAAAAAAATAATTTTTTTTTGCAAGAAAATTACTTTGAACCCCCAAACATTATATATTTTTTTAAAGCAAATGCCCTACAGATTAAAATGGTGGGTGTTTCATTTTTTTTTTTCACACAGTATTTGCGCAGCGATTTTTCAAACGCATTTTTTGGGGAAAAAACACACTTTTTTAAATTTTAATGCACTAAAACACACTATATTGCCCAAATGTTTGATGAAATAAAAAAGATGATCTTAGGCCGAGTACATGGATACCAAACATGACATGCTTTAAAATTGCGCACAAACGTGCAGTGGCGACAAACTAAATACATTTTTAAAAGCCTTTAAAAGCCTTTACAGGTTACCACTTTAGATTTACAGAGGAGGTCTACTGCTAAAATTACTGCCCTCGATCTGACGTTCGCGGTGATACCTCACATGCATGGTGCAATTGCTGTTTACATTTGACGCCAGACCGACGCTCGCGTTCGCCTTAGCGCGAGAGCAGGGGGGACAGGGGTGCTTTTTTTTTTTTTTTTTTTTTTTTTCTTTATTATTATTATTTTTTTATCTTATTTTTAAACTGTTCCTTTCATTTTTTTTTTTTTTTAAATCATTTTTATTGTTATCTCAGGGAATGTAAATATCCCCTATCATAGCAATAGGTAGTGACAGGTACTCTTTTTTGCAAAAATTGGGGTCTATTAGACCCTAGATTTCTCCTCTGCCCTCAAAGCATCTGACCACACCAAGATCGGTGTGATAAAATGCTTTCCCAATTTCCCAATGGCGCTGTTTACATCCGGCGAAATCTAAGTCATAAAATGCTCGTAGCTTCCGGTTTCTTAGGCCATAGAGATGTTTGGAGCCACTCTGGTCTCTGATCAGCTCTATGGTCAGCTGGCTGAATCACCGGCTGCATTCTCAGGTTCCCTGTTGAGACAGGAGAGCCAGAGAAAAACACAGAAGACGTTGGGGGGGGGGCATTCCCTCCCACTGCTTGTAAAAGCAGTCTAGAGGCTAATTAGCTGCTAGGATTGCTTTTACATGAAAGCCAATCGCTGGCTGAAAAGAATGATACCAAGATGATACCTAAACCTGCAGGCATCATTCTGGTATAACCACTCAAAGTCGTGAATGGCGTACCTGAAGACAAAAAAATGGTTAACAATAAAGCACAGTAAACGGTAAGGTATAAAAAATTGCATATCTGAAAAGCAAACATGATAAAACATAACAACAATAAAACATTGCAGAATAGAATACAGTAAAAAAGAGCAGAACAATAGAGAGAGAATAGAGAGAGAGAACAATAAAACGACAACTATTTTTTTTTTATTTTATATTTTTGTTTGTGTTTTTTTTTTTGTAACTAACTTTTATAACTGTAACCGGTTCCAGGTTCGGGTCTCTCAAAATGCGATGGCATCTTGGGAGACCCTGTGAAAGTGTGCCTAGTCTGTGGAATGCTGTACCCTACGCTAATACTCAACTAGTGAATGGTAGTGTTCAAAACATTCACCAATGCAAAGACCAGGATTGTCAGGACAGGAGGGACAATAATAGAGGGTGTCACGCCTATATCCGCGCTTGCTGCTGACACGACATCTTTTTTGGGGGGGTTCGTTGGGTAGGGGTACTCGGGAGGACATAAAGAAAATGCCTCTCATGCAGCCGACTGCATTTGGTTGGGGATGTGAATGGGGGAAGTACGGGTGCTGCAGAAGTGGTGGGTTCCCAATTAGGATTGGCGAATGCAGCAGGAAGGGCACTATGGGCACGACGGGCCTGTGTTTGTCTTTTTGGTGGCAGCGGGACACTACTTGTGCTTGCCACCTCACCAGCTTGAACTGCATTTATGGGACTCGCCATGTCACCAAGTGTTACTGCAGTGCTGGTTTGACTACGACCGGGGTGTACTAGGCTGCTGGTGCTTGCCAGTTCACCAAAACGCTACCAAAAAAACTGTTAGCGATCGCAGGGATCAGGCCTGACTCTGCGAACGCTGCAGTTATGCGTTTAGTGTTTTGTAAGTGTCAGTGATCGATCGATACTGCACTTGGGTGGGCTGGGCTGGGCTGGGCCGGGCGGAGGGGCAAAACGCAGGTGCTAGCAGGTATCTGGGCTGATCCCGCTAACACTGCGTTTGTGGGAACCCTAAACTGCTGGGGACGCTAGTATAGATCTGATCAGATCAGATATTGATCCGATCAGATACTATACCACTAAGGGAGGTGTACGGTGCGTGCGTGGGTGTTAGCGGTACTGGCGCTAACCTGACGCTGCCTGGGGCTGGCGCTTGCCAGTTCACCAAAACGCTACCAAAAAAACTGTTAGCGATCGCAGGGATCAGGCCTGACTCTGCGAACGCTGCAGTTATGCGTTTAGTGTTTTGTAAGTGTCAGTGATCGATCGATACTGCACTTGGGTGGGCTGGGCCGGGCGGAGGGGCAAAACGCAGGTGCTAGCAGGTATCTGGGCTGATCCCGCTAACACTGCGTTTGTGGGAACCCTAAACTGCTGGGGACGCTAGTATAGATCTGATCAGATCAGATATTGATCCGTTCAGATACTATACCACTAAGGGAGGTGTACGGTGCGTGCGTGGGTGTTAGCGGTACTGGCGCTAACCTGACGCTGCCTGGGGCTGGTGCTTGCCAGTTCACCAAAACGCTACCAAGAAAACTGTTAGCGATCGCAGGGATCAGGCCTGACTCTGTGAACGCTGCAGTTATGCGTTTAGTGTTTTGTAAGTGACAGTGATCGATCGATACTGCACTTGGGCTGGGCCGGGCGGAGGGGAAGAACGCAGGTGCTAGCGGGTATCTGGGCTGATCCCGCTAACACTGCGTTTTTGGGAACCCTAAACTGCTGGGGACACTAGTATAGATCTGATCGGATCAGATATTGATCCGTACAGATACTATACCACTAAGGGAGGCGTATGCTGCGTGCGTGGGTGTTAGCGGTACTGGCGCTAATCTGACTCTGCCTGGGGCGACGCATATCACCGCCGGGCGATCAGGGGGCTAAACCTTTATTAGGTAATAAACGGCGGGTCCCCTGACACTATAAAAATAAACGAACTAACCAGCGTCACCCGTAACGGTTATACGGTGATCAGTGGTGAAAGGGTTAACTAGGGGGCAATCAAGGGGTTAAAACATTTATTAGGTAGTATATGGGGGTCCCTGTCACTATAAAACGCTGACGGCGAACCTAAATATTTACGTTCCTAACTAGCGTCACCAGCGACACTAATACAGCGATCAGAAAAATGATCGCTTAGTGACACTGGTGACAGGGGGTGATCAAGGGGTTAAAACTTTATTAGGGGGGGTTAGGGGGGTATCCTAGACCTAAAGGGGGGTAATATTCACTGCCCTAACACTGTAACTGTCACAAACTGACACCATGCAGTAATCAGAAAAAAAAAAAAATAAAAATACTGCTTGCTGTCAGTTTGTGACGGGGGGGGTGATTGGGGGGGGATCGGGGGGCGGTCGGGGGGGGGATCGGGGGTGTAAAGTATGCCTGGCATGTTCTACTGTGTGTGTTTGTGTTGTGCACTTACATGTCTTCTCTCCTCGGCGCTGGGACGGAAACTGGCAAGCCGAGGAGAGATGACATCACATCCTCTGCCTGTGTGAAACTACACACAGGCAGGGGAGGATTCCGATTGGCTGGGAGCGATCGCGAGGGGGGGGCCATGATCGGATGGTCTCCCCCTCGCCTCCCGACGCTCCCAGTCAAATGCCGACCGCCGCTGGCACCGGGGGGGGGTCCGATCGGACTCCCTGCCCGCGGGAGGCAGATCGCGTACAGGTACGTGATTCTGCCTGCCCGTGCCATTCTGCCGACGTATATATACGTTAGGCGGTCGGCAAGTGGTTAAAGAATATGTAAAACCAACATTTCATATTCCTGATATATGCCTGCTATACCATGCATTTGTATGAAAACGTTTTCTTTGTATTGCTTCCTTTACGTGAAACCCTAAAGCCTCGTACACACGATTGGATTTTCGTCAGGGAATTGTGTGATGACAGACTGTTTGCCTAAAATCCGACCGTTAGTACGCTCCATCAGACAATTGTTGTCCAACTTTCCACCAACAAATGTTGGATGGCAGGCTAGTAAATTTTCGGCGGACAACGGTCTGTTGTCAGATTTTCGTATCGTGTGTGCACAAGTCCGTCACACAAAAGTCCAAAGTACAAACACTCATGCTCGGAATCAATGCTCACCAAACATGACATTAGCAGGAGGTGCCCAAAGGGTGGTGCTCAAGAGCTGAAATTCCACGTAGTACGTCACTACGTTCGTGTTTGTTGGCCGACAATTGTGTTCCGTTTGTATGCAAGACAAGTTCCTGGCACACGCCCTTCAGACAAAAGTCTGACGCTTTGTTGGCCAACAATCCGATCGTGTGTACGAGGCTTTAATGCCGCGTACACACGGTCGGACTTTTCGTCTACAAAAGTCCGACAGCCTGTCCGACAGACTTCCGGCGGACTTTCGGCGGACTTGCAGCAGACTTTCTAACGAACGGACTTGCCTACACACGACCACACAAAAGTCCTACGGATTCGTACGTGATGACGTACACCGGACTAAAATAAGAAAGTTCATAGCCAGTAGCCAATAGCTGCCCTAGCATGGGTTTTTGTCCGTCGGACTAGCATACAGACGAGCGGATTTCGGGGTCCGTCGTAGTTACGACGTAAAGATTTGAAGCATGTTTCAAATCTAAAGTCCGTCGGATTTGAGGCTGAAAAAGTCTGCTGAAAGTCCGGAGAAGCCCACACACGATCGGATTACCAGCCAGCTTTAGTCCGTCGGCGTCCGTTGGACTTTTGTAGACGAAAAGTCCGACCGTGTGTACGCGGCATTAGCCTTATACACAAGATCGGATTTTCTGACAGGAATTGTGTGATGACAGGCTGTTGGGGGAAAATTTGACCGTTTGTACACTCCATCGGACAATTTTTGTCGGATTTTCCGTGGACAAATGTTGAATGGCAGGCTTTAAAATTTTCTGCGGACAAAAGTGTGTTGTCGGATTTTCCGAGCGTGTATACACAAGTCCGTCGGACAAAAGTCCAAAGTACAAACATGCATGCTCGGAAGCAAGGACGAGCCAGAAGCGGTCGGTCTTGTAAACTAGCGTTCGTAATGGAGAATTAACATTTGTGATGCTGCAAATTATGAAATCTCGAAATGCAGCGCACATTCTCTTCTTCTTTAATGGGATAATAATGAAGCTGCTTTGCTGGTGATACTGATGGAGTTATTGCAAACTAATTTTCAAAGGCTTTTTTTTTCTAGTGATATCAAGAATAATATTATTATGCTTTGTTATTTTTTTTTTGGTGCAAGTTACCACAACACCATTATCCTGTAGTTTTTAAAATCAAAGATACAACTATGTTGGTGTCCCTTGTCAATTTTACATTGCATTTTTTTTTAAAATGTAACTGCCTACTCCCAAACTGTCATTTGAAGTAAAACATATAGTCAAGTATTATTCTCCACAATTTTTTTATTGTGCATTAAAAAAAAAAAGAAAACAAATAAAATTAGACATGCTATCTGCCAATAGAACTTAACCAAAAAGTGCATTCTATACATCCAAAAATATAGAAAATATACCAAATCAAATCATTATTCAACCAAAAAATAAAAGAAAAGCCTCATACATATGTCCTGCTTCTTAATACAGGGGATCAACAATGTCAAGAGTTGGTGAAAGCAGGGGTCCGTCATCCGGAGATAATTCAGAAAATCATCTGGATTATTCTCCTGGAGCTCCCGCAGCAAAGGCATATGACATAATTGGTCAAGATTAATAAAGCAACCAATTTTTTGTCCAAGAAATCCTCCTCCTGTTCCTGTTCCTGGACTGGACTTGGGTCAAATCAATAACTCCAAGGCCAATAATAAATAACACGTTATCTCCTCCGATTCCGCAACATGGCTGGTTGACACATGGCCGTTCAGAAACGAACTGATAAACGTGAATTGAAAAGCACAAAATGAAAAGCGTGAATCAACACTCACCAAACTTCTACTAACACGAAATTAGCAGAAGGAGCCCAAAGGGTGGTGCTAAAGAGCTGAAAAACCATGTAGTACATCACTACGTTCGTGTTTGTTGGCCAACAATTGTGTGTCGTTTGTATGCAAGACAAAAGTCTGTGGTTTTGTCTGCAGAAAATCCGATCGTGTGTTACAAGGCTTTAGTGTTCCTGGTAGTCTCTCTGCTTTTCTATTAAAAACTGACCACACTGGGCATGAGAGCACAGCATGGTCAGTTTTCTGGCTGTGCTGGGAGCTAATCCAATCAGGCTTGTGTTGATTTGCTCCCTATGCACAGCAATTCACTGGGAAGATCAGTGTCCTGCTGTTTCTCCCCCCCCCCCCCGCTTCTTATGCAGCTGGAAATTGAGGGTATGTGATCCTTTATTAAAAAGGGAAAAAGTTTATAATGTTTTTTTTTAATGTATAAACAAATGCTTTGTCTTTTATTCCTATTTAAAACTGAATTACAGTAGTTGTTTTAGAAGGTGAGGGTTTACATACTCCTTAACCACTTGCCGACCAGCCGCCATCATTATACTGCAGCAGGTCAGCTCGTTTCCGCAAATAGATGTAGGTGTATGTTGGCTCCTTTAAGAGCCAAAGCAGGTGTGCACGCCCTGCTGGAGGTGTGCGCCCACTGCCCGGTGGGGGACCCGATGCGCATGGCCGGTGGCCACGATGTCCGCGGCCACCCACGATCATGGGAAAGAGAGTCAGAACGGGGATCTGTCAATGTAAACAGACAGATCCCCATTCTGACAGGGGAGGAGAGAGAGATCTGCTGTTCCTAGTGATCAGGGACAGTAATCTCTCTCCTCCTCCAGTCAGTCCCACCCCCCCAGTTAGAAACACCTCCCAGGGAAGACATTTAATGCCTTGATCACCCCCTAGTGTTAACCCCTTCCCTGCCAGTGACATTTACACAGTAATCGGTGCATTTTTATAGCCCTTAGTCCCAAAAAAGTGTCAAAAGTGTCCAATCTGTCCGCCGCAATGTGCAGTCTCGCTAAAGATCGCAGATCGCCGCCATTACTAGTAAAAAATAAATAAATAATAAGAAATGCCATAAATCTCTCCCCTATTTTGTAGACATTCTAACTTTTGCGCAAACCAATCAATATACGCTTATTGCATTTTTTTTTACCAAAAATATGTAGAAGAATACATATTGGCCTAAACTGATGAAGAAATTATTTTTTTTTTTGGGATATTTATTATAGCAAAAAGTAAAAAATATTGTTTTTTTTTTTTTTTTTTTCAAAATTTGCTTTCTTTTTTTGTTTATAGCGCAAAGAATAAAAACCGCAGAGGTGATCAATACAACTATAGAAAGCTTATTTGTGGGCAAAAAAAAGGACATCAATTTTGTTTGGGTACAGCGGAGCACGACTGCGCAATTGTCAGTTAAATCGACGCAGCGCCGTATCGCAAAAAATGGCCTGGTCATTAAGGGGGAAAATCTTCCGGTCTGTAAGTGGTTAACTTAAAAATATTAAAAAAACTAATTTGACCAGAAATTACTATAGTTTGCCTTGGGGCCTGCATGTACAAGACCTTATGGAGATTCAATAACACATGGAGTGGCCAATCCTGTGCCCTCTTGTTAGAAAATTCTAAATGGATTGCAAAACCATCTTCATGGAGGCACCCTGTATTAAAGTATGTCTGTTTTCTTCCAATAAAAATTATATAAAACACAGTGGCGTCACTAGGGGGGCTGCGGGCCGCACCTGGGTGACACCCGCCAGATGGGTGACACTCGTCGGCAGGGTGTAAGGTAACGCCACTGCTCTTAACCACATCTCTCGCGGGCTGTCTGAGCTGTCCTCACTGACGCTGTCTCACACAGCCGAGCTGAGCAAAGCCACCTCCCCCTCCTTTACATCTACACAGGAGGAGGGACACTGCTGTGGCCCGTGAATTGAAGTATGCACATTATGGGTCTGCACTGAAGGGGGGTCTGTACTGAAGGGGGGGTCTGCACTGAAGGGGGTCTGTACTGAAAGGGGGGTCTGCACTGAAGGGGGGGTCTGCACCGAAGGGGGGTCTGTACCGAAAGGGAGGTCTGTACTGAAAGGAGGGGTCTGTGCTGAAAGGAGGGGTCTGCACTGAAGGGGGGGGTCTGCACTGAAGGGGGGGTCTGTACTGAAGGGGGTTCTGCATTGAAGGGGGGTATGTTCTGAAGGGGGGTCTGCATTGAAGGGGGGGTCTGTACTGAAGGGGGGGGGTCTGTACTGAGAGGGGACTATAGTTGGTAGAGGGGGGGGTGACACCATGTTTTTCTGCACCGGATGACACCAACCCTTGTGACGCCACTGATAAAATATTTGTGTAATGCTATTAACTTGAATATCAACAAAGTTGACCTAAAAACACAATAGTTTACCTTGATGTCTGAATGTACAATACGTTGTAGAGAGTCATTCACAAATGGAGGAACCATTGCCATGACCTCTTGTTAATAAAATCCTAAATGGATTGCAATAAAATGATTTAAAACATTTGTGCAATGCTATTAACTTAAAAAAATGCATTAAAACAAAACAGACCTAAAACTACTATAGTTTACCTTGAAGCTTGCATGTACAAGACCCTGTAGAGAGTATGTCACAAATGTAGGGGCCATTGCTGTGCACCCTTATTATTGTGCAAAGCTATTAACTTAAGAATGTAAAAATGACCTAAAACTGTTAAAGTTTATCTTCAAGAGTTCTAAGGTGATGCTACTTGAGCTGTGAGGATGCTTTTTTCTTAGCTCCATTTATAACCCTTTTACATGTTCCTAGATTTGGCTTTTCACATAGAAGCAGCTATTTCCATCTGGATGGTGCTAGAAAGCTTCCCTCTTAAGTCTTGTTTCTGTGAATATAAACATAACACAATGCCTTCGCCAACCTCAGAATTCTGCATACCATTAGTCCAAAGACAGAGATGCTCTTAAGATATGAAAACCCATTACACTCTAAGCAAAAGAAAATGATAGCTTGGAAATTCATAAAGAATCCTTTGCATTGCTGACAGGCTGGCTTTACGGTTATTATTATGTCGGTTGTAATGCACTTAGCGTGGCATGCTCTATGAATCTTTCTTTGCCGTAAATACAGATGATGGCAAGCAGCTGGGACCAATCTGAGCAGCTCATTCTATGAGAGTGCTGAGCTGCTGATTGCAAAAATAAGAAAAAAAAAATCCTCTACTGCATTCTACATATCTGTCCAGTTATGGAAAGGTTGCAAATAATTAGTTACTACTGACTTCAAACAGCAATTAAACCAGGTGACCTGTGCTTAAACGCACTTGCAACAGGAAACTGGGTTATACTCCCTGATGGCTCATAAAACTTGTATACGCTGCTGTACAAAGGAACAAAAGACTGCATTTATTAAATTTCATGCATTTGACAAACTGTAACTGCCAATTTTCTGCAGTAAATGGAATTCACATCCTCCATTTAAAAGCTTTCTGATGTGTACGGCCTGTAAGTACTCGGTACGCTTCCTAACTAACAACGGGATCATGTTTAAAAGGTCTAGAGCACTTTTGTGAGTTTTGTCTCTTTGTCATTTCTGTACAGGAAATCCAGCACAAAATGAATTTACACACAATATTGTTACAAGCACTTATGGACTGGAACATACAGGGTTTTGTAAAAATAAAGTAATTGGGCTCCTTATGGAGTAAAAAAAAATATTTTATGCAAAGAAGATATTTTAAACCATAAATACTAATGTATCAAAACGAAAAATGTTTTGTTTTTTTTTCGCAATCCTACAAGGTCATGCTAGAAATCACCCCATGTGTTTCCATTTTTCCAATGGTGGATCTCACTCATACAGCTTCCCCACTATTGTTGAAATGATCTTGTAAAAAAGCCCCCCCCCCCCCCCCCTAATATTTGCACTGCTTTGTGCTATTTTACTCCTTTAAATATTGAGGAAAAAAGGAGAAAGTTTGGGACTTTACTGGCACCAAAATGAACATAGATATTGTTTAAAAATATGTTTTTATTGAAACTGTTTTAAAACAAGAGATGTGTAGGCATCTTATATATACAACATGTTTATATTATATTTAAAAAAAACAGATAACTGGGCTCGTATCACCAGATACCCTCAGAATATAGGTAGGGATCCTCCAATTAAGTACAACATATGAAAGATACAGTGCACAACCTTAATCTCCTATTGGCCAGATATACAATGGTGGCTACTCGAGGGGTGGTGATGTCCAGTTACAAAGGTTGCTCATTGCTCAACATGTTTCATGTAGTATACGCTTCTTCAGGAGATAAAGAGTTAAAATGTACATTGAGTAAAAACAAGAGTAGATCATAATGAAAGGAGGGCAGTATGGATAGTCCAAACCACCCTGAAGGTAGATATGGAAACACACTAGGGTGATGGTAGTGTTCCAACCCAAGGGTAAAGGTATAGATATTTTAGCTAAGACTCAGCATGGAGTACAGTATCCTTACGCAGCATATAGCAAATTAAGCTCCATGCAACAAGAATAACTGTTATCAGTCCTCCTCGGCACAGAATTTGTGCCACTTTATCCTATAAGGTGTTTTAATGCGGTAGTAAAATAATTTGTGGCCAGGATCCTCCCTCCTGGATGTCTAAATGCCTTTACCCTCTCGCTGGTGTCCGCACTGTGTCGATCAGACGCACCAGTGGGTCTCTCTTTACTCCTTTAAATATATTATTGCTCTGTAGTTAAAAGTAGGAAATAAGTTTCTATAGAAAAAGAGGAAGTCTTGTTACAGTCTTGTGCTAACCGCAAGCTAGAGTCTGGGACAAAGTGATCTGATAGCCTGTTTACTGTTAAACAACTGTCTGTACATTGTAAGTTGAAATATGTTATGAATAATATTTATATACATGGGGAAGGTGTTTAGCCTGGCCTAGATTGGCAATGACCCATGGGTGGGCGGTCCCAGCTATATTCTGATTATTTTCCAGGTAAGCATTTCTTATAGTATACAAAGTAAGAAGTGTATGAATTCTGATCTCTGTTGGGTCAGTATATATATTGCTCTCTGCGCAGGTCTGGGTTGGTGGAACGGAGAAATGCCGGCACATAAGATCTCCAAAGACATGCTGGTAGGTTAATTGGCTTCTGTCTTAATTGGCCCTAGTATATGAATGTGAGTTAGGGACCTTAGATTGTAGACTCCTTGAGGGTAGGGACCGATGTGAATGTACAATGTATATGTAAAGCGCTGTGTAAATTGATGCTGCTATATAAGTACCTTAAATAGTAATAATAATGTAATTAGCATTAATAAAGGTGATAGCTAGTAATAGAGGTAAAGGAGGACAGAGGGTCCTTCAGTTGTAGTAAGACTCACTCCTCCTGAAACTTTCAAAAGTTTCTCACACTACTTTCCTTTATACAACAAACTTTTCAATAATAATTATGAAATTAAATAAATGATAATAGCCAAAAAAGAAACGCAGACAACGCAGTGTTTCTCAACCTTTTTTTAGTCAAGGCCCCCTTTAAAATCATACACAATCTCGAGGCACCCCCTTCTAAAATGTAAAAAAACGAAACAAATAGTTTTACATATCACAGCAACATCCACACATTTAGGACACCCAGCATTAGAGGTGATTTCGTCTTCCCAAGCAAATACACCTTTGAACTCTGGAACCGACTAGTATTCCAATGTTTCTCTTCTCCCCTTATTTAGCTAATACGACCCCAGTGCTGATGGAGAGGGGCAGGGGAGTGGCAAGCAAGATGCTGTGCATATGCACCCAATGTCCTCCTTATCAACCAATGACATCAATGGTTGTTAGGATGCCAGTGGCTAGAAGGTTGTAATGCTGAACAATGAAAACCTGTGGCTTTCTGTTACTAAAAGGCAGGCATGATCTACTCATCTTATATCTCACTTATCTTGGAGGTTAGTAGGAGAAGGGTCCCTTACACTGGTATTGAGCAAAGAGGTACCCCATTACATTGGTAGTTAGTGTAGTGTTCTGTTACATCACTGGTCAGTTAAGAAGGACACCCTTACAAGGGGTCAATGGAGAAAACCCCATTTGCAATGATGGATAATGGAGAAAAGTCCTCCTCCATTGGTGGTCAGTGTAGTGCCCTCTTACGCTAGTGGTCAGTGTTGTGTTTCCTGGATGTAAGTGGAGAAGCCTTCCCTTGCATTGTTGGCCATTGTAGTGTACCCTTGCAATGTTTAAGAGTGGTGGCCAGCGATGCTTTATGTCAGTGGGACAATATAATGCCACTTACACTGGTGTTCAGTGAAAAGAAAGTTCCTGCAAGCAGTTAAAATATCATTGTTGTCAACAGCTACTATAGTGGGGGGATGAGATGTCAAGCTGCACTGGTCCTGGGTTACTGGCTCTGCCAATTAATATCTGTGCCAGAACTATGTAGGCTTCATTAGTTTGGAAATAAATCTCCCCAAATGGCCTGAAGATTACTGCTGTGATTGCCCCTCCAATACCATTAAATAAATTAAAGGAGAGAGACCATCATAACTGTAGCAGCAGTTAAGGACCTATGCAGACCATAGATGGGGGGAATCGTTCTATTCCCCTATCAACACAGCTAGCGTTGAAGGGGGAATCCCTCCACAGAGCTATTGTGTTCTCCTGGCTGGGGGGTGCAGGGAGCCACCCCTGCCGGGAGAATACAGTGATTATTTCTAATAGCTTTAGCCGCTGGCAATAATCGCACAACAAATCTGACATGCTGGTTGTACCCAAGTCGATCGATGGATCGATCGATGGATCGACTTGGATATAATCAGCCTACCCATAGATGGTTCAACCTTTGACCCCTGAACCGGCTGAGATTTGAACTATCTATGACCTGCTTTAAATGTGCAGAGATCTCACCACTAATGTTGGAGAAATGCAAGAAGATGGTTTTACTTGAGGTATACTGTAAATACACTTATGACTCCTGTAAGCATCTCCAGCTTCTCATCCCTGACTCACACCTGCTGCACCCACAGATCCAGATGTGGCCACACAAGGCATCTAAACCTAGTAGGGTAACAACCAGGCAAGTGACAGTTGACAGGCAGTAGCAAATTTACAACCAGGCAAGTGACAGGCAATAGCAAATTTAGCAGAAGAGGAGCCAGGAGGGGACCTTCGGAATTTGAACTTAGAACTGGCTGTAATTTTGACTGGATTTTCATAAGCGAAACCTGTGGAAAGAAATACTGACTCTGCTGATCACCCTTTTTTGAAAATTCTAGCTGCTCAGCTGATATTCTGAACCTCTGACTTCGGTACTATTAGCCATTGACCAGGAACAAGTGTGCAGATAACTTCTGACTTTCCTTATCTGTATGCTGGTTCTGGGTCAGTGACTGAGAAAGTATTTTCACAAGTAAGCCAGCATTGCCAGCATCTTGGGTTTGGTAATATATATACATAAATATAATAAATACAATAATATAATAATATATAATATATAAAATAATATAATAAATACATAAATATAATAATACATACTATTTAATAGCCAGCATTGTTATATTACAAAATTTAATTCATTCATTTTACAAGTTAAATTTACAGAAAAGTAATGGTGAAAAAACCTTAGTGGGTATAAGAGATCATTCTTGTACTTTCATTTGTTGTGGTCCTCATTACTGGGAAGCGTGGCATGGGAGGTATCCTCTGCCTAAATATTATGTGCTATAAGTTGTGCTATTTCGTATCTTAGAAACTTGAGAGGTATCTCATTCTATTGGCCATTTTTGTTTGCTATACACTATTTGATGCATTGTCTCAGGAGGACCTCAGGTCCTTCCTCCCTGATTTTTGGAAGGAGTACTTAGTTCAACCTGGTGGAAACGTTCTTATATGGAGGCTGTGAACTAAGGACACCAGTGTTCAGAAACACGAACTGTTCTCTATTAAACATACTGTAAGACAGTTTCTAAAGCTGGCCATACCCAAGACAATTTGATAGTATATTGATTCAACATACCTCCCAGCTTTTTGAGATGGGAACAAGGGACACCTATTAGCAAAAGGATATTAGGATGTATATGTTGACACACACCCCTACCACACCCCCTTATTAGGAGAATTATACAAAAGAAATTATTAGTTTTTTTTATTCATTCTTACCTATGTGGATGCAGCATCAGACTGATGCTGCATCTGTCCCCCACCATCTCTGCACTGAGAACCGAGCCACCGAACATCGCTGATGGCTCGGTTCTCACAGATCCCAGAGAGGAGAGGTGCTGCCTGTCATTCAGTGTCTCTCCTCTCTGCTTCTCCACGCTCATTTGAGCACTGAGCTGTGGAGGGGCGGGGAGTGGCTGCCTCAGCGAGCCGACTGCCATCAATCAAGCCAGCTGGTGGATCCAGACTTGGGAAGTCAGGATGACGAGGTGCCTCGACTGATGGCAGTGACGTCAGCGGAGAGTGGACTTCAGACCGCTCTCTGCTGAAAACGGGTCACAGGAATGCAAAACGGATTGCACTCCTGTGACCCAGAGGAGAAGCCCAGCCTAAAAAGCTCAGGCTTAACTTCTCCTTTAAGCCGCAAGTACTTTTTTTACCACTACTATTCCTTTATACTACTGGCTTTTGAAATTTACAAATGCAGCAATTTAGACATTGAATGAAACGTTTAGCACTTGAAAACACCTTTTCAATTATAAAATTATATAAATTAGACCAAAATGAGGAACAAATGAGGAGGAATGAGGAACAGAGGGACATTGTTCCAAATCAGGGACAGTTCCTCCAAATCAGGGACAGTTGGGAGCGATCATACAATCTGTGTTAGAGTTGCCAAAAACTTGTAGTAGTGTGGGGGCCTGCCTAAACAGACCATTCAATTTCTATCTGATACACAGCTGTTGGTAGATCTAAGATCAGAGTGTCATATGTGTAATCAACTTCACCTCAATATAGTTCAGGTGAACAATTCTATCAGTTTCCAGCTATAAACCAGCAGTTCTGTATGCACAACTGACCACGTGTGAACCATTAGGTTGCCTCTGCCTACGATCTTAAAAAAAATGTTACCTTGACTTATTGTTTTTTTGGTGACAGATAAATGCAGTTTTGTTATAAAATGATAATGTTGCACTTTCCAGTACTTTTTTGGTTTACAGGATTCTATATTTATATATTGTTTAGCACATGGTGCATTAGTAAATGATGATTTTTCTGGCCTTGCGGGGTATGACTATTACTGGCATTGAAGCATAGTTCTAGTTTTATTATTTTTTTTTTTGTTTAATAAGTTTTTATTGAAAAAGGAATGCAGATACAGAAAATAAAGCACTTAGAAAATAAGTCATTGTTTTAACAGAGAAGACAAACGCAAGGACTTTCCAAGTACATTAGGCATGGGCCCTGAGCTATGTATGATTCTAGGTAAGTCCTTCAGTCAGAAAGTTTCATATTAACAATTGACTGAGTAATCAAAACATTATAAAATTGACAACAGTTTAAAAGTAAAAGAGAGGGGAAGAGATGAGAAGAGAGGGAGAAGTGGGAAGAGAGAGAGAGGGGTATGGGGAGAGAGAAAGAGGGTCAGGTAGGTAGACTGGCAGACATGGCAACACAATTAAGTTTAGAGCAATTACCATTAGTTTTCTGAAATCTCAGAGGAGTATGAACCCCCACTGTCAGTAAAAATGAAATAGCTGGTTAGGTGGGAGGACAATTTAGGAAGCCTGGGTATCCTGGGGGCTCAAAGAGATGATATCCTTGTAATAAGGGGTGTTGCAGAACGAAGACCAGGGGGCCCAAGTTAAAGTATATTGTTTAGTAGTGTCTCTTGCAATATGGGTAAGTTCTTCCATGAGGCTTACTTCGGATACTTTTTGTAGCCAGGATTTCATGGATGGAATTGTAGGTTGATTGCAAAGGGCGGGGATGAGAGCCTTGGATGTATTTAGGAGATGTGGAATAAGGGAGGGTTTATATCTTCCTATGGGCGTTGAGGTAGCGTGGAATAGAACTGTCCATGGATCAGTAGAAATATTGACCTTGGTAATCTGGGGGATCAAATCAATCACCTTAGACCAGAAAGGGCGAATGAGAAGGCAGGACCACCAGATGTGGGCATGGGTAGCATCATTTCCACAGTTCCTCCAACATAGTGGCGAGTTGGTAGAGAACATACGATGAAGTTTAACAGGTGTGTGATGCCATCTGGTGAGAAGTTTGAAATTAGCTTCCGCCATAGAGGAAGCAAGTGAAGATAAATGTGTAAGTTGGAGAACTTTGTCCTTTTTCTTGTCGGTGATATTGGCGCCCAGGTCAAGCTCCCACTTGGTCAGGTAAGCCGGATATGTAGGACTCTGCAAATCAATAAGAGCCTTATAAAACTGGGAAATACAATGTATTGGGGGATCCGTATGAAGAAACACTTGTTCAATTCTATTTAGGTCTTGGATGCCCCATAGCGGTTGGGGGAGAGTTTGAAGAAAACAGTTCAGTTGGTTGTACCTCCATGTGTGCATAAATGTAATTGGTTTTGATCCCAAAATCTCAGATAGAGGTTTAAGTGAATTGGAGCAAAGGACATGGTGCAAAAGTAACGGGCCCTCAGGTGACCAGGATTGGAACCCTGGGTGAATGGAGCCAGGCATAAAATAGGTATGATGCAGAAGAGGTGTCAGTGGAGAGTCATAAAACCATGAGAGTTTCTTATGTAGGCCATCCCAAACGTCCAAAGAGGATACAGTGAGGGGTGAGGTATTATGAGAAAGATTTCTAGAAGAACGTGGTATCCAAGGAGCAATGGAAAGATCCGAGCCACATAAAGAATGTTCTAGTTGTACCCGTAGCTTGGAAGCATTAGCATATTTGCAGTCTGCTATATGTGACAGTATTATAGCATGATAATAAGCTTTAAAATTAGGTAGAGACAACCCCCCAGAGTGTTTTGCTCGAAAGAGATCCTCCCTGGAGACTCTGGGGTGGCCGCCTCTCCATACAACGATCATGGTCTGAAGTAGAGCAAAAAAACCTATTGGAACCCTTAAAGGAATCATTTGTAGAATAAAGAGTATGCGGGGAAGCATGTTCATCTTGATTATATTTACTTTGCCCAGCCATGAGGGAGACTGGGGTGACCATTTCCTGAGGTCAGCTCGAATGTTGTTGAGGAGATGGATATAATTATGTCTAAAAAGGGAATGGAGGTGGGGGGTAAGGTATATGCCAAGGTATTTCATATGTATGGTTTCCCACAAAAGGGAAAAAGGAGTTTTAATTGATCAGCTACTGATTGGGGAACAGTAATGCTTAAATTTTTGGATTTTGATAGATTAATTTTGAAATTAGATAATGTTTGGAAGGTAGAGAATGCAGACATTAAGTTTGGTAATGAGATGCGTGGTTGTTGAAAAAAACAAAATGTCATCAGTGTAAGCTGCATATTTATGGAGTCTATGTCCGATTCAGATGCTATGAATATTTCTATTGTGTCTAATTGTGGCCAAAAAAGGTTCAAGAGATATAGCAAAAAGAAGGGGGGATAAGGGGCAGCCCTGTCTGGTTCAGTTGTGTAGTGTAAAGGGGTCACTTAGAGTGCCATTTATACGGATTTGTGCAGTGGGATTTGAATAAAGAGAGGAAATGCATTGAAACATCTTGGGGCCAAGGCCAAAATAGCGGAGAGTTGTCTTGAGATAGTCCCAGTCCACCCTATCGAATGCTTTCTCAGCATCTGTGGAGAGAAGGAGGGTGGACTTGGAGCATCTGCGAACATAATGAATCAAGGATAAGGTGCGGAGAGAGTTGTCTCTGGCCTCCCTATTAGGTATAAATCCAGTTTGGTCAGCTGTAATCCAATGGGGCAGAAGGGGGAACAATCTATTTGCCATAACTTTGGCGTAGAGCTTGGTGTCAACATTTAGAAGGGAGATGGGCCTATAGCTACCACATAGGATAGGGTCCTTGTCAGGTTTAGGGATGACGGTGATGTGGGCGGAAAGGGATTCCAGGCGAAGACCAGATTTGTGGGAAATGGAAATTGCATATGCCGTGAGATGGGGGAGTAAAATGACGCTAAAGGTTTTATAATATAAAATGGTGAAAATATCAGGACCAGGGGCTTTACCAGAGGGAGAGGATTTTAATGCACATTGAAATTCCTCTATGGAGAAGTCAGCTTCCATATCATTAAGGGCAGTCCGTGACAATTTTGGTAGGTTAGCCTCTTTCAAATAAGTGAGTATACGTTTACGTTTTTCTGCCAATGGCAAAATTGCCAGGCCAGGCCTCCACATTGTACAAGTCAGTACCAATTCCCCAGAAGGCAATTTTATTTTGGGTATTAAAGATAGAGTTTTTTGGCCACAAGGGATCTAGCTAATTATTTACCTGGTTTGTTGCCCCATTCGTATACTTTCTGGGATACATAGTGGAATTTCCGTTTAGTGTCAAGATCGAGGAGGGTTTTAAGTTCCTCTCTCTTAAGGGTTAGAGCTTCGAGGTGTGAAACATGTAATGATAGTTTATGTCGCTTATCTAGTTCAGCAATTTGCTCTAGAGTCTGTTTAAGCTGCTGACCATGCTCCCTCTTTCTCCTCGCACCCAATTCAATGAGACTATCCCTCATCGAAGCTTTATGCGCTTCCCATAGAACGGAGGGGGAAGTAACTGAGGATGCGTTTTCTTTGAATTATTGAGATAGAGTAGTAGATAACATAGAAACCTCTGTTAAATTGGAGATAAGAGAATCATTAAGCTTCCAGTTATTGGGACAGTGAGGCAGAGTGGGCATGGTCAAGCATATAGAAACAAGCGCGTGATCGGAGAGAGTGGCAGTACCTATGCAGGCTGAACGTAGGAGAGGGAGGTGGAGGTGATCTAGGAAAATGTTATCTATTCTGGAGTATGAGTTGTGTGTTTTAGAGACGTGAGAGTAGTCCCTTTCTTTGGGGTGGAGAAGACGCCAAGCATCCATAAGTTGAAGATCAAGGAGTCTTTTTTTGACCTGTGCTAATCTTTTGAATGGGATATTAGAGTGGCCTTGGGATGTATCAATAGTGGGTTCTAGAGGCATATTTATATCTCCCGCCAAAACTATCAGGCCCTCAGCAAATTGTGAAAGTTTTGTAAGAGTTTGGGTAAAAAAAATGGGTTGATTGTGATTAGGGCAATAAACGTTTGCAGAGTACATCTGGTGTTGCCTATGTACCCTTTAATAAAAAGAAAAAGACCATGATCTTCCGCTAACATATCAGTAAAACGAAATGATACACTCTTACTGAACCCAATGGCTACTCCTTTGGCCTTGTTGGTATCAGATAGACTGTAGTACCATTGTGGGAAGTGCTGTGAGTATAATTTAACAGACGTAGAATGAGTCAGATAAGTTTCCTGGAGAAAGGCAATATAGCAAGGGGAACTCTTCATTTCTCGCAGGACTTGATGCCTCTTCGCGGCCAGGCTAAGGCCCCATACATTATATGAGAGGATCTTTATAGTAGCCATTGGATTAGTGGCGAGTGTGCCAATAATTTATATAACCACGTGTGCCAGTAGAGAAGAAAAAAAAGGAAGGGGAGAGAAGGTGAGAAGGGGGGGAATAAGAAAAAGCCAGAAAAGGAGAGAAAAAGGAGAAAAAACACATACAGAAAACTCTGTAACAGTCTGTAAAACAGTTGGGAGTAGGAGGAAAATCATGCAGAAATCTGCAATGGTCCCAGTGGAGACGGGGGAAGCAAGCAGTCAAAACGGATTCCAGGAAGAAACCAATCAGCATAGTATAAAGGCTGCCAACTCCCACCAACCCCAGGAGGAGAGGGGCAAGGGACGTACGCCATTGTAAGAGCATGAACGATGAGCAGTGGGCTCCGTCAGCAAACAGCCTGTATAAAAAAGCAATAATAGCTGCAAACATTAGCAATGTTCTAAATGTACAACACTCCTTATACATCAAGTCAGTTAACAGCAAACAAAAATGATCATATAAAGTAAGGGTATACCAACAAACTAACCCAGTATGATCATAAGCGCAGTTTTAGAAAATAGGCATTGAGGTGTTCAATATAGTGAATCAGACCCGTAACATGGAAGAATGAGTTAAGATGTGAACTACAGGCGATGCATAGAGGCATGGTAGCAAGGGAGATGAGTGTATAGAAGGAGACATTTCACCCATTTTTCTGAGATGAGCCTGGGGTGGAGACAAGCTTCTGCTTTGATGGAGTTGGGAATTCCGGGGAGCCGAGAAGGTGGGTGTGGGGTTCTGCCAACCCAGGAGTTCCATATGCGGCAAGTTCATATCCTGGAGAAAAGCAGGGAGCTCCTCAGGGAACCGCAGCGTGGAGGAGCGATCATTTTTAGTAGCTATTAAACACGCAGGGAAGCCCCATCTGTAAGTAGCTCCATCTCCTTTCAATTGACCTAAGAGGGGTTTTAGGGCCCTGGGGTGATCAAGGGTCTCTGAGATGTCAGGAAAGATATTGAGAGTGGCCCCATCAAAGTCAATGTTAGGAGTATTCCTCAGATTGGACATGAGAGCAGTTTTATCTTCAAAGTAATGGAGACGACAAATCACATCTCTGGGTTGATCAGAGGTGATGTTGCGAGGCCTCAGGGCTCGGTGAACCCGATCGAATCGCAGAGCTTCAGTGACTGGGTTGCCTAGGATGGAATTAAGAATGCCTCAAATCGAGGATTCTAGGTCATTGTCCCTGGTTGCTTCTGGCAACCCCCGGATACGCAGGTTGTTTCTGCGATTGCGATTCTGGAGATCCTCGCGTTTGTATAATGAGGCCCTATGTGCATAAGCCAATTGAGTGACAGTCTCCTGTAGTTCTTAAAAGGGCTATCTCATATGAATCTTGGTGCTGTTCTGTCTCCTTTACCCTGATGAGTAGATGTGCCATATCCCCCCTCACCGTGGAGATCTCCTTTTTAATAGCTTTCTCCATACTGTGAAACATGCTCACCATCTCCCTTTTAAGTTCACTCACCAAGGAGGGCATATACGAGCCTGTAGGGGAGCCAGGATCATCTATCAGCTCCGAGCCGCAAAATGAGGCCGGAGAGCTTTCGCGAACGGAGGTGGCGTGCGAGGATGGGGAGATAATCAACCTCGAGGCTCTGGCCTCTCCGTGTGCTGGGGCTGTCTCTTTCCGCGGCCAGGAATCATTTTATTGACCCCACGGCAGCGGGGTCAAGTGTTGTTTGGGATTTCGAGGCATTGGCCAGCATTGCTAATAGCTTTTAGGCCGGAGGCTAGACAGAGCTTTTCTCAAGCATGCCCCCTCTCGTTTTTCCTGTTGTTGACTGTCCTTGTGCAATCCTAGAGTCCTAAATACAGAAAAAAGTGCAGCGCTGGATATATACAAAACCCATAAAACGGTGCTAATAAGTGATTATTATATATGAACCATGTACATTGGAAATAAATCAAGCACAAATATATGCACCTATGCAAAAGAAGTGCTTCACCATAAGGATACGTGTGTGGTTAATACCACCATAATGACATATCTAAGTAAAATTCAAAATACAAAACAAAAGTGTCCATAGAGGTTAAGGATTGAAGTGACTTTGTTGTAGAGATAAATTTGTGACTGTCACCGTGATGTACGCCTGTCACCTTGTGTGGATTAAAGGCTTACCAGACAGCCTCTGATCAGAGGCATAATAGCATCAACTCGTGGTGTTGTCCTCACAGGGAATGGACCTCTTCCAGGGTGGTAAATGTATGTCAGCAAACGATCTCCATAAGCCTCCAGACAGCGACCCAATGAGGAAAAATCACTCCCAGATATCCAAGGGGAAAAGAAAGGAAACTCCAATAGTGTAGAGCGTTTTGACTTTCCTTTATTAAAAATCGCCACATCGGCATCCATAAAACATTTTCCTTGCAAGGACGTATATTAAAAACAACTCAGCTCAAAAACGAAACTCCGCGCATGCGCCGTCGGTACGAGCGTGTCTACCCTACGGCCGTTTCGTCAGAAATGACATCATCAGGTGCCCCTGATGATGTCATTTCTGACGAAACGGCCGTAGGGTAGACACGCTCGTACCGTGCCGTGCGCGGAGTTTCGTTTTTGAGCTGAGTTGTTTTTAATATACGTCCTTGCAAGGAAAAAGTTTTATGGATGCCGATGTGGTGAAGCACTTCTTTTGCATAGGTGCATATATTTGTGCTTGATTTATTTCCAATGTACATGGTTCATATATAATAATCACTTATTAGCACCGTTTTATGGGTTTTGTATATATCCAGCGCTGCACTTTTTTCTGTATTTATCTAGTAGTGCCCTTTATCAAGGTTATAGTGCTTAGCTGCAGGATATTCCTTCATAGGTTGTTTTATTCACTTTGAAATTGATTTACACACCTAGCGTGAATTTTTTCTTTTATAAATAATCCTAGAGTCCTGTTCTCTTCCTAGGTGAAAAGTACACTAGGTTATATGACAGAGGATTGTTGTATGCATATTGCGGCTTCTTTGCATCACTTATTTTTCTCCATCAAGTCATAGACCACAAGTGGACAGTTATAGAAGCAGATAGAGCAACAAAAAACCTCCTTGCTTATAGTGAGTGAATCCCTACAGTTAGGTAATATGTTAGGTGGGTACACCTAACCCTGGGCACCCCACCTCAGCCCCGGGACAGACAATCTGTCTGGGGCCCCTCCTCCCTTTATATCAGCTGGGCACAGTTTACAGCCGACTTGTGAGTACAGCCTCTTTGCTCCCTAACAGCTTTGTCTCCCTTTTTAAAAGGTAGCATTCATTAACGTAAATCTTTTGCATTTATAGCTTAATCTTTGCACCTAACTCCTGACGAATGGTAAAGAGCCATGAAACACGTAGAATTTTTTAGGATGCCCTGACAGGGTCGGCGTATCATCTATCTAATTTTATTGGCGTGTATATACTACCTATTACCTAGATTTTATTAAGTCCAATGTTATGTATGTGTATGTATATTCCTGTGTGTGTACATGGCAACTCTTTTGCATATGGTTTATCACCAGCTATAAACGCATTATGTATCTCTTGTATATAGAATGTTCAAATGTACCTGTATTTGATCGATAAAATATATATGTATACTTTATGCAATATTTGTACATGTCGTGTGCTTCAGTGAGTGTGCCATTACCGGCGGCTCCCACGCACATTCGCAGGAGTGATGTCATCGCGGCCAATCACAGCGCTGGGGCCGCGATACCCAGAAGTAACCCGGAGTGATGTCGCCGGCCGGTGTTGTGTACTGCAGCGAGGGCTTTGATCTCAGGTGAGTATTACATAATGAGCTATAAACAAAGCCTGGGGAATGCCCAGGAAAAAATTCCAAGCCTACTTACCACCAGCTCGCAGACAACCAAACTGACCTGTCTAACAGTATGTGTTAAAAACAGGGGTTTAGTCCGCACGCATTTGCAAACGCATGCGTAAGCCACAGAGCCTCGTCACAGCACTCTGATATCTGTAGTCCTAACACTAAAATATGAGTGTCCCCACAGTGAAGGCACATGCATTCTGATGGATAAATGAGGGCAGGTGGACTGAAGGGCAGCCCACCCCTTCTTAAAGGTACAGGAGCACACCAGACACCCAGCAAATAGCACTATGGCTGCAAAGGTGCTGGTGCGTTGCTGGACCAATACAAACACCAACGTGATCTCAAAAAACTTGCCACCACCCTCATTTATAGCTGGTTATCGCAGTAAGGAGCATTGGAGGGCTGCAAACAGATATAAACAAAGCCTGGGGAATGCCCAGGAAAAAATTTCAAGCCTACTTACCACCAGCTCGCAGACAACCAAATTGACCTGTCTAACAGTATGTGTTAAAAACAGGGGTTTAGTCTGCACGCATTTGCAAATGCATGCCTAAGCCACAGAGCCTCGTCACGGCACCCTGATATCTGTGGTTCTAACACTAAAATATGAGTGTCCCCACAGTGGAGGCACATGCATTCTGATGGATGCTATGCATACTAGCTCATTATGCCTTTGTCTTGCAGGTGTTAGTTTTTTTTTCAAAGTGAGTTTACAACCACTTTAAAGTCCCACTATTTTTCTCCTCTGTTTTTATGTTGAGAGGATTCTGTTTTTATATATTGTTTAGCACGTGGTATATTAGTAAATGGTGGTTTTTCTGGGATTGCAGGGTCTGACTGACTATTACTGGCATTGAAGCGTATTTCTAATTTACTGTTGTTGACTGTCCTTGTGCCATCCTAGAGTCCTGTTCCCCTCCTAGGTGAAAAGTACACTGGGTTATATGCCAGAGGATTGTTGGAATCATTCAGTAGGCTGTATGCATAGTTCGGCTTCTTTGCATCACTTATTTTTGTCCTTCAATTCAAAGACCACAAGTGGACAGTTATAGAAGCAGATAGAGCAACACAAAACCTCCTTGCTTATAGTGAGTGAATCACTACAGTTAGGTAATATGTTAGGTGGGTACACCTAACTCTATAATGAAGAAGCTTCAAATAGAGAGCTTTTTGTTGGTCTTCATTCATCAAACAGTGAAGCTTAATGTACAGTGTTTTCCTTCACAGGGGTTTGTTCCAGCTTCAAACAGCAAAAAAATCACATTCAGTCTCCTGGTTCTGATGTCAGTTCCTCACCCCTCCCAGGTTCCACATGCAAATGGTAAGGGACCTCTTTGCTTAGGCCAGAAAGCCTGGATGCACACATCTTCTGTACTCCCCATTTACGAACTCCAGTTTATCTTATGATTATGCGTCAGCAGCAAGGACCGACACTTCAGTTCTGGGTGCAACATCTCTGGTCTGGACACCCATCCACAGGGTGTCCGTTTCAGTCACAGCCCAAGCAGCACTGGTTCCTGAAAGGAGGCCCGACTTAAAGGATAACGAAACCCAAGGCCAAAAATGTATTATATTGCATTATATTTTTTCAAGCTGAGAACATTTTCAGCAAGTACAGAAAATACCCATTGATCTTGCTAAAAATGCAGTGTCCTGTGAGGTATAACCAAACATAAAGTGCCACTCCAGGCTCCACTGATTACACAACCTGATGGTTCAATCCATATCAAGTGCAGCTTCCATGGGGCTTGTCTTGACTGATTATCAACAAACAGGAGAAAGATGAAAGCGCACACCTAAAGCTGCTCAATTTCAAATGTGACAGGAGGGCTTCAGCTCTATCCCCTCCCAAACCACGGCCTCTACGTTTCACCCTTCATGTGCTTAATCATAGAGGTGGTAGTGAAGAAGTGTCTCAGAATTGTATGCATCATCAACCGGTTCTTATCACTCCATGTACTGTATGGCACTGTGCTAGTTCATGAAATGCACCTACAGCGCTTATAGATTATAATGGCTGAAGAATAATTCAGTTTGTTATGAGATTCCAAAAAAATGCCCACAAAAAAAGAAAATGGATGAAAAAGTAAAAATAGTGAAAAACACCAGCTGAATCAAACTGACAAAAAGGAGGAAAAAAAAAAGTGAAAGACAAATGAAAGAAAAATCGGAATAAACATATGGGATCCTATGTCCAGTAAAAACAGCATCTTTATTAAAGTTGAACATTACCCAAAAGGGGAAGTCCTGCTTGTTTGCATCCCCCCCCCCCCCTTCCACTGCCACATTTGGCACTGTTTGGAGGGGAGCGGGTAATGGGTTTTGACAGGTACCCGCTCCCGCTTCAGATGCATAACGGCAATCTGAGCTGAAAATTCGGCACCCTCTGCTTCCCTCTTCTGGGACACATCACAGGTCCCAGAAGACTACAAGACCAATCACAAGGCGCAATAGGAAACTATCTGTGAAGCCGCTAGGCCTCACTGCCTGTTTTCCTTACTGAGATGCTGGCGCCTGCACCCAAAGCCGATTGAAGAATCTATTCATGTGAGGACAACGCTGGATCCCTGGACAGGTAAGTGTTCTTATTTTAAAAGTCATCAGCTACTGTATTTGTAGTTGCTGACTTTTAATTTTTTAGGGGGAGGCTGGAGCTCCTCTTTAACATCAGTTTAAAAACATAATTGCAACAATCCAAAAAGTGTAAAGAACAAATGGTAAGAATGAATGACTAACCAAAATAGATCTGCAAGCAAGCAGATCTTACAACAAACGGGTCTACAAAAGACAGATCTACAAATGGCATCACTGAAATTGGACTCTTAGCCAAACCAATGAATAGATGTGTGTATATATATATATATATATATATATATATATATATATATATATATATATATATATACTGTATATATGTATGCATGTCTCAAGAGTTATGGTGAACAATCAGCGGTTATAAGCTGCAAACCACCAATTGTCCTGCCTCCATGTAAAGGAGATGAAGAGATCAAGACACGTTTGTACTCCATTTCAAAAGAGAAGAATAGGGTGACAACCATGGATCCCTCTATAGATACAGTGAAGGGGTAACATAGCCAATCAGGGGCAGGAAATGTGTTCTTTGCAGGATTGGCAAATAAAAATAAAGCATAAAGAGCTGGAAAAAAATGAAAACTAATGCAACCAGCACAACAAGGACTGGTAGACTATTCAATATAAAAACATTTTTGGTTTTGGATTTAGGTAAGCTTAAATGCATTCTCCTTTGTGCAGCAAAGCCAATCCTCTCATGAGTTATCTGTTCTGAAGACTTAAGTGCCCTTTCACTGCCAAAATCATCCCTTAGCCATTTATGTACTGCATTTTGACAGCAATAGCTCAGGGAAGCACAGCTGAGAACTGGTTAGCTTGGGTTTTGTAAAATTTGACATCAAAAGTATACGTTACACCAAATAAACCTGCTCATTTCTGATGTGGTTTATCTCCCCAGAAATCGATTATATTTCTAATTCATGGTACACTAGACAGGGAAAGGTGTGGGATGAAATGTGTTCATATGGTTTAACTGCTTGCCGACCACCCGCCGCAGTTATACTGCGACAGGTTGGCTCGGCTGCTCAAATCGCCGTAGGTGTACGTCAGGCTCGTACACGGCGATCTGTGGGAGCGCATTTGCGTCCATTGGCCAGCGGGGGGGAGCCAATCAGCAGGTCCGGCAGACTCAATATCTGCTGGCCGCCCGCATCGTTCCCCACAGTGACAGAACAGGGATTTGCCATAGCAAACAAGGCAGATCTCTGTTCTGACAGGGGATGACACACAGATTCTGTCTTTCTGCTATGCAGGAAGACGGACCTGTGTGTTGTTCCAGGCAGCCCATCCCCCATACAGTTAGAACACACAGTGAGGGAACACATTTAACCCCTTGATCGCCCCTGATGTTAACCCCTTCCCTGCCAGTGCCATTAGTACAATGTCAGTGAATATTTTTAGCACTGATTACTGTAATAGTTTCACTGGTTCCCAAAAAGTGTCAAAAATGTCATTTAGGTGTCCGATCTGTCTGCTGCAATGTCGCAGTTCCGCTAAAAATCACAGATGACTGCCATTACTAGTAAAAAAAAAAAAAATAATAATAAAAATGCCATAAATCTATCCCCTATTTTGTAGACGCTATAACTTTTGCTCGAACCAATCAATACACGCTTATTGGGGTGGTTTACCAAAAATATGTAGCAGAATACAAATTGGCCTAAATTGATGAAGAAATTAGATCCTTTAAATTTTTTTATTGGGTGTTTTTTATAGCAGAAAATAAAAAATATTGTATTTTTTTTTCAAAATTGTCAGTCTTTTTTTGTTTATAGCGCAAAAAATTAAAACCGCAGAGGTGATCAAATGCCACCAAAAGAAAGCTTTGTGGGAAAAAAAGGACATCAATTTTGTTTGGTTACAACGTTGCACGACAGCACAATTGTCAGTTAAAGCGACGCAGTGCCGTATCGCAAAAAATTGGCTGGTCAGGAAGTGGTGCGCTGGAACGCAAGCTACGCAGGCTGGAAGTGACGAATCAGATTGGCCACCGGAATGCGTCACTTCCGGTCTGCGTAGCTTGCGTTCCACGCTAACACGCACTTCCGCTTCCGGGTTCTGGTTGTCGTGCTTTCTACAGAGAACTGGCAGCTCACCGGCTTTCCCACTTCCCGGGCACCTATAGAGACTTAATCACCACTTCACCACCATTTCATCCTCCAGCGGCATATCATCTATGTGCACTGTGACTAAGCCAGCTCCTTACCACACGGGCAGCAGCTCAGACCGAAGAATGACCCGGATCCTTTTCTCATATGCCTGAAACCATTTCCCTCTTGTGAGTAGCCATTTGGCTTGTGTTGTCCTATTAAATGATTATTTTAATACTGCACTGAGTCTGGTGCGCCTTGTCTTTGTTCTATTTCGATCTCAAGCATGCACGGTGGGGAACCAGCTGTGAAACAGCAGGAAATCATAATTGGCTCCCACATCCAAGAAGCTGGTGCTGGGGATCCAAACCAGCAAAGAACCAGTCTGGGTAAAGACATTGCTGGACTCCTGGGCTGTAGAAGGCCTGTTTCCTAAAAGTGAGCAGCGACTTATTTTATTTTTTATTAAAGCGGTAGTAAATCGCCATTTTTTCTTCTTTTTTTTTTTTTTTTAACCTGTAAGGGAAAGTTATAATGTGCTAGTACCTTGAAACTAAGAACTCCAGCTGTCACCACTGAAGGTGCTTCCATCTTCACCCGGTCTTCCTTCCTGTTCCGTGGACTCCGGCTGTGTCACTGGACGGAGCCACGATGACGTCACTCCCATGCATGAGCGTGGGAACCACCGTTTACAACACAGGACTCTGAAGGAATGGCACTGGTATGTTGTTTCTTCAGAGTGAATGCGCCGGTGACGTAACCAGCTGGATCTAATGTAAATACCTCCTAAACGTTTAGGAGATATTTACAGTACCTATTGGTAAGCCTTACTATAGGCTTACCTATAGGTAAAAATCATGCATGGGAGTTTACTCCCACTTTAAATGACCACTTTAAATGAAAGTTGAAATCCTTGCCTCCCACTGCTGATACTGTTTGTAATAAATCACACTGTAAAAACATTTTTTTTTGGAGCGCTCCACAATGGGGATAAATTCACTGAGCCGCAATGTCTCCTGCTGGCTTCCAGTGTGCTTTTCATTGTTGAGGGGGGACAGAGCTCCATCTAACCAACTGCAATAAACCGATCACTTCAACAAATCAGAATGAGCTGTGCGATCATGTGACCACTCTAAAAAAGTAAAAAGAAAAGGATTGTACACTGTGAATTCTTGCAAACAGTATGCAGCATGTTTCTCATTCTTAGAGAGGCAAAGCTTTGAACTTTGTTTATTTTAGCCTTTCCTTCTACTTTGAATTAAACACATATCATAAAGCACACTGCACTCTCCACCTTGGATCCAACTGTTTGTGCCCTGTGCCAAGCATCAAATACCTTTCATAAACACAGTCATGAAATTTAAATCATACAAAATGTGATTCCAAGCACAACTAGTCAGCTGTGATGTTCCTAAAGCTAACCGATAGTGCTCTGTGGATCCTTTATCATGTTTGAAATGTTTATTTGTCAAACAAAAATGTATATAAGTATCACAAATTTATATAAAACAAAAAATGTAGAATGTAAACCAAAATGATAACTGACCAAAAGTAATGTTGGTTTCTTAACCACTTGACCACTGGGCACCTAAACCCCCTTCCTAACCAGACCAATTTGCAGCTTTAGGTGCTCTCACATTTTGAATGACAATTACGCAGTCATGCACCACTGTACCTATATGAAATGTTGTCCTTTTTTCACACAAATAGAGCTTTCTTTTGGTGGTATTTAATCACCGCTGGGTTTTTTATTTCTTGCGCTATAAAAGAAAAGAGACCGAAAGTTCAGTAAAAAAATGCATTTTTCTTTGTTTCTGTTATAAAACTTTGCAAATTAGTAATTTTTCTTCATAAATTTTGGCCAAAATTTATACTGCTACATATCTTTGGTAAAAATAACCCAAATCAGTGTATATTATTTGGTCTTTGTGAAAGTTATAGAATCCGCAAGCTATGGTGCCAATCTCTGAAAATTGATTACACCTGAAGTACTGACGGCCTCTAAAATAAGGCTTACCTGTAGGTACTGGAAATATCTCCTAAACCTGAACGGTTTAGAAGATATTTACCATATGCAATATCACAGATGTCATCGGCACATGCGCACTGAAAAAAGGTCACAATCGCGCCGTTTCTATAGGGCCTGTGCTGTTACTGGTGGCCCCTGTGCACATGCACGGGAGAGTGACATCATGCGACTCCAGCCAGGCCACCAGCGGGGACATCGCAGACTTTGTTTGCAGGTAAGTGCAACATAATGGGCTAGTATGCATCATTATGCTTTTACTTTGCAGGGGAAAAAAGAGGAAGTAAAACCCATCAGGGTTTAGTTCCTCTTTAATAAAACAAAACTTGAAACAGACGTACTGTATAAAGCCTCGTACACATGATTGGATTTTCCGACGAGAATTGTGTGATGACAGGCTGTTGGTAGAAACTTCGACCGTTTGTACGATCCATCGGACAGTTGTTGTCGGATTTTCCATGGACAAAAGTTGGATGGCAGGCTTTCAAATTTTCCACAGACAAATGTCTGTTGTCGGAGTTTCCTAGCGTGTGTACACAAGTCCGTTGGACACAAGTCCAAAATACAAACACGCATGCTCGGAAGCAAGGACGAGCCAGAAGCGGTAGGTCTTGTAAACTAGAGTTTGCAATGGAGAAATTAACATTCGTGACGCAGCAAATTATGAAATCTCGAAATGCAGCGCACAATTCTCTTCTTCTTTAATGGGATAATAATGAAGCTACTTTGCTGGTGATACTGATGGAGTTATTGCAACCAAATTTTCAAATGCTTTTTTTTTTCTAGTGATATCAAAAATAATATTATTATGCTTGTTATTTATTTTTTTTTTTTTTTGGTGCCACAACACCATTATCCCGTAAGAAACTATGTTGGTGTCCCTTGTTAATTACATTGTATTTTTTTAAATGTAACTGTCTCCTACCAAACTGTCATTTAAAGTAAAACACATAGCCAAGTATTATTCTCCACATTTTTTTTATTGTGCATTAAAAAAGAAAACAAATAAAATTAGACATGCTATCTGCCAATAGAACTTAACCAAAAAGTGCATTCTATGCATCCAAAAAACGAACTGAAAAGCCCAAAATGAAAAGCGCAAAATTAAAAACTCGAATCAACACTCACCAAACTTCTACTAACACAAAATTAGCAGAAGGAGCCCAAAGGGTGGCGTTAAAGAGCTGAAAAACCACGTAGTATGGCACTACGTTCGTGTTTGTTGGCCGACAATTGTGTGCCGTTTGTATGCAAGACAAGTTTGGGGCCAATGCTCTTCGGACAAAAGTCAGAGGTTTTGTCTGCAAAAAATCCGATCGTGTGTATGAGGCTTAAGACACACAATAATGCAGCTCTGTATTTGTTAATACATTATTAAATATAAAGTATTTTTTATTGTGTTGTGTGAGTACTTAAATGTGAACTGGTATCAGCCTCTTACAGTACCCAATACATTAAAGCTCGATCTGGAAGCAGGAGAAGCAGCACAGGGATCAAATCAGCTGGATTGTACTGCTGCTTCTACTTTCACTCTTTGGCCACAGAGGGGGGAACGAGACCTGTGAATGTTACTTAACCACTTCAGCCCCGGAGGATTTTACCCCCTTCCTGACCAGAGCACTTTTTGCGATTCTGCACTGCGTCGATTTAACTGACAATTGCGCGGTCGTGCAACATTGTACCCAAACAAAATTGACGTCCTTTTTTTCTCACAAATAGAGCTTTCTTTTGGTGGTATTTGATCGCCTCTGCGGTTTTTATTTTTTGCGCTGTAAACAAAAAAAGAGTGACAATTTTGAAAAATCGCAATATTTTTTACTTTTTGCTATAATAAATATCCCCCAAAAATATATAAAAAAACAATTTTTTTCCTCAGTTTAGGCCGATACGCATTCGTTCTACATATATTTGGTAAAAAAAAAAAAAAAATCGCAATAAGCGTATATTGATTGGTTTGCACAAAATTTATAGCGTTTACAAAATAGGGGATAGTTTTATGGCATTTTAATTTTTAATTTTTTTTTATTAGTAATGGCGGCGATCTGCGATTTTTATCGGGACTGCGACATTATGGCGGTCACGTTGGACATTTTTTACACTATTTTGGGACCACTGTCATTTATACAGCGATCGATGCTATAAAAATGCATTGAAAACTGCGTAAATGACACTGGCAGTGAAGGGGTTAACCATTAGGGGGCAGTGAAGGGGTTAAGTGTGTCCTAGGGAGTGATTCTACCTGTTATGGGGCTGAGCTTTACCACACAGGACAGTGATCACTGCTCTTGATGACAGAGAGCTGTGATCTCTGTCCTGTCACTAGGCAGAACGGGGAAATGCTTTGTTTACAAAAGCATCTCCCCGTTCTTCCTCTCCGTGACACGATCGCAGGCACCCGGCGGACATCGAGTCCGCGGGAACCACGGTCACGGTGACCGCGGTGGGTGCGTGCCCGCGGCACCACTTCTTAAAGGGGACATACCTGTAAGCCCTTTTGCCTACCAGCGCCATTCTGCCGACATACATCGGCGTGCACTGGTCGGCAAGCGGTTAAAGTGGTTGTAAAGGCAGAAGGTTTTTTATCCTAATGCATTCTATGCATTAAAGGGGTTGTAAAGGTTAATTTTTTAAAACAAAGATTAAAATGTTATACTTACTTGCTCTGTGCAAGGGTTTTGCACAGAGTGGCCCCGATCCTCCTCTTCTGGGGTTCCTCAGTGGCGCTCCTTGCTCCTCCTCTTCTTGAGTGCCCATACGGAGAGCCACTTTCCATGGGGGCACTTGTGCAGGCACGCTCCAGAATCCTGCTGCTGTGTCTATTGACACAGACAACAGGACTCAGCCCCACCCCCAGCTCCTGTGCCACTGGATTTGATTGACAGCATCGGGAGCCAATGGCTGCACTGCTATCAATCTATCCAATGAGGACCCAAGTCAGCGGCTGGAGCTGTTGTGCTCATCTCTGTCGCTGGAACGATTGGGCTCAGGAAAGTAAAAGTGGGGCTCTGGGGAGCTGCTGCACTACAAAAGGTTTATTACCCTAATGCATAGAATGTATTAAAGTGAAAAACCTTGAGGGTTTACAACCCCTTTAAGATAAAAAGCCTTATGTGTGCAGCAGCCCCCCTAATACTTACCTGAGCCCCATCTCTATCCAGTGATGTCCACGAGTGCCTCGGCCATTCCAGGACTCACCCTCCTGATTGGCTGTGACACAGCAACAGCACCACTGGCTCCCGCTGCTGTCAATTAAACTCAGTTAGTTAATCAGGAGCGATAGGGGGCGCGGCCGAACCATGGCTCCGTGTCTGAATGGACACAGAGCTGCAGCTCAGCTCGAGTGCCCCCATAGCAAGCTGCTTGCTCTGGGGGCACTCAACAGGAGGAAGGGGTCAGGAGCTCCAGCCAGGGACCCAAGAAGAGGAGGATCCGGGCTGCCCTGTGCAAAACCACTGCACAGAGCAGATAAGTATATGTTTGTTATTTTAATAGAAAAAAGAAACAAGCCCTGACCTGCCCTGCCAGACAGGGCTGTGTGATGTACCTTTAATATAAAAACAAATATTTTGGCAAGTAAAACAGATCCCATAAACCTGAATGTATTTCTTCTGTGCATTTAGTGTGTTTACTGGAGTTCAACTTTGTACTGAGTACAGCAAACAATCAGAATTTAGTCTGCTGATGTCAGCCAAAAACCAGATGTTTTTTGCCCAGTTGCTTTAGGTTACAGCGTTACAATAAAACCTAATTTTTAAGAAAATATCTCTTTTTTTGAATAAGGACAAATGTCCCAAATTACACCATCAAACTACATCCAAGACATCATTCACATCCTATTCCCACATTCAGAATATCCTAATAAAACCTTAAAAAATAGCATCTAATGAAATCTTTGTCTCAGCCTCTTTATATCTTAAAGAAGCCCTGGCAAGAGACTCAGTTCTTTTTCATCGTTTGCATTTACATATGGCCACATAGAACGTATTAAAGAGATTTGCGCCAACATCTTTCATTATGTAGCAATGTATTTTTGTCCAAGTTTAATATAGTCAAGACCTAACCCTCTGAGCTCTCTCACAACGTCTACTGTGATCAGAAAGCCAATGACTGATTTACTGACTTTAATTTCTTATTGTCTTTTGTAAAACCTGACAGTGAAAGAATGATAATTAATATCATATAATGAAATGTAGCTGATCTGTTGCCACATAACTCCTCATCATAAATAAACATGAAATGGCAGTATAGCACAGGCAGGTATGATCTGCCGATAAATGACTTTATGTCTGAAAATGATGGATGTATGCTGCATGTCCATATCACTTTATGAATAAGTGGAAATTATTCATAAAAGTATATGCACTATGATCGATAATATACTAAGTGAATGTTTAGGATGAGAAGACATTAACAGTTGAGAAACCTTTGTGACTGTGGATATATTTATTCACCAGAAAAAGCTAGAAACATTGTTTGCCTTTACTGGACCTATATGTCCTTTAACAGCTTCGGGGCCTTAGCCATTCAGCCATTGGGGCTGAAGAGTAATATGCTGTACTTGAGGGTATAGGGGAGCATGTGACTCACTCCCCTTCTTTTCATATGTCAAGGCTGATTGTTGGTATTGGTCCAACATTGTCTCATATGGGCAGATAGACAATCCACAGACCTGTGTAAGAAGTCTTGGCTTTCAGGAACATGCTGGCCATACTGCAGCTGGGGTTTCTGAGGCGCGGCCCTGCGGGTACCCATCTTACTGTGCGCAATCGCCACTGACACTGGTTCCAAGTAGCCTATATAAGTGCAGCAGCTGCACTAGTCCATTGCTGTCTGATCTGCAGCTATACCCGTGTTCCTGTATCTGATTATGCTGACTTCTGTGTTTGACCCGGATTGCTCCTGACTTAGCTTGAAGACTACCTGCCCTGACCTTGGGTTGTCTCTGGACTTTGTTCTGCCTTCTGCTCATCTGCCTGATCTCGTGCTGCCAACCTCTGCCTGTACCTGATGATTCTTTTCTGCCATCTATGCCTCTATCTAACCATCTGTTGCTGACCTGGCTTGTCTGACCATGCATCCAGTTGTTCATCTATCCTGCTTGCACCTGCCTAGCTCCCGCTGGAGCTTCCTCAACTGTGGGACGCAAGTCTTCCTGCACGTTCAAGCAGTCTTTTTATTCTGTAGCATTAACAGAACCTTTCATTAAAAACATTTGAACTAAATAATATATATAGATGTCCACATAATTTTGGCTCTATGGTGTAGGTGTGATTGGCAAGTGTCCACAAACTTTTCACCATATAGATAGGTAACGATGTATCTTCCAACATTTTAGGGAGAAAAATGATAACAACTTACCCAGTGCACCCAACCCAGTTATTAATATGGGGATGAGATGCAGCAGGAGTAGAATGGAATAGCAAAACAACTATTTGACTACATCGCTCTGACTAAAGGCTGTACCTTATGGAGGGATGGGGGTTGGTAAATAAAGTCTAAATCTACACACTTGTGTACAATGCACATGCTTGATGCTCTACCCACAAAATATTATGTAATTACGCATAAGCAGGAGTCTTACAGACACACATAAGCCTCAGGACAAAATATCACTTTTGGAAACTCTTCCATTACATACATTTCTGTCTGAATCTAATGTAGAACTTTATTAAAAACACTTGTGGGCTACTTAACAACCAGCAACTGTTGAGACAATAAATCTTTTGGTCAGTAATAAGCAGTGGCGGCCTGTCCATTAGGAAAGAACAAAATATTACAGCGCACACATGCAAAAAATACATTTACCTCCTGCAAGGCTTATTTAAAACACCTAGAAATTTTCAAAAAACATTAGCACATTAACAAAGATATGGGGATTTGGTCACACCATATTGCTATATGGTGCTTAAGCCCACTTACTGTGACAAAGTACCCCAAGATTAGTGGGTCCTACACTATCCATAGACTGGGAGATCCTGCTTCTCTGAACCATGGGAGCAATACACTCCTCTATATGGGAGAACTGAGGTCTCCACCCATGACACAGGTGGACACTAATGAGAGGCACTGATGAGGGAGTGGGGTGCTCCTCACCCAAAAGGACTTGATCAGAATCTATACAATAGACAAACAAGAAATTTGGGGGCACACCCAAAAAGATGCAATAAATATGGTGCAGCCATAAGACCTACAACAGAACAAAATATTACAAAATATTACAAAATATTATATGGGGATTTGTGACCAAATCCCCATATTTTTTTATAATGTTTTTTGAAAATGTCTAGGTGTTTTAAATAAGCCTTGCAGGAGATAAATGTCTTTTTTGCATGTGTGCGCTGTAATATTTTGTTCTGATCTATTATTTACGCCCTTTTATTTATGTCAACAGGCGACGACACCCATGCATGCCATTCCTTTGCAGTGTATGATGTATTGTGTCACAGGGAAACAATGCTCCCAGTTTGGCTTTCTACTTCTTTAGCTAACTGCAGTGAACTTGCATGCCAATTTTTTTCAACCCTTCCTACCAGAAGATTCTCCTGACAAAGTGTTACCTTCCGTGGACGTTGTGGGTGGATCTATGGTCAGGAGTTGGGCACAATATAGTGAAGGCTTCTATCTACAACCAGTGGGTCACTGTCCTATTCAAGAAGAAGCGGGGCGAGGTCTCTAGCCAGAACTCGATCTTACTGCCAACGGCTGCCTATCTCTGATAGAAAAGTCTTGTCCTAGGATGTTCACTGTTGGGTGGAAAGCAGAGCAGTTACAGTACCCAGCAGTTACAGTATCCAATACGGGGCAGGGTGGTCAGTGTTATTGGCATGGGAAGCCTGCAAAAAAGTCATTAACGAAAATGCACTGGGTGAGCTAGGTCAGCATGGCAGGGCAAAGCAATGTATAAAAGCTTTCACAGAGTTGTACATGCCCTAGGAACCAGGGCAAATGTTGGCTACATTGACACCGTTTGAGTCTATGGTATAACAAGCATGATCTAACTTAGAGCTGTTTATTAAAATAATAGGCAACTTCAGGCAAACAGTTAAAAAATATAGCTGAAATGTGTATTTAGGAACGGCTTAACTTGCATAGTTTTTCAAGTAACAAACACACTTTAATGATCCACGAGCCCAGCAGTGCCTAACAGCTAAACACTGTTGAGAATCTGCCTCCAATCTGGACTAGTAGAGAATCTCCCCAAACCAATGACAACCACACCGAACTCACTCCTTCATGCATATTCATCCAAGTAACCCCTCAATTGTCTAAACAGCTTGCCAAAGTGAGACTTCTTCTATTAAATTATTTCAAACTGCAGCTGGTGTGTATAAATTCAACATAAAGACATTTCAGTTAGTTAATATGGCTGAAAAAAAAACATGCTCATTAAATTTGTAAGCATGCATTGTAACCAAGTGTTTTTAATACTTCCTAGCAGTTGGTCATTAATTCAGGCCAATTCTGACATTTGGTTTTCATTGTTTATACAAGTCATAGTAAATAACTGCCATTGGAAAAAAAAGATTTTTTACACACTTTTCAGTTTATTGACTAAATTTTGCTTTACCCATAATGTCTATTCTGTAAGGTCAGCAGGTTACAGAATTTAACATTGCACTTTAAATGCATAATTTACTTTGTCTTCCCGTGACCCTTTGATGACTCTTTTCAGCCATAAAGTCATTGATTGTGTGTCCTTTCCTTTAGCTTCCGTAAATCTTCTAAATAAGATCCTAAATTACTAAATGTAAATTAAGTGTGTAAGCGACTTTAAAGTTGAGACAAAAAATAATTGCCTGCATAGCGGTTTGGCAGCCTATTTAATTATTGCATGTACTTATTTAATGCTTAGGCAAAGAAGAAATATAATATTAATATACTATACAAATGGAACATATTTTAAATCCACTCTAACAGAATTGTCCATGTAAAATGCAATGTTGCAGGTAGCAAGGTCACATAAAGTATGAATTAATATGTAACTAAAGCTAATAGTACAGGATAATAATGTTGTATTGCAGAAATATGTAAAAAGGAATTTTGCATTGTAGGACAGTTGGCTAAATGTTTATTCGCTGCTTTTATACTGTTTTCTGTCTTTCTTTTTATAGTTTAGGTTTTAGGGGATTTGGAAGGTTGATCACAAGCCCCACTTACCATACGTTAACTAAACCCTGATCCTAACCCCAAAAGTTAGCTCTATCCATTTTCCATATGACTGCTGAATGTAGGAAAAGTTGGTGTCACTAAAAAAAAAAAAAATACAAACCTGGACAATTTAACCACTACTGGAAATTTTTTTTCATTTTTTTCACACAGAAAATTACTTAAGCCCCACCAAATATTATATATTTTTTGAACGCAGAGGTCCTGTAGAATACAAAAATTGTAATTGTAATGTTTAGGTTGTACAATAATTTCACAACTTTTTATCTGATCTATATTTAAAAAAAAAAATACACTAGAATTAATTTTGGTGCACACTAAAACAATATTATCTCAATTCGTGTACAATAACTGTACAGAATAAAAGATTAGGTTGTATTGAGTAAAGAGATATCAAATATGTCAAGCCTTAAAAGTTTGTTTGCCTGCAAATTGGCAAAAAATTATGGTACCCAAAATTATCAATATGCAATGCTTTAAATGCCTCCACAGCTCATTTGTTTAGAGTAAATGAGGGACCTATAATTATTTTTGAGAGCCAGTTCACACCACATGCAGTCCAGTGTGTTTTTTTTCTGCATCAAAAACGCATGGATAGTAGGATATATGGTTTTCAATGGCATGTGATTTTGACAGCTCTGACTATGGAGGTGCTCAGTGTTGAGCACTTTTGTGTTCACACTCTGCAGAGGACATCAGCACAGTGATGTTATTTATTGTGTGTGTGTTTGTTGTGGCAGTCCTGTCAAATTGATCTGGTGGCTCTACAGATGGCCAGATCAGTTTATGTGTTTTAAAAACAGCCATCAGTCTACTGAAAAATAGAAACAAGCTCAGTCAAGAGATTGTTTGGACAAGTTAAGGACCTTGGGGCCATGGGACAACTCAACTATTTTTTTTTTCAGTTTTAGATAGAGTCCTGCGAGTCCTGTGAGTCCTGTCAAATTGATTCGGTGGCTCTACAGCCGCCCAGATAAACGTATGAATTTTAAAAATAGCCATCAGCCTACCAAAAAAATAGAAACAAGCTCAGTCAAGAGGTTGTTTGGTCAAGTTAAGGACCTTGAAGCCATACGACAACTCAGCTTTTTTTTTCAGTTTTGGATGGGGAGTGGGGAAAAGTTGAAATATGTTGTTGGGTTTTTATTCCTGTCTGGGACCCCATTAGGGAGTTTTTCCCTGCAGTTCTTTTCCTGATGACGCCTGCACAAAAAACTGGGTTTGTGATTGTCACCAGAAAAGGCACAGACTACAGTAGGATAATTGTTCTACGTCTTTGTCACTTCACTAAAAATGTGTTTTTGGCTACTGTAAAGTCATATTAAAAGCAGATTTTTTTGGTTTAGAAAAATTACAAAAATGCTATACTTACCTGCTCTGTGCAATGTGCAATGGTTTTACACAGAACAGCCCCGATCCCCCTCTTCTCAGGGCCCCCACAGGTGCTCCTGGCCCCTCCCTCCTGCCAAGTACCACCATAACAAGCAGTTTGCTATGAGGGAACCCAAGCAAGCTTGCTCCCAAGCCACTGCTCGGTGTGTCACGGAGAGTGGCTTGGCCCTGCCCCGCTCTCTCTTCTCATTGGCTCACTGGCTGTTATTGACAGTAGCAGGAGTGAGACTTGTACATATCACTGGATTGAGATATTGGGGGGGGGGGGGTGCTTTTATCTTCATGGATAGAATGCATGAAGGTAAAAAACCTTGAGCCTTTACAACCACTTTAAAGCTGAACTCCAGGGACAAATAAGTAGTTGATGTTTAGAATAGACTTCCAGCAGAGGCAATAAGTCAGTCAACATTAAATATATTTAAACATGCTTGGGACAAACATAGATCTAACCTCAGAAAAAAATGAGGTTTATAAAAGACAAAATAAAGAAAAGACCCAAATGGGGTAGACTTGTTGGACCACTTGGTCTTTTTCAGCCGTCACTCACTCTTCTATAACCATAAAGAGACACTGTGCTCCTATATAGAACATAATCATTTTGGTGGTCTTCCAATACATATAAAATGTATACAATTGCAGAGATCCTTAAATGCAGCTTATTGGAACTCTCCCCATAGCTAGACATAGTAAACGACTGGTAAGAGCTCTCCAAACAAAAGGAAATGCAAGTTCAGTGAAATCTTCTTTATGGTTGTATAATTCTTAAAGAATGAATGGTGACATTTAATTGAAAGACACGCTGCTTCTGGTACAGGGAAACCCATGAATCATCGGTGCAGCCACATTGATGAAGTTTTATTTATATTCACCCTTTAAGTGGTTATGATTTTATTGTTATTGAATGCAAACCTTTGCCTTTTATGTCTTGCAGGTCAGTGACCAGACCTTGTTCATCTTTGTCCTCCAGCTACATCACTGGTGTTAGTTTATTAAACTACAGCATTACGTGCATAATTATAAAGTTAATCAGTTAGAATTTATAAAGTACAAAGTGGGGAATTTAACAACTTATATTGTATAGCTAGAATAGAACTGATTGAATAAAAAGATTACCTTGATATGGTTGGTTAACTTCAAGTGGACATATCCTGTATTAAGAGCTCCCTCTACCTTGACCCTTGGGACATTGATCATGTGATCCCAACCGAGGGAGATTAGGAGACTGATATTCAGGCACAGCTAACTAGACTGTTGCTACGCCATATGCCCCATTCGCATCTTCTAAATGTTTTTTTGACATGATTTTATGTGACACGCTTAGGGCAGCCCATTCGCTTGAATAGGCTGCCCTTCACACGACAAATGCACCAAAGAAGCCCCTGCATCTTTCTGGGCATAGAGCACATTTCTGTGCGCAATCCCAGAATGTGCAGATGTGACCGCAGAGTAAGTTCTCATCCTCAACTTTAAGTGAGATCCTGTGAACATCGGCTCTACATTCACTCTTTCAAAGTCAGTGTTTTTTAAGGACAAGGAATTCTATACTTTTTTGCTTACATTCCCATGGGTAACTAGTGCTGGTGCAAATGGCAGCAGCAGGAATCGGTTGATTCCTGCAGCTGTTTCAGACCCCTGTAGGTTTCTATCTGTTGCCATTGAGTCCTTTACATTGCAATAGCAGGTCAGCACCAGCTGCAGCTATCTGTTGCTGTCACCCAGCCAGCGATTACCTATGGTGATTGCTGTTGGACGCACCCCCTGTAGGTTGTCTGCCCACCCAGCGATTACCTGCAGTGATTGCTGTTGGACGCACCCCCTGTAGGTTGCTAGCTGTGACCGTTGAGTCCTGTACACTGCAATGAAAGGTCAGCACCAGCCAAAGCTATCTGTCACTGTCTGCCCAGACACCGATTACCTGCGGAGATCGCTGTTGGATGCACACAAACTGGCTTGGCTGAGACCAGCGGGAACCATTGGCTCCTACTGCTTTCAGTCAAATCCAGTGCAGAGGGAGCAGGGAGCAGGGCTGAGCCCCAGTATGTATCAATGGACACACACATCCCAGCTTGGGAGTGAGACTGCACGTGTGCCACTCTAGGAAGCAGATTCCTGTTGTAGCTAACGCAGAAGAGGAGCAACCTGTAGCACCAGTGTACAACCCCAGAATAGGAGGTTTAGGGCCGCTCTGTGCAATACCATTGCACAGAGCAGGTAAGTATAATAGGTTTGTAGCACTTAACCTTCGAAGGGTCTGCTGAGAATATGTCCAGGTCTCCCAATGTAGTGCAGAGGCTGCCAGTCACACAAGCACCGTCCCACACACTTTTTGGTATTTATTGCTTAAGAACCTTAACAGGAGAGGGGTTTTGGGCCACAGAATACTGTGAAACATTAATAGCAATAGTGGGAGGACAAATTTCTCACCAGTCTTCTCTATGATAACCTTTCCTGGAGGTAACAGGGGATGGCCAGTATATCTAGGGCCCTACAGCAGCAGTCCATATAGCATCCTCTGGCACTTAGTTCCCTTCTGGCTCTTGCACATCTAATAGCCCACAGCAAGGTCTTTACTCACAGTGTCTCGGGGGTAAGTCTACTGCTGAGCATCCACAGGTAGATGCTCAGTGAGGGAGAAAAAATATATTTCTCTAGACCAGGACTTCAGGACAGTGCCCTACAGCAAAAAATCTTTTAGCAACCTTTCCTAGGCCCTCAGTCCAGCTCCTGTTGAGGCCCAGACTACAGATTCTGTCTCCCTAGCTATCTCCTAGGGCAAGGGTCTCCAAACTATGGCCCTCCAATTGTTCATGAACTACAATTCCCATCATGACTAGTCATGTCTGTGAATGTCAGAGTTTTATAATGCCTCATGGGACGTGTAGTTCTGCAACAGCTGGAGGGCCATAGTTTGGAGATCTCTGTCCTAGGGGCAACAGCCTCTCAGGCAAACTGGAACCCCCTTATCACCTACCCAGCCACCTTCTGGATGCCTCCTTCGAGGGATTGGCTGGGGCATGATACATATTCAACTGATCATATGAATCTCCCTGCCCCATGCCTTGGAAACTTCTTTCAAAGGCAGGTGGGAGCAATCAAACTCTCAGCTAAGGAAACCCTGAACAGACCAATGCAATCGATCACTGCCCCATTCACTACAATGGAGCCAAAAACTACATTTACCTAGCAGCCTAACTAGAAGAGGGCGCTACGTGTTTACTACTTAAGAACAAATATTTATCTTGCAATCACTATAAGCTCAGGGTTAGAATTTAGGGTCAAGTGTTAGGTTACATTTTGGGGTTCAGGTTAAAGTAGAACTAGGTTCAGGTTACAGTAGAACTAGAACTAGAAGACATTTTTTTCCCATTTTGGATAGAGTAAGGAAGGTTATTTTTGCCATCTGTGCCCCATTGGTGAGATTTCTCTTTATTTCATGTCCCATTGCCAAAACAAAAAGTGAAAGGAAATCCCTCCAAAGTGAGAGAATTTCTGATTATAACCAGAACAAGTGTCCCCATTGGAAGATTTCCCCTCTATTACTGCTCTGCAAACAACCCAACATTTGGAATTTTCGTTCACTTTCAAAGTCAGTGGTAGAGATAAAAAGAACAAATAGAGAGGGATCTCCTTAACAGGGGTACAGACAACAATAAAGACATGACAGTTGTTCTAATCCCTCTCCACTCTATCCAAAACAAACAAAAAACAAAACGGTTTTGCCTTTAGTTATCCTTTAAGAGATATGTAGGTGTCAAGGATTACATTTTAAAGTTGCACTGAAGTGTTAGGGTCAGTCTAAAATTTAGGCTGCTACTGGGGGTCAAGGCATATGGAGATATGCTTTTTATGCTTGTTTCCAGAGCTGAAAACATCAAGCAGAGGACAGCCAGTGCAGGAGTCTCATGTAGAAAACAAAAACAAAAAACAAAACAGAATATTCTTTTATTGTAGATATAATTCATGTGATGGAATGGTCAGGATAGAGGAGGGTTCCACTAATCTGACCTTAAGGGCATCTCCGAATAAATCTCAGACAGTTCTTTCAGTCACATCGGGAAAAAAAAACGATGTATCGTTTTATTGGCACTAGTCATTGATGTAAACTGTGGACAGGAAGGGACGGCCTAACACATATGGTGGCAATGCCCCAAGGTACAGCGATTCTGGATCAGAGTTTATAATTTAATTTTTACTCTTACTCAAATTAACCTGACCAAGTCCCTGAAACACGCATTACTGGGATGTAAGGTTGAAGAGGCCTAAAAAACCCAGAGAAGCCTCCTCACGTCTTTATTTGTTTCTGCTAAAATTATGATAGCTAGGAACTGGAGGGCGGCCGCCATACCATTTAACCAACTCAAACATAAACTTCCCTGGCTTATGTTAAATAAACGGTTGACAGCAAACTTACAAGATAAGTTGAAGGTGTTTGAAAAGGTATGGGGTCCATGGATCCGATATTTGATCCTGGTTGACTTGGATCAGAGCGCGGTGTCCTTTCCCCCCTACCCTTCACTCTTATCATCCCTTCTTTGCTCCTTTTGGTCCACCCCCTTTTGTTCTTCTTTCTTTTTTCTTTCTTCTCTCTGGTTTTTGGTGTTGAGGGACTCAGAGTGCAATAACTCCGCTTTTTTGGGGGATGGGGCGTCCTCCTCTATTCGTTTGGGGGTTTGCACATTCCTTGGCACGAGGAATGTACTCTGAGCCTACGTTGTTACCATAACATAGAAGGACATACTGAGACCTCAAGGTTCTACACTGTTAAACAGTTTGTTTTAAGCTAACAACTAAGACTGAGGTTAAAAAAGCATCATTATTACAGATTATGGTTATATACCTGGAAATATAACAGGCTAGTTGTCTCGGGAAACATGACCTATTGCCATGCTGATAGCTGTAATATGTCCTTCGCACTGTACTCATGCAATTATATAGTATAACATTCTGTTTTTACATAGTTTATAATTCGAATTGTGGGCGTTATGTATTGTTCAGAATCAACGCTGAAACCTCTTTATTTTTGTTCTGTGAAAATCTTTAATAAAAAATATTGAAACAGAAGGCTACTTGGGAATCCTTACTGCAGCCCAATAAAGAGAATTGATTGACTGCAAGCAACACTTGTCTGGTAAAAATAATTTTGTGGCAGAGCTGTATGATAGTTCGATAGTTTACAGAATAGGGAAACCTGGAGCTGTCCCAGGTCCTGAATCTTCTACTGCATAAGGAGATAGGGAAATCTAGACTACAATTAGCAAAACTTTATAGGAGTTATTATTTATTTCATATTAACTGTTCTACCCAACAGTATACCGTCAGGTCCATAAATATTGGGACATTGACACAATTCTAATCTTTTTGGCTCTGTACACCACCACAATGGATTTGAAATGAAATGAACAAGATGTGCTTTAACTGCAGACTTTCAGCTTTAATTTGAGGGTATTTACATCCAAATCAGGTGAACGGTGTAGGAATTACAACAGTTTGTATATGTGCCTCCCACTTTTTAAGGGACCAAAAGTAATGGGACAATTGGCTGCTCAGCTGTTCCATGGACAGATGTGTGTTATTCACTCACTATCCCATTTACAAGGAGCAGATAAAAGGTCCAGAGTTAATTTCAAGTGTGCTATCTGCATTTGGAATCTGTTGCTGTCAACTCTCAATATGAGTTCCAAAGAGCTGTCAGTATCAGTGAAGCAAGCCATCATTAAGCTGAAAAAACAAAACAAACCCATCAGTGAGATAGCAAAAACATTACGTGTGGCCAAATCAACTGTTTGGAACATCCTTAAAAAGAAAGAACGCACCGGTGAGCTCAGCAACACCAAAATACCCGGAAGACCTCGGAAAACAACTGTGGTGGATGACCACAGAATTCTTTCCCTGGTGAAGAAAACACCCTTCACAACAGTTGGCCAGATCAAGAACACTCTCCAGGAGCTAGGTGTATGTGTGTCAAAGTCAACAATCAAGAGAAGACTTCACCAGAGTGAATACAGAGGGTTCACCACAAGATGTAAACCATTGGTGAGTCTCAAAAACAGGAAGGCCAGATTAGAGTTTGCCAAACAACATCTAAAAAAGACTTCACAGTTCTGGAACAACATCCTATGGACAGATTAGACCAAGATCAGCTTGTACCAGAGTGATGGGAAGAGAAGAGTATGGAGAAGGAAAGGAACTGCTCATGATCCAAAGCATACCACCTCATCAGTGAAGCATGGTGGTGGTAGTGTCATGGCGTGGGCATGTATGGCTGCCAATGGAACTGGTTCTCTTGTATTTATTGATGATGTGACTGTTTCAGCAATATTATCTGCGCATATTCAGTAAAATGCTTCAGAACTCATTGGACGGCTCTTCACAGTGCAGATGGACAATGACCTGAAGCATACTGCGAAAGCAACCAATGAGTTTTTTAAGGGAAAGAAGTGGAATGTTATGCAATGGCCAAGTCAATCACCTGACCTGAATCCGATTGAGCATGCATTTCACTTGCTGAAGACAAAACTAAAGGGAAAATGGCCCAAGAACAAGCAGGAACTGAAGACAGTTGCAGTAGAGGCCTGGCAGAGCATCACCAGGGATGAAACCCAGCGTCTGGTGATGTCTATGCATTCCAGACTTCAGGCTGTAATTGACTGAAAAGGATTTGCAACCAAGTATTAAAAAGTGAAAGTTTGATGGATGATTGTTAATCTGTCCCATTACTTTTGGTCCTTTAAAAAGTGGGAGGCACATATACAAACTATTGTAATTCCTACACTGTTCCCCTGATTTGGATGTAAATACCCTCAAATTAAAGCTGAAAGTCTGCAGTTATAACACATCTTGTTCGTTTCATTTCAAATCTATTGTGGTGGTGTATAGAGCCAAAAAGATTAGAATTGTGTTGATGTCCCAATATTTATGGACCTGACTGTAGCAAGCACAACACAACTAAAAACCAAACCCCTCATGCTGGTGTACAAATGGTGGTAGATGAGCACAGTGGCAGCATAATGATACTAGTGAATACAGCTATTCTGTTGGTCTATACTGCACTTTCACCATCAGTTGCCATAGTTTCTCTCCAAGTATTATCCTGTACGCTTGTCTACTACACCTGTCAGACAGTGTTAATTTGAGTGTTAGGGTTCGTTCACACAGGAAGACTGTATGGGAAACCTGCATTCCATATGCATTTCCCGCACTGCGTTCAGAACACTGGGTGTGTGATCTGCTGCGGGTGTCAATATAATCATATTGACACCCCAAATGCAGATTGCAAATGCAGTGTGTTTGCCTGCACTGGATAGCATGGTACTGGGGTAGTGCTTTTTTGAAGAGTAGTATATACACAATTTTTAGTGCAATTCACTGCAATTTCAGCCCATTCAAAGAATGGTCTGAAAATCACACCACACTTATGCCCCGTACACACGGTCAGATTTTCTGATGGAAAATGTCCGATCAGAGCGTGTTGTCGGAAATTCCGACCGTGTGTGGGCTCCATCGGACATTTTCCATCGGATTTTCCGACACACAAATTTGGAGAGCAGGAGATAAAATTTTCTGACAACAAAATCCGTTGTCGGAAATTCCTATCGTGTGTACACAAATCCGACGGACAAAGTGCCACGCATGCTCAGAATAAATAAAGAGATGAAAGCTATTGGCCACTGCCCCGTTTATAGTCCCGACATACGTGTTTTACGTCACCGCGTATAGAACGATCGGATTTTCCGACAACTTTGTGTGACCGTGTGTATGCAAGACAAGTTTGAGCCAACATCCGTCGGAAAAAATCCTAGGATTTTGTTGTCGGAATGTCCGAACAAAGTCCGACCGTGTGTACGGGGCATTAGTCACACAGGAATTGCATAACAAAGCAGACTGGATTTTTGTGTAATTCAGGTGTGAACCAACTCTAAAGCTTGCCATACACAGCTCAAATTTCATCCGATTATTGTGAATTGGCTAAAATTTGAGCCATAGTTGGCCCTACTAACATGACCTGCCTCAACAACCTATGACTGAGAAATCAATGGTCCTGACTGGAAAAAATTGGCACATCAGTGACTGTAGCTAATTAGGAGTGAGGGAGCCACACCAATGGGAATAGAATCTAGAACAGGTCTTTTTTTTTAATTTTTGAAATTTCAACAGCACAAAACAGCCTAATAAAGAGAGTTTGTGAATATCCATAACATGTTGGCTGTTATCTAACTGCTATCTACTGAATTTTCCTTACAAACCCCTCTTATGGTTTGGGTTGTTGGTTATATGGAAGCAGACTCACTGAAGAAATTCTGCTTGATTGGTGGGATGGTTATTCACTATACTGGACATTAAATCTAGATCCTAGCACCTCTTATGTATGCATTGCAGCTAGTCACTGTTCGGATATTCTAACAGCCATTAGCAGGTAGTGGAAGATTCCTCCATCTACTATATGCTGTTTAGGCTGGATGGGGGAATATATGGATTTCAACCCAGGGGACTGAACAACAGAAATCTTTATGAGTATGGCCAGTTTTAGTGCATTACAAGGCAAGCAGGTTTGCACATTCAAACAGGATGCAAAAAATGATCCAGCACACAATGACTGTGTCCAGGCTCAGGCATCTGTTCCAAACTGCAGGTACCTGCTCTGTGTGCGGCTACATGCGAACAGCAGTGGCCACTGTCAGCCCACCTTTAGTTTAAATGGGCTGAGTGGCCACTGTTGATCGCATGACCTGGTCATTCCAGTAGAGAGACAGGTGACCTGCAGTGGGTGACATTGAGAACACCTGGCCTGGACAATTTTGTTTGCTCATAAACAGTTGTCTTTAGATCACCAGATTACAGACAAGGACATGTATAATTGTAGGCAAACAGCAAAATACAGTGTCCAGATACAAATATGTGAACTGCCTTGTGTGCAAAATGATTTCAATGAGTCAACTTTCTAATTCAGAAACCATTGTTAAACACTGCATCATATCCTTACCCAGGAATGTCACTAGTGCTGGGCACACAGTGCCCTGGGTTCTAAGGCTGCGGCTAACTGGCATTTTTGTGTGCTTTATGGCACTGCCGTGTGTGTACTGCAGCTCTGCTAATGCCGTTGCATTTCAGATTTGAGGAAGGCTCTACTAACTGAACTGTGACTCAGGTCTGTACTGAGGGGGTGGGAGAGATATGGGCCTCAGGGGAGGGTTGTACTTAAAGAAGGGGTCATTTTTGGTTGTACACCGGTCATACTTCTGACCCCTGCATTCTCTACGTTATGCAATGCTGACCACTGCACACTCTGCATTATACACTCTCGATGTCTGCACTCTCTGTGTTACCTACTCCTGCCCTCTGCACTCTGTGTATTATGAACATCAGACTCCTGCACTGTGCATTACACACTCCTAAGCCCTGCACTCTGTGTTTAATGCACTCCTGAACTCTGCAATCTGTGAATTACACTCTTTTGACCCCTTAACTCTGTATGGTAAATCATAGAATGCCTCCCATCTACATTGAGTGGGGGCCAAGGTATTGGAACTTTAAATGTGACACAAAGAGAATATATACAACAATATATATAAAAAAAAAACACTACATTCTTTAAAAAAGTGAAAGAAGAAAACAAAGTAAATTAGTACACACATAAAATCATGTGTGGATCCAGATAATGGACATAAGTTCTTTCTATTTATGCTGTTATCTCCAACATGGCATCAAGGATCAACACATTTCACTGAGAGATCGCTTCCTCAGGATCCATGCCTGTTGTGTATCTATTAAATCTCGGCACATGAAAACATATCATCAGATAAAAAAATGATAACTCCAGAGTTGACCCACAGATCTTCCATTCAACCAGAAAACAGCATCCAAAAACCCCCTATTCATGGTGCCATGTGCAAAGATGGTGCCCCAGGGACGTCATCTTAATGCTGTATATATACAGGCTGCCGGTCACACTAATATGAATATAGTTGGGCACAACTTGTCAATTTGGATATACTAGGGCCCCCACCTATATTTATGTTATGGATATTTAACTTAGTGTGGAGTAATGCATTATAATATCATGGGATATGAGTAGACGAATTGGGGGTTTTGGATGCTTTTCTGGTTGAGTGGAAGACCTGTGGGTTGACCCTGGTGTTAACATGCTTTTACTGTATCTGATGATATTTTTTCATGTGCCGAGATTTAATATATATGCGACAGGCGTGGATCTTGAGGAAGCGATCTTTGCACAAAACGCATCAATCCTTGACACCATGTTGGAGATAACAGGATATACTGTATATAAGAATTTATCTCCTTTGTCTGGATTTGCACATGATCCTATGTGTTCCTGATTTACAGTGTTTTCTTATTTCTCCTTTTTAATTGTATAATAAAGAATCCAGTGTTTTTTTTTTATTTTGTTCTACATAATTGCTTTATGTCACATTTAAAGTCCTAATACCTTGGCCTCCAGTCAATGTAGGTGGGAGGCATTCTATGATTATGCAATTTGAAGGGATGGTGCTGATTGAGTTATATATATCTCTGGATAGGATACTTCCACCCTATATATCCCTGAACTCTGTATGTTACATACTCTTAACCCGTGTGCCCTGTTCATTACACACTCCTGAGCACTGCACTTTAGACACTGTGTTGTAAATGTCATACCTCTGACCACTGCACTGCATGCTGGGCTTTATTTGACATATTCTTGATCACTGCAATCTAAGTAGGTTATATACTCTTGAAATTCTTTTTTAACCACTTGCTTACTGGGCACTAAAACCCCCCTCCTGCCCAGACCACTTGTCAGCTTTCAGCACTGACGCACTTTGAATGACAATTGCGCGGTCATACAACACTGTACCCAAATGAAATTTTTATCATTTTTTTCCCCACAAATAGAGCTTTCTTATAGTGGTATTTAATCACAGCTGGGATTTTTATTTTTTGCTAGACAAACAAAAAAAGATGGAAAATTTTGAACCCCCCCCCATGTTTCATAGTTTGTTATAAAATTTTGTAAACAGGTAATTTTTCTCCTTCATTGATATGTGCTGATGAGGTGGCACTGGTGGTCACTGATAGGCTGTACTGATGGGCACGGATAGGCACAGTTAAGGCGGCACTGATAGGCACAGATAAGGCGGCACTGATGGGGACACATAAGGCGGTACTGATGGGCACAGATAAGGCGGCACTGATGGCCACTGATAAGATGGCACTGATGGGCCCTGATGGGTGACAGTGATGGGTGGCATGGATGGGTGGCACTGATGGGCACTGATAGGTACCACTGATAGGTGGCACTGATAGGTGGCACTGATAGGTGGCACTGATGGGCACTGATGGGCACTGGTAGGTGACACTGATGGGCACTGATATGCAGCACTGTTGTTGAGGCACTGATTGTGGTGGACACTGGTAGGTGGCACTGTTGCCTACTGCTAGGTGGCACTGGCAGGGAGCACAGGTGGGCACTGAGGATCTGCAGCAGCTCGCAGTGATCAGAACTGATGTCCCTCTCATGGCTGCCGGTGATCGGCTTTTTTTTTTCTCCTCACGCTGTCAGCGCAAGGAGAAAAAATAGCTGATTACCTGCTCTGTTGACATCACATGATCAGCTGTCATTGGCTGACAGCTGATCACGTGGTAGGGGGTTGGGATCGACCCCTTACTCCGATCTGTGATCCAGCGCCCTGCAGGGGGAGCGCAGGCCGCTCAGATCCGTGCTATAGCCCTCATTCGGCTATAGTGCGGATCTGAAGTGGTTAATCAATGCCGACCCGCAGTACATTTACTGCTATAGGTCAACTCGTGCAGGCACAATCACAAACCTGTATATCGCGACTTTCTTCCAGGTCCACTTACGCATGCAAGCACGTACCTGGAAGCTCAAGCTGCCATTCGCTGCAGCACAAGCTGATCAGCGGGTCCCTGCCAATGATTTATGGCTGGCACCCACAGACCAGCTGAGCAGAGGCGGCTCTAGGCTTTGTGAGGCCTTATGAAATTAGACAGGCCCCACTCACGCTCATAATAGGAAAAATAATTCTATAATAAAAATGGCTGCAGAAAGATGCATGGATCTAGCACACAGGTGATCACCGCCACTTCCAGTGCACCTTCCTCACCTGTCAGACGTATGCAGCCAATATAGCATGTGTTGAGTTCCAGAGTCTGTACACCTGTGCCCATCATTTGCAGCCTCACTGTGCCCATCAATTGCAGCCTCACTGTGCCCATCAATTGCAGCCTCACTGTGCCCATCAACTGTAGCCTCACTGTGCCCATCAATTGCGCCCACACTGTGCCCATCAATTGTAGCCTCACTGTGCCCATAAATTGCAGCCTCACTGTGCCCATCAATTGTAGCCTCACTGTGCCCATCAATTGCAGCCTCACTGTGCCCATCAATTGCAGCCACACTGTGCCCATCAATTGTAGCCTCACTGTGCCCATTAAGCAGAAAAAAACTAAGCAGAAAAAACAGACAGCGCAAAACCATATTGATATAAACTCAGCAGCTGAACACTGTAGGCCAATATACAAAACCTAAAAGATAATTCACAAAATATAGCAGTGCAGCGCTCAAAAAATAAGGAAGTCCATACGGACGGTACACGTGCGAGGGGCTTCATGACGTCAGTACAGCCACCCATCTGGTTCGATTTTTATGCTATATACTCCTACACTGGGAATCAGTGCTATCCTTACTGATCTTGGGATACTGCAAGTGGACCTCCGTCTCCATATTTTACCCTGTGGAAGGGAATGCATGAGTGACCTTGCTGTTAGCGCAGAAGGTCTACTCAATAAGGTGAGCAGCCTAGACCCCTGGTGGAGGTACACAGTGGTGGTGATACACGAATGCATATTTTATCCTATCACTGCACCCTTTCTTATCAACTGAGGGATTCCCTTTCTATAAGTGGGCAGTTATTCATCTCCTCGGATTAAGATACCTTATCACTGTGCCCATTAATTGCAGCCTCACTGTGCCCATCAATTGTAGCCTCACTGTGCCCATCAACTTCAGCCAGTGTGCCCATCAATTACAGCCACTGTGTCCATCAAATGCAGCCTCACTTTGCCCATCAAATGCTTCCTCACTGTGCCCATCAAAATACAGCCTCATTGTCTCCATCAAATGCAGTCTCACTGTGCCCATATATTGTAGCCTCACTGTGCCCATCAATTACAACCTCACTGTGCCCATCAATTGCAGCCCCACTGTGCCCATCAATTGTAGCCTCACTGTGCCCATCAATTGCAGCCACTGTGCCCATCAATTGTGCCTCTCTGTGCCCATCAATTACAGCCACTGTGCCCATTAAATGCAGCCTAACTGTGCCTATCAAATGCAGCCTTGCTGTGCCCACCAAAAGATGTAAATTTTTTTTAAGGTGAACTTATGCTCTAAATATATGTAGTACCCTCCTAGATAAGTGCTAGGAATAGACAGGTAGATTTAGTGTTGGCTCACTGAGTTTTGTGGAGCTGTATTGTTGAAAGGTAAATTTAGCTTGTCACACTGTAGTCAGTGTGGTTGTAATCTTTGTGTTAGGTAAATTTAGTTGCTCACTGTTTTCAGAGCAGCTGCCTTTGACTAGTTAGGTCTGCTTAGTGTTATCAGCTGCTGCAAGTCTGTTTTATCCCTCTGCTTTCCAAGAAAGCTGTGAGACCTTTCTGGATCATAGATGTGGGGCTATGCAGATGGCAGCATGAATATTTATACAGCCCTGGCCAATCCCAGGGAGCTGGGCCATGAAGGCATGCTGGGAGACTGTATATATTCTCTGAGCACACTGAGTTCTGGATTTTTTCTTGGAGAGGATTAGTCCAGCCTGGTGCTTGCTGTGTGTGAGGCATCAGGTAGGTGACCTGAGGGCCTGGATGCTGAAGCTAAGGAGAGCTGACTGAGGGGCTGTCTTCTGAAGATCTAGTCTGGTATCACTGGAGAAAGGTGCCATTTGAAAGTTGGAAGGAGACAACTAACTGTCCCTGGAGCTTTTTGTGAGTACAGACGGTTGTGAGAGATCTTAGAGACTTTTGAGCTGCTGCCACCTTTCTTGTGCTAGAGAGTCAGCTTGGTGTTTGCTAAAGGGGACATCGGCTGGTGTCCTGAAGGGTTTAGTCTGTTTTGTTCTCTGTGACTGGACTCTGCTCTTGCTGCTCTAAAGGAAGAATCTGGTGTGCTGTTAACTGCTTCTATTTCAAAGCCAAGTCCAGAGTTTGCTATATGCAAGGACGTCTGCTTAATTTTCACAGAAAGCAGTTTACTGTCCTCAGCTTGTACCTAATTTCTGTTTTTGGAGTACCCTACTCAATTCCCTCAACCCTATCCAAGATCTTCAAAAATAAACTGACTGGTTATTGAGGAAAATAGTAATAGGGCGTACAGACGGTCGGACTTTGTTCGGACATTCCGACAACAAAATCCTAGGATTTTTTCCGACGGATGTTGGCTCAAACTTGTTTTGCCTACACACGGTCGCACAAAGTTGTCGGAATTTCCGATCGCCAAGAACGCGGTGACGTACACCACGTACGACGAGACTAGAAAAGGCCGGTTCAGAACCAAGCGCGGCACCCTTTGGGCTCCTTTTGCTAATCTCGTGTTAGTAAAAGTTTGGTGAGAGACGATTCGCGCTTTTTCAGACTCGTGGCTTTCAGATCGTTTTCTGCCGTTCAGTTTGTGCTTGTGGGTTTGTATCTGCTCTTCAGTGCGTGCAGTCAGTTCGTATCGGAGTTTTCTGTGTGATCTTGCCTGCTCGTTGCTGTTTTTCAGGTCGCTCTTCACAGGCCTTGCTGTTCTTCAGTGCGTTCTGTTACTTCGTTCTGAGCAGCCGACCGTTTTCTAGCCATGTTTCGTATGCGTACTCCTCGTAGAGTTCGTGCTGTGCGGGGGCTTGGTGTTGGGGTCCTGACCTTGACACAAGTCCAGTCCATGAACAGGGTGGGGAGGAGTTCATGGACCAAGAATTGGTTGCTTCAGCGTGACCAGTTCTCTCATATGCCTTTGCTCCGTGAGATCCGTGAGAATAATCCTGATGATTTCAGGAACTTTCTCAGGATGACGGACCCCGTGTTTCACCGTCTGTTGGCTTCGCTGACCCCTTATATTAGCAGGCAGGATACCTGCATGAGGCAAGCCATCACTCCGGAGCAGAGGTTGGTCGCTACCTTGCGGTATTTGGCCACAGGGAGAAGTCTGCAGGACTTGAAGTTCTCGACAGGCATCTCCCCCCAGGCTCTGGGGATCATTATCCCAGAGATCTGTTCTGCCATCATACAGGTCCTGCAGAAGGAGTATATGAAGGTAAGATTTTTATCCTTTTATATCACATTTTATTGTCTTTAATGTTTGATAATATATTGTATTTCTTTCCTCATTCCCTAATTACCATGATTGTAATATGCTGTGAATGTCCCCTTTGTCCTCATGCATGCTGGATTTTTATGTAATTATTATTTTCAGTCCTTCATACATATTTGCCCTTCACTAACCTCCCCAGCATGGTGTCTCCTGGCCTATAATTACCTCATGTAGTCACTTAACAATGTATTTTATCTGCTCCATAGTAGTGCTTTACCCCAAACACCCCCTAAAATGTTTGGTAATGTTATTTTTGATTTAAATTCAGGCAGAGTGCCAGAGGCTTTTTTTTGTGGTGTCCCCAAATAATTTTTAGTAACCCTCCCTCCCCCAACTGCTAAGTCAGCTGATCCCAATTCTCTATCCTCAATCATCTATCTGCTGACTTTGCCAAACCCATACACACTATACCCATCTCTTTAGTGCTCTGATTTATGAATGAATTCCCCAAAGCATGTAGTGCAAGGGCCTGCCTGTATACTTTCAAATGGTACTGTTTCAAGTTTTTGTAATAGCAGAATGTCCAAATGTCCTCAAATGTGTACAATGTGTATTTATATCTTTGTATTATGACACTTCTTACCTGTCCAGTGGGCTGCCAATAGTGTAACTAAGGAGGGGCTGTTCCAAGTAATACCCTGTATTTAGGCATTCATCTCTCAATGAAGTGAAGAGGGTTACCTGTCCAAGAGTTTCCCCCCCCTATAATGTTAGAAATGGCCCATGAGAGGGGTGGAGGGGGAATATGATAGGTGTACCTTATACTTTGGCGTTGTTAAATTCCCCTTAATAAATGCTATCTGGAGGTTGCCCCATAATGTTTGTGTATAATCTGCTTGCCATGTTTCTGTGAAAAAATAGTAATGTTTATTGTTTTTTCCTCAACAGTTTCCTTCCACGCCACAGGAATGGCAGACTGTGGCCTCCCACTTTGCCCAGCGGTGGGACTTTCCTAACTGCGGAGGGGCAATTGATGGGAAACACGTCCACATCGTCCCACCACCCAACTCGGGGTCGTACTATTATAATTACAAGGGGTTTAATAGTATAGTGATGTTGGCGGTGGTGTCGGCTAATTACGACTTCTTGTATGTGGACGTGGGGAAGAATGGCTGAATGTCCGATGGTGGAGTGATCGCCCAGACGGAGTTCTACAGGCGTCTCCAGAATGGCAGCTTGGACTTGCCAACTCCAGAGGACAATGTGGAAGGTCTCCCATTTGTGTTCGTTGCTGATGAAGCGTTTGCGCTGGGGGACCACCTGATGCGGCCATTCCCGATGAGGACCCTCACCCCGGAACAGAGGGTTTTTAATTACCGGCTGGCCAGAGCCTGAAGAGTGGTGGAGAACACATTTGGAATCCTGGCCAGCCGGTTCCGACTATTTCTGACACCCATCCATATGGCGGAGTATAAACTGAACCATATAATACTGGCATGCTGTGTTCTCCATAATTTTTTAAGAAAACATTCTGCCAACTATGCTGGCTCAGTTGGGCCAGAGGGCGGAATCCTACATCCAACAACACTGACGGCGCTTGAAAGTGGCCGTCCTGGCTTGCCCTTCCTGAGTGCCCGTGATTTCCGGTTACGATACCTGGAGTTCTTTGCGGGTAGGGGGGCTATCAATATGCCAGACAATATGTGAAGCCTTTTTCAAATAAAAAAAATAAATAAATTCTTTGTGGACATTTACTGCTTGTGTTTGTTTTAGCTGACCCTGACAGAAATGTGTGGAGTCCAGAAAATGTCGTGATTGTGTAACCTTATTATACAAAGCACTGTTGGCTGGTATTTCCTAAATGCAAAAACACATTTCACTCCAAGTGCACTTGCAACTGCACTGAACCTGCACTTGTAGTGCAAAGTGTATTTGCCCTTAGGAAATAACCCCCACTTTTGCATAAAACAGCTATTACATCACCCCAAAAGTGTTGTAGTGTTGAGACAATAATCCACACATTCTTGAGTAAGCCACTTTTTTATACCTGCACAATCACATGTGCATTTACCAAAGGTTTTTAAAACAAACCAACATGTTTGTTGTATAACAATTTTTGCAGTAGCATTATCAAAAATCGAAATATCCATTTCAGATAAAACAGGCCTGTGTAAAACCAACAAGAAAGCCAAAAAACTTGAACTCACAAAGTTCCCATTATGTAAAAGCTGAAGGCTATATCAGACATCAGTATTTAGGAACTGGGTTTGATATAGCGTTCAGATGGGGGGAAATCACCCCTGGAAAAGCCAAATTTGGAAGATGCACACAAATTTACGAATGTCAACATGTGCTATCTGCCATCAGGGGGGATCAAGGGACGTGTTTTGGGGGAGCAAGCCCTTCCTCAACGCTACTTTATAATTGAGGAAGGGGTTGCACCCCCAAAACGCGTCCATTGATCTCCCGTGATGGCAGATAGCACATGTTGGCACACTGTGTGCATCCTCCAAATTTGACTTTTCAAAACATTGCAAAAAATTTTAAAAGATTGGACCACAATAAAACAAGTGATTTTGTGGGGTTTAAATTCGCCCCAAAACATCAATGATGTTATTATTTTTTATAATAACATCATTGATTTTTTGCTGGATGTTTTGCAGTTCGGCATTACACCCCATGATCTCCCCGATCAGGATCTGGGCACTTTCAGAAGTAAAGCGTTCTCTATCCCTCACATCACGATCACCTAAAAAGAGATAAAGAAAAAAAAAAAAGGTCTCAAAAATCTGCCACCATCCATCTCGTTTACCTGAGCCTGTGGTCGCAGACACTCACCTGTTGTGGTGCCAATCTCCACCACATCTTCTTCTTCCTCCTGCTCTTCTTCTTGGGTTGTTGGTATTTCACCTTCTTCCAGAGGTGGGGGGTCTGTGTTCTCCTGGGATGAGGGGTGTCCTCCGAGTCTTTTCTCCCCTATGTAAAACAAAAATGGTAGAATTAGCACACAGATATTTGATGGCAGAACTAGAAATAGGAAACATTGCTTGGAAGTGGGGTACAATTGTCTATTTTAGCCGAGTTCCAAGATGTATATTTTTTATTGGCCTTTGTCAAGCTGCAATACTTTACCTGTTTGGTACAAGCTTCACAGATGTAGCCCCCCTATAGTATACACTGGAGCACCTGTGTGGCCCCCCTAATAAAAATGGTGTTCTGGGGTCCCACACTAGTGCTCCAGTATCCAGATGTGAAAACAGCTGCTCAGTGTCCTCTCCTTACACACAATCTAGTTTGCATTTCATTCTAGTAACAAAGCCATCTACACAACCCAATTCTTTGAAGACAAGTATAGGGCCTCAAAATGCTGGCCAAATGCATATGGGCTAAACAATGGTATTTTATAGTCCTAAAGATAAATGTGTGATCCGAACGAATAATGTGCCCATGAACATGAAAGTTGCCATTTTAAACTGTACAACAGTTCCTAAAAGCACATGGAGCAGCACGAACGTAATAAACATAAAGAATAGGAACACAGCACAACTACTTACTTTTTTGCAGCACTCTCCGGATCTTTCTGTACTGCTCATGTTCTCGCAATTTCAGGTCCGACCACCGATTCCTGAGCTGATCTTTCGATCGTCGTACCCCGAATTTCCGGTGCAGACTCCTGACCACTTTCGCCATGATCTTGGCCTTTCGGACATTGGGGTTGGGGTAAGGCCCATACTTTCCATCATAGTCGGCCTTCTTCAGGATGTCCACCATCTCCAACATCTCCCCAAAGGACATATTTGAGTCCTTTAATCTCCTTCTGGATCGGGACGTTTCAGGCTCCGGCCTTTCCTCCTCCTCCTCCTCGTTGCTCCAATTATCACGATCATGCTGTCTATCCGCCATGTGCTCTTCCCCCACTGCGCCGAACGAAAAGGGGCGGGGAATAGACTAGAAAGAACGTCAGGGGCGGGTGGAGTTATACGCATGCGCAGTGTGTATAAAGCGTAACACACGTTTGTCTTACGTACGATCTGTGAGCGGAGAAAGGAGCATCGGAGACGCCGATCTTGCTAACGAAGGTAGGATCTAAACTTGGGCCTATACTGCTTCGAAATGGAAGCCTATATTGTAACAAGATTAGGGGAGTTTGGCCTGACATTAGGGTTTGTATTGTGTTGTGTATTGCAGAGAAAATGGATGGGTTCAACGACCACAATTTCCTGCCCCTGTTCATAGACAAGTACAGGGAGCTGCCCTGTCTGTGGCAAGTGAGACACCCCCACCATAACCACAAACAGAAGAGGCAGGCAGCGCTGGAGAAACTGCTGGAGTTGGTGACGCCGGTGGTCCCCACGGCAACCATCCCCTATTTAAAAGCCAAAATTGGTGGCCTGAGGAGCACATATCTTAGGGAGCGCAGGAAGGTCACGGATTCCCAGAGATCCGGAGCTGCAGCAGATGACGTTTATGTCCCCAGGCTGTGGTACTACGAGAGACTGCGATTTCTGTCAGACTAGACTGAAGTCAGGGAATCCCTCTCCACTCTTCCTTCCACGCTTCCTTCCATACCAGCTGAGGCTTCCGATGTACAACCTGGGCCTTCCAGCCAGGAAGAAGTGGAGGAGCCCAGCTGGAGTCAGGTATAGCATTCTTCTACAGATTTCAGGACAATAAATAAATGATGTTTACTAGATGTTATTATTAATCACTAATTGCTGATAAAAAAAAGTGTTTTACATATCAATAGACAGTAGTGGGCACCCAAAATTGGGACAAGAATCAAAACTGCTGGGCTCAGAAGGATAGTCTGTTATATTTGTTAACATTGAATTTGCAGCAGTCAGGAGGTGAAAATTGTGTGTAATTGATGACTAAAAATCTCAAACTATGTCCCTTTTTCATACACAGGAAGACCTCAGCCAGGAGGAGGTTGTGGAATGTGGCAGTCAGGAGGAGGCGGGGATTAGTGGCAGCCAGGAGGAGGCGGGGATTAGTGGCAGCCAGGAGGAGGCGGGGCTAAGTGTCAGCCAAGAGAAGCCTGGGACCAGTCGCAGCCTGACTGAGTCTCAGGTCCCTCCCCTCCGCCTGCCACATAAACGAGCCAGGAAGACGACTCCGAGTCCCATGCAGGATTCAGCGTACAGGCTGATCCAGGAGGCTTCTGCGTCCCTCAGAGCCTTCGCCAGTCCTGAAGAGGCCTTTGCCTGCATGTCTGCCACAAAATTGCAGGGCATGCAGGAGGGTCAACGCAAGCTCTCTGAGGACCTGATTTATAAAGTCCTACCTAAGGGGTTGAGTGGGGAACTAACACCCAAGACGGATGTCATTGAGATCGACGATCCTCCTCCTCCTCCTTCTGCTGCCGCAACTCCACCACCACAGCCACAGCGTGGAAGGAAGCGTGGAAAGAAGACCAAAGAGTGATGACCCTGGGTTCAGTCTGGTCTGACAGAAGATGCAGTCTCTCGTATGACCACAGCCTGGGGACACAGATGTCATCTGCTGCTTTCCGGATCTCTGGGACTTCTGGACCAGACTGCACTCCCATAGATAAGGACTCCTCAGGCCACCAATTTTGCTTTTAAATAATTGATGTCTGCCCTGGAGGTCCAAGGCTTCACCCACTTCTGCAGTTTCTCCAGCGTTGCCTCCCTCTTTGTTTAGTTGTGAGCCCTTAATAAAATTTTTTAGGTAAATTCTACTCTCCTGTGTGTGTTTTCATCCAAAAAGGACAGTTTGTTGGTGACGATTCAGGTACATTTCTAAAGTACAATGTGAAATTAACAAGGGACAACAACACCAAACAATCTCCTACAGATTAAATAGAACAACATATCAATGGTGTTGTGGGAACTTGTCACAAAAAACATACACAAACATTTTCGGGAGTACAAATCAAAATCACCAAAAAAAAAAAAAAAGAGAAACACAAAAAAAAATCTACATTAAAGACAAAAAAATAAATAAAATATAAAAAAAATGTCAGATGTGAGAAATCAAAATATATTGAGGAAATCCAGATAAATAGTAACGAAATAAGTTTGTGAGAAGTGTGTGTGAATATGAGCAGCAAAACTACTTAATTCTTCTCACATTATAAAGAAGAAGAGAGTGCGCTGTATTAAACCATTTTTAACATTGCAGCGTGAAGAAAGTGCTGTATCCATTGCGAACGCTAAGTTTACCAGAACGAGCTGTCCCGTCTCTGAATTTCTTCTGAGCATGCGTGGCACTTTGTGCGTCGGAACAGGCCACACACACGGTCGGAATTGACGCGATCGGATTTTGTTGTCGGAAAATTTTATCTCCTGCTGTCCAACTTTGTGTGTCGGAAAATCCGATGGAAAATGTCCGATGGCGCCCACACACAGTCGGAATTTCCGACAACACGCTCCGATCGGACATTTTCCATCGGAAAATCCGACCGTGTGTACGGGGCATTACTGTGCTTGTGTGCCTGGCTGTGGGGCTATTCACTTGGGAACCTGTGCAAATTTCCAGTGGCTCCTACATGAGTAGTGCTACATACTGTAGATAAGTATTTTTATAAGTAATACATAAAAAGATTAAAGTCGTTCTAGATTCTAAATGTTTTTCACCTTAATGCATTCTCTGCATTACGGTACAAAAAAGCCCCACTATCTGTCCTACCCCTCCTGCACCCCATCTCTAAACACTTACCAGGCTCCATGTCATTGATCCTTCACTTCATGCTTTCACAGCATGAAAATTGAGGACAACGAAACCATAGGCTTTTGCTGCTGTCAGGTCAAACTCTTGTGAGGAGGGAGTGGGGACATGGCTTGCTGGTGCTGTGTGTGTGTCTATAGAAGCACACAGCCCAGCTCAGGATTGAGCATGCACAGATGCCTCCTAAGCAACATGGCTTGCTACAGAATGGACCCGAAAGATGGAGAAGTAGACAGCGCTGGCAGGGACTGCCTAAAGAGGAGGTAAGTGACCTTTCTGTGCAATATTGTTGCACAGAGCAAGTAAGTATAATCACTTTTTTTTTAATAAAAAAAAAAAAAAGACTTTAGTATCACTTTAAAAGAGGGTACCAGAGCCATGCCTACATGAAAACCAAAGCCTTGGGTAGATAGACTATGTAAATAGCCTCATTTAAAATCTTAATTTTTTATTTGATCTTAGGTTCAAACCTAATATAATATGACATGTCTCTGCTTAGACAAGCAGTCCTCTGCATATTTATTATGGTTATAAGCAGCTAACATTCATAGCAAAAACTGTGTTCTAAGTTGGAGGCTTTTCCATGCTATAAGCAGTTTTTCTTTATACTGGAACCTGTTTTGCACTAACAGTAAACCTGTGCCAATGTAAATAAAACGTTATATTGCGCTATTGTTTACTTACGATGAAATATTGATATTTTGCCATGTCTGGATTTTACAATATACTTATACAAATGAGTAATAATTCATGTTTTACATTGCTATTAAAATGATTGCGGTAATCATGCTCATGCAATATGAAGCTTCACAGCTGTGTTCAGCACAACAGTATAGGTCCTAAACAGAAAATGTGTTTATCTAGCAAATGAATTCCAGCTATATTAAAAAACAGATTATTTCTGTAAAATGAGGAGCTGCTGGGATCAACATGCACAGCCCAATAACACATTTTTACCATCTTGCCTTACAACGGTTGCGCTGCTAATATTACTTGGTGCCTAATACTCTCACATGTTGGGTGTCTACATCATTACTCTTCGAGGAAGCTTCCATTGCATCTTCTGAGCTGAGATTATTACCTGTGTCCAAATCACACCTGTAACATTCACGTTCATGCTTATGTACCTGGCCTGTGGCATGATATGCATATGACCTGCACTAGGAGAATTATAGTAGCCACCTTTGCCTGCCTAGGTAAAACTGCTAGCTGCAAGGCAGTCTCTGAATTCAATACTTTAATGTGGAATTTCTCTCAGTCTGAAGTGTTTGTGTTAGTTCATGATATTTTGAACTTGTTTGTGTCTTGATGTAGAATTCTGTATCCCTTTTGAGATTCACTGTAGCCCACAAGTACACCTTCCTTTGCACAAGCATCCCATTTTGTACTTTTTATTTTGGGATGTGCACATAGGCTTTGTTTCAATCTTTTTTTAGATGGTTCAAGTTCGGGGCCCTTTTATGTGGAATAAAAGGTCCCCAAATTTGAACCATCTAAAACATTCCTATCTAAAGTTCATATTGAGTTATCTCTGTTGTTTTTACTCATAGCTGATTTTGGAGATAGCATGTGGTCATAATTGCCTCCACTCAGTATGTGGTTGGCATATCTGCATTAAACAACATGGTTCTTCCACTCTCACATAGAGTATGTTAATTCTTTCTGCATTCTTTTTTTCTGTTCTGCATTGTATGGCACAGTAGTTTGAAATATTATGCCATGCTTTCTGAGAATCGCCTGTGTGTTATCACCTTGGCAGTATTAACCACCTCATTGCAGTTCAGCTGATACAGTCCATCTATAATATTAGCCTTTGCAAGTAAGATATCCCCTTTTGTGATAGCACAACTGTCATCTTGGAGGGTCACCACATTGCCTTTTTTGTGAGTTTGTTCACTGACAAAAGATTAGTTTCAAGAGCAGGGACATAGAGGACATTTTTCACGGGTATCTTTCTGGTGACACTCTGGGAAATAGAACAGTAAAGAAAACTGTCTCCTATTCCTTCTGATTCCAATATTTGCCCATTAGCTGTGGTAAATTTTTATGTTTTACTCTGGTCAAGGTGAATAAAGAAATTTCTGTCATGTGACTCGTGGCTCCTGAATCAACTCACCATGCCTGCAAAGATGAGGTGCAACTTTTGGATTGAAAAACATATTCATTATCTGAGCAAAATCGGTTTCTTCCTTCACACTTTTGGCCTTTTGTTTAGTTTGTTTTTGCACTCTAGCTTTTCAGATGCTGCAATTTGCTTTTAAATGACCTTGTTTCTTGCACACGAAACCGTCACGTGTTTCTTGCATGTTACCGTTTTTATTCCTATTTTTCGTCTATAAACTGTCACTATTAATACTTTCTGTTTTACACTTATATTCAACCACAAGCTTGCCCTTAACATATTCAAATGTCAGGTCATCATCTGGACATGCATCAAGTGCTGTGACAAGTGTTTCATAACTTTCTAGTAAACCACTGGGTAATAGTGCTGTGACATAAAAATTTTTATTTCTTCTCTGTTACCTCTCAGGTGTTCAATCACTTCCAAGGTGTGCCTTACAGTATGTAATCTTGCATATCATGGCCTTTCATCAGCTTAGTTTGGTAAAGCTTTCTAATGAAATATATATATATTTTTGCTGAGATTAGCTCCTTCATGCACTTTTTGTAATCTTACCCACTTTTCTTTAGTAGGTTCACACTTACATGTATGTATGATTTTATCATCTTCTATGCAAAAAGAGATTGTACTCTGAACTTTCTGATCTTTCTCTACCCATTCATCTGAAGAGTGTTCTGGCCTCACTTCATTTATACATGTTCACGTACCTTCTCTTATTAGCAGCATTTTCATCTTGCATTTCCAAGACTGGTAGTTCTGGTTTGCTAGATTTGCAAATGAAAGCTTTGTTGCAGCTGTGTTACTCTCCATTTTGTTTTATTCTATTGCAGTCTTCTTTCTGTTGCTGTATCTTGCACTTATCTGCTGTAGCTGGCTATGACTGGGCATCTGGGTTCTCTGCTTTTCTCAGAGTAGGTGCCTGGGCTATGTCTGGGCACATAACCTGTTCCAAATTTTGTATATAGCCCTACCAAACAAACAGTGCACGGTACACATATGGTATTTTGCTGCTTAACTGCAGACAGTAAACAAGAGCTTTTATTATACAAAGAAAAGACATATAGTTTACCATAGAGCATCTACAAGCTGAAGAATATATTTCTAATAAATACTAATATAGAGTAGTTGTTGCACAAAATACAATTTTGTATTCCAAAATCAGAAAACACTATTCTTTGCTCACTCCAAAAGTGAATAGTCAGCCTCCTTAGGATGCATTGACCCAAACCTTGAATCCATCAATTGCCCAGATGTGCCGGGGGGCTGTTTAGCTCAACATTGACTCCCAAGGGATTCATTGGCAAGGGTCAATACTGCCTTGCCAACACCCCCATTTAAAGAAAACCTGTCATGTAGGCTTTCAATTTTTACATTTCATTTCTATTATTGTCTGCCTATATTTCTGAGCCTTTTGTGTCAAAATTTTGACCTGTGACAGGTAATCAGATGTCAAATTTTATATAGTCTTTTCCTTATTTGTATGCTTGTACAGAGTAGATAATGAGAAACCACTGAACCCAATAAGTCATTATGACAGCCAAGCAAGTAACATTTTTACAAGAAGGTCAGCAATGGCATCCCCTGTGATGTGCTTGTGGCAAAGTTAATTCATGCAGCTGTCTGAAGGAAGTCTAAAGCCTATTGCTGGCTGTGAGCTACAGCTCCAATTTTGTTCCACATTTCAAAAGACAGAATGTCTTCTTGTTTTATATACATATTTTTATTAGATTTACCCAGAGGCCCTTGCAAGCTGCAGTCAGACATATACTGCTCAATGGTTATGGGGACTTGTTATACATGCACTTGTTAAAATGGAGCAAAAGAACTGACAATTGATTGCTGTATCTGATCTCAATTAAACGAGTCTGGCTTATTATGGTAAATCAATTAATATACTGAATTTCAATAAAATGCAAGTGACTCATACTATATATGCAGCTATAAAGTATTTTATGTAGCCTCTCATTACTTACAGCCACAGCTAATGTTCAATCAATTCAAGGTTTTAGTTCTGAAAATCTTTTGGAGTCTTATGCATTTAAAGTACATTTGTCACTAGGAGCAACAAATCAGATCGCAGCTGTGACCGCTCCAATGCAGTCTTTGGCAATGTGTGGGTTTGTACCCAATGGTGATCAAGCTATAGGTCCAGATGTACTAAGCTGATGTCACCTAAGAAAATCTGCATTTCCTGAGAATGACCCAACATTTTATAATGGATTTTTTTAAAAAGGTGCATCCTTATACTTGATGAAAGTAAAAAGGTATTCATACTGCATATTTTATTACTAATTTTTGGGTTATTTTTTTTAAACAGATTTTTGTCATATGGTATATTCAGAGAAACACAACAGAGTCTCTTTTTAACTAACCTAAACCCCACAAATATAAATATATATTAATTTTTCATGAACAGAAGAAACTGGTATGATTAAAATATTAATTTCAAACCGGAACAAAAGCTATAAACACACAATATACCATAGCCATTAGATCACTTTTTTAAAAATAGCTAATATTTTCCAAGTAACATTTGCTATATGACCTTTGGGGTTGATTTACTAAAGGCAAATAGACTGTTTACTAGGCAAAAGAATTTTCTCCAGAGCTTAGTGAATAAGGTAACGCTCTTCTGACTAACATCATCCAATCATATTCTAGCAAAAACATATATTTTTTTATTTTTCTTGCACGTGATTGTCTATTCTTTGCAAAGTGAAATTTCACCCCATTCACCAATGCCTGGGAAAAACTCTCCTTGCAAAGTGAACAGCATGTTTGCCTTTTGTAAATCAATCCCCACCTCTCGATGCATACACTTCTTGCTAGTAATCCCTAATTATGTATATACACTATATTTCCAAAAGTATTGGGACACCTTTACACGCACATGAACTTTATTGGCATCCCAGTCTTATGCCCCGTACACACGGTCGGACTTTGTTCGGATATTCCGACAACAAAATCCTAGGATTTTTTCCGACGGATGTTGGCTCAAACTTGTCTTGCATACACACGGTCACACGAAGTTGTCGGAAAATCCAATCGTTCTAAACGCGGTGACGTAAAACATGTACGTCTGGACTATAAACGGGGCAGGGGCCAATAGCTTTCATCTCTTTATTTATTCTGAGCATGCGTGGCACTTTGTCCGTCGGATTTGTGTACACACGATCGGAATTTCCGACAACGGATTTTGTTGTCGGAAAATTTTATATCCTGCTCTCAAACTTTGTGTGTCGGAAAATCCGATGGAAAATGTGTGATGGAGCCTACACACGGTCGGAATTTCCGACAACAAGGTCGTATCACACATTTTCCGTCGGAAAATCCGACCGTGTGTACGGGGCATTAGTCTGTAGGGTTCAATATTAAGTTGGCCCACCCTTTGCAGCTATAACAGCTTCAACCCTTCTGGGAAGGCTGTCCACAAGGTTTTGGAGTGTGAAGTGGAGTGGGAATGTTTGACCATTCTTCCAGAAGCGCATTTCTGAGGTCAGGCACTGATGTGGATGAGAAGCCCTGTCTCGCAATCTCTGCTCTAATTCATCCCAAAGGTGTCTATCGGGTTGAGATCAAGTTCCTCCACCCCAAACTCGCTCATCCATGTCTTTATTGACCTTGCTTTGTGCACTGGTGTGCAGTCATGTTGGAACAGGAAGGGGCCACCCCCAAACTGTTCCCACAAAGTTGGGAGCATGAAATTGTCCAAAATGTCTTGGTATGCTGACACCTTAAGAGTTCCCTTCACTGAAAGGGGCCAAGCCCAACCCCGATAAACAACTCCACACCATAATCCCCCCTCCACCAAATGATTTGGACCAGTACAAAGCAAGGTCCATAAAGACATGGATAAGCGAATTTGGGTGGAGTAACTTGACTGGACTGCCTGATCTCAACCTGATAGAACACCTTTGGGATGAATTAAAGCAGAAACTGCAGGCCAGGCCTTCTCGTCCACATCAGTTCCTGACCGCACAAATGCTCTTCTGAAAGAATGATGTATTTTTAAATTATTTTTCTGTAAGTGCTGTGACACTGTCTATGACTCTTGACAGTTAGAGTAGAGGGAAGCAAATTTTCAGTGATCACCAACTGGAAAAGGTGTTTAAATATCAGCCCCTTTACTGTGACCATTACAATAACTATCAGCATTCTTAGAGCAGGTGTTCCCTTGTATCCACAGTGATTTAATGCCTTCCAACCTCCCACCCCTAAGCTGCAATAGGCAGCGGAGAGGGGCGTTTACATGCCACTGCTGCAATGATTTGCTTTGTATCCACGGGAAAGTTGACTCAACATGTAGGGGTTGGTGGGCAGCAAGCCCACTGAATGCTTCATATTCAAGGGGAGCATCGCAAACGCTCCGCAACCACCACATGCAATGCACGCATATGGTGCGTATGTCAACAAAAATGGGTTTAAAACATGCAGTTAGCAGGAGCTGCATCGCTTCCTCACCACCTGTATATAGCCTTAGGAGCGTGATTCGAATGCGGCTGGGGCTTTAGGGGCAAGTGAGATGTAAACACTAGGGGTGAGCCGAACACCCCCCGGTTCGGTTCGCAGCAGAACATGCGTACAGGCAAAAAACACCGTTAAAGTTTATGGGACACAAACGTAAAAAATAAAAAAAAAGGGCTAATTTTAAACGCTTATATGCAAGTTATTGCCATAAAAAGTGTTTGGGGACCTGGGTCCTGCCCCAGGGGACATGTATCAATGCAAAAAAAGTTTTAAAAACCTGCAGTTTTTGCAGGAGCAGTGATTTTAATAATGCTTAAAGTGAAACAATAAAAATTAAATATTCCTTTAAATATCATGCCTGGGGGGTGTGCATTTCCAAAAAAAAAAAACATGGCGTGGATATTTCAGTTTTTCTTTTTTAATAAATCTGCAAAAATGTCAAAAATTCTGTGTTTTTCTGTCAATATGGGGTGCTGTGTGTACATTAATGAGGAAAACAATGAACTTAAATGATTTTAGCAAATGGCTGCAATATAACAAAGAGTGAAAAATTTAAGGGGGTCTGAATACTTTCCGTCCCCACTGTATATTATACGGCTTGCCCTATACTCTGCAGAAAATTGGGCCTTATGTGTAGGTGGTACCAGAACACTGTAAGCCCTCACAGTTACTCTTTTTGGGAGCAAGAACGGGCCCTGCTGTGAAATATTATATCAAGAATTGTAATTACATGCCCCTGTTAAACAGGGGCAGAAAAACTGTGCCTTGGGCAGTGCTGGTGGTGCCACAACATTGTAAGCCCTCACAGATACTCTTGTTGAGTGCAGGAATGGGCCCTGCTGTGAAATATTATATCAAAAATTGTAATTACATGCCCCTGTTAAACAGGGGCAGAAAAATTGGGCCTTGGGCGGTGGTGGTGGTGCCACAACACTGTAAGCCCTCACAGATACTCTTGTTGGGCACAGGAATGGGCCCTGCTGTGAAATATTATATCAAAAATTGTAATTACATGCCCCTGTTAAACAGGGGCAGAAAAATTGTGCCTTTGGTGGTGGTGGTGCCACAACACTATAAGCCCTCACAGATACTCTTGTTGGGCTCAGGAACGGCCCTGCTGTGAAATATTATATCAAAAATTTAATTACATGCCCCTTTTAAACAGGGGCAGAAAAAATGGGCCTTGGGTGGTGGTGGTGGTGCCCTGAACCAAAAATATTGTTGTGCTAGCATCATCAAGATTGAGGAGGAATAGGATAGTCAGCATAGGCAGTCTTCAAGGGATCCCACATCTATAGCAAATTCAATCAGTTACATCAGCATCAGGTGCTTGATTGCTGCTGATCCAAGACTGATTCATTTTTATGAATGTGAGCCTATCAACAGAGTCTGTGGACAGGCGCACTCTTTGATCCGTTACAAACCCTCCAGCAGCACTGAATGTGCGTTCAGAAAGCACGCTAGATGCAGGACAGGCCAATAGCTCAATTGCATATTGCGCAAGTTCTGGCCAGTGGTCGATCCTCAAGACCCAGTAACCCAGTGCATGATCTGTTGGAAAGGTCTCCAAGTCTGCTCTTCTCTGCTCTAGATATTCCTGCACCATGTAATGCAGATGCTGGCGATGGTTGCTTGAACCGATCAGACCTTGGCGCTGAGGACTGAAAAATTGTTTAAAGGCATCGGTCACCCGGCCACCTTCTCCACCGCTCTTCCTCTGACTGAACGAAGCCTCAGCAACATGTTGTTCAGCACCAGGAAATTGTAACCTTTCAGGGTCTGGAAATGCGTTGCACAAATCTTTCTTTAAGGCCTCCTGAAGATGTTTCATCCTCTCTCCCTCTGCGAAGACAGGAGTTCTGCAACCTTACCCTTGCAATGTGGATCAAGAAGGGTTGCCAGCCAGTAATGATCCCTCTCCTTGATACCACAAATCCTTTTGCAGGCTTTGCAGAATCCGGGAGGCCATGCAGCGTAAGTTTGCAGAGGCATTCGATTCTGAGTCCTCTGGGTCATTAAGGATCCCATTATCCGTAACTACCTCCTCCAAGCCACGCACAACTCCTTGGGTTTCTGGGGACTGAAAACCATCCCTTCAAGACTGCTGCTGAGTGTTATCCTCTACATACATGCTGACACAATCCTCCTCTTCTTCCTGTGTGTTTAGCGGGCCCACAGGAAAGCTATCTGGATAAAGGGGGCCTTGAGAGATAAGGAAGTCCTCCTCTTCCTCCCTCTGTTCTGCCTCAGGTGCCCTGTCCATGATTCCATGAAGCAACAGGAAGACTAGAAAGACAGTGTCACTGATGCATGCATTGTTGCTGCTCACTATCCTTGTGGCCTCCTCAAATGGTGACAGGACAGTGCATGCATCCTTGATCAGTAGCCACTGGCATGGCGAAAAGAAGCCAAGCTCCCCTGACCCTGTTCTGGTGCCATACTCGTACAGGTACTCATTGATGGCCCTCTGTTGTGTGTGCAGCCGCTGCAGCATCGCCAACATTGCGTTCCTCCTGTTGGGCATGTCACAAATGAGGCAGTTGGTGGGTAGGTTGCATTCCCTTTGAATGTCAGCCAGCCGAGCACTGGCATTGTATGACCGGCGAAAATGACCACAGACTTTTCTGGCCTGCCTCAGGAGATCCTGTAAGCCTGGGTACCTGCACCACCAAATTCAGGACATGTGCCAAACATGGAACATGGGTCAAGTGTCCCTGTCGGAGGGCGGAGAGAAGGTTGGTGCCATTGTCGCATACAACCATTCAAGGTTGAAGCTGGCGTGGCGTCAACCTCCTAGCCTGCCCCTGCAGAGCTGACAGAATCTCTGCCCCAGTGTGGCTCCTGTCCCCTAGGCAGATCAACTCAGGCAAAGCAACTCAAGCACCACATGGCATCTTTTAGCCTGACTGCTTGCGTAGCCCCTTGAACGCTTACGGAGCACCGCTGGTTCAGAGTAGGGATGAGCCAAACACCCCCCTCACCAGAACATGCGAACAGGCAAAATTTTGTTTGAACGCGCGAACACCGTTAAGGTCTATGGGACTCGAACATGAATAATCAAAAGTGCTAATTTTAAAGGCTTAAATGCAAGTTATTGTCATAAAAAGTGTTTGGGGACCTGGGTCCTGCTCCAGGGGACATGGATCAATGCAAAAAAAAGTTTTAAAAACCTGCAATTTTTTCGGGAGCAGTGATTTTAATAATGCTTAAAGTGAAGCAATAAAAGTGTAATATTCCTTTAAATTTCGTACCTGGGGGGTGTCTATAGTAAGCCTGTAAAGGGGCGCATGTTTCCCGTGTTTAGAACAGTCTGACAGCAAAATGACATTTCAAAGTTACTCGTGGCTATTAATGAATTGTCGGTCTGACAATACACATAAAAGTTCATTGATAAAAACGGAATGGGATTTCCCCACAGGGGAACCCCGAACCAAAATTTAAAAAAAAAATGGCGGGGGGGTCCCCCTAAATTCTATACCCGGCCCTTCAGGTCTGGTATGGATATTAAGGGGAACCCCGCGCCAAAATGAAAAAAAAATGGTGTGGGGGTCCCCCTCAAAATCCATACCAGACCCTTCAGGTCTGGTATGGATTTTAAGGGGAACGATGTGCCAAAATAAAAAAAATGGCGTGGGGTCCCCCCAAAAATCCATACCAGACCCTTATCCGAGCATGCAACCTGGCAGGCTGCAGGAAAAGTGGGGGGGGACGAGAGAGCATCCCCCTCCTGAACCGTACCAGGCCACATGCCCTCAACATTGGGAGGGTGCTTTGGGGTCCCCCCCAAAGCACCTTGTTCCCATGTTGATGGGGACAAGGGCCTCATCCCCACAACCCTTGCCCAGTGGTTGTTAGTTGGGGTCTGCGGGCGGGGGGCTTATCGGAATCTGGAAGCCCCCTTTAACAAGGGGACCCCCAGATCCCACCCCCCTGTGTGAAATGGTAAGGGGGTACCCTATCATTTTTCACAAAAAAAGTGTCAAAAATGTTAAAAATGACAAGAGGCAGTTTTTGACAATTCCTTTATTTAAAGTCTTTTTCTTTCCATCTTCTTCCTTCTATCTTCCTTTGGTTTCTTCCTACATCTTCTTCTTCCTCTGACGTCAGAAGAGGGCAGGGTCACCCATCATGGCCGTTTTTAAAACTTTTTTTTGCATTGATCCATGTCCCCTGGGGCAGGACCCAGGTCCCAAAACACTTTTTATGACAATACCATGCATATAAGCCTTTAAAATTAGCACTTTTGATTTCTCCCATGGACTTCTAAAGGGTGTTCCGCGGCTTTCGAATTTGCCGCAAACACCCCAAATTGTTTGCTATTCGGCGAACTGGCGAACAGCCGATGTTCGAGTCAAACATGAGCACAACTCGAACTCGAAACTCATCTCTAGTTCAGAGCACACAGAGAACTGTACAATGGCTGCACTGTATTGTATACTGTGTACACCACCAGAAGTGTAGTAGAAACTGTACACACTGTATTAGATACTGTGTACACCGCCTGCACTGTATTAGAATCTGTACTATGGCTGCACTGTATTATGTGCTGTGTACATCACCAGAAGTGTAGTAGTAACTGTACACACTGTATTAGATACTATGTACACCGCCTGAAGTGTATTAGAAACAGTATATATATTAATACACAGCCTGAAGTGTATTAGAAACAGTACACCACAGAATGCACTAATGCAGAGTATACAGTGTGGACGGAAAGTATTCAGCCCCCCTTAAATTTTTCACTCTTTGTTATATTGCAGCCATTTGCTAAAATCATTTAAGTTCATTTTTTTCCTCATTAATGTACACACAGCACCCCATATTGACAGAAAAACACAGAATTGTTGACGTTTTTGCAGATTTATTAAAAAAGAAAAACTGAAATATCACATGGTCCTAAGTATTCAGACCCTTTGCTCAGTATTTAGTAGAAGCACTCTTTTGATCTAATACAGCCATGAGTCTTTTTGGGAAAGATGCAACAAGTTTTTCACACCTGGATTTGGGGATCCTCTGCCATTCCTGTGGACTAATGGCTTTATTAGATCAAAAGGGTGCTTCTACTAAATACTGAGCAAAGGGTCTGAATACTTAGGACCATGTGATATTTCAGTTTTTCTTTTTTAATGAATCTGCAAAAATGTCAACAATTCTGTGTTTTTCTGTCAATATGGGGTGCTGTGTGTACATTGAGGAAAAAAATGAAATTAAATGATGTTAGCAAATGGCTGCAATATAACAAAGAGTAAAAAATGTAAGGGGGTCTGAATACTTTCCGTGCCCACTATATATATAAATATATATATATATATATATATATATATATATATATATAGATATATATATATACAGTCAGGTCCATAAATATTGGGACATCGACACAATTCTAATCTTTTTGGCTTTATACACCACCACAATGGATTTGAAATGAAACGAACAAGATGTGCTTTAACTGCAAACTTTCAGCTTTAATTTACATCCAAATCAGGTGAACGGTGTAGGAATTACAACAGTTTATATATGTGTCTTTCACTTTTTAAGGGACCAAAAGTAATGGGACAATTGGATCCAGTGGCTGGGTGAGTATCCATACTATGCCTACAACACCACCAGGTAAGCAGGGTATAGAAAAAAAAAAAGAAGGAAGGAGGGGTAAGCTGAAGTTCCTCTTTAATGATCAAATTCTTGTATAGGGGGAAACTTTTTACTTTTGATATGAGTGAAAGACCGTGTATTAAAACGTACATATACACTCACTGGCCACTTTATTAGGTACACCTTGCTAGTACCGGGTGTGGCCCCCTTTTTCCTTCAGAACTGCCTTAATTTTTCGTGGGATAGGTTCAACAAGGTGTTGGAAACATTCCTCAGAGATTTTGGTCCATATTGACATGATAGCATTACGCATTTGCTGCAGATTTGTTGGATGCACATCCATGATATGAATCTCCTGTTCCACCACATCCTAAAGGTCCTCTATTGGATTGAGATCTGATGACTGTGGAGGCCATTGGAGTACAGTGACCTCATTGTCATGTTCAAGAAACCAGTGGTGAGATGATTTGAGCTTTGTGACATGGTGCATTATCCTGCTGGAAGTACCCATCAGAAGATGGGTACACTGTAATCATAAATGGATGGACATGGTCAGCAACAATACTCAGGTAGGCCGTGGTGTTTAAATGATGCTCAGTTGGTACTAAGGGGCCCAAAGTGTGCCAAGAAAATATCCCCCACACCACCAGCCTGAACCATTGATACAAGGCAGGATGGATCCATGCTTTCATGTTGTTTACACCAAATTCTGACCCTACCATGTGAATGTCGCAGCTGAAATTGAGACTTATCAGACCAGGCAATGTTTTTCCAATCTTCTGTTGTCCAATTTTGGTGAGCCTGTGTGAATTGTAGCCTCAGTTTCCTGTTCTTAGCTGACAGGAGTGGCACCTGGTGTGGTCTGCTGTAGCCCATCTGCTACAAGGTTCGATGTGTTGTGCATTCAGAGATGGGATTCTGCATACCTTGGTTGTAATTAGTGGTTATTTGAGTTACTGTTGCCTTTCTATCATCTGGAACCTGTCTGCCCATTCTCCTCTGACCTCTGACATCAACAAGGCATTTTCGTCCACACAACGGCCGCTCACTGGATATTTTCTCTTTTTAAGATCTTTCTCTGTAAACCTTAGAGATGGTTGTGCGTGAAAATCCCAGTAGATCAGCAGTTTTTGAAATACTCAGACCAACCCGTCTGGCACATAACCATGCCAAGTTCAAAGTCACTTAAAATCCCCTTTCTTCCCTATTCTGATGCTTGGTTTGAACTTCAGCAAGTTGTCTTCACCACGTCTAGATGACTAAATGCATTGAGTGTGCCATGTGATTGGCTGATTAGCAATTTGTGTTACCAAGCAATTGAACAGGTGTACCTAATAAAGTGGCCGGTGAGTGTATGCTTTATTGCAGATACATACAAGAATTTGAAGACCATTCAAAAATTGCCATAACAGACATAAAATACAGGAATACATTTCAATCTTGCCTCTCAGCCACCACTTTTAAATGTGTGTGTACTTATAACCTCTACCCATATGCTTTGGATCACAAAATAAATATTGCTACTTGTCAGAGTCCACTTCATATGTGATAGGCTGGGACTGTATTACCGACGCGTTTCATTATCTACTTCAGTGGAGGCAATATGAGAAGCAAAATCGAAGTAGAATACAATGCAGCCCAGTGAGATCCAAGTGGCACACCCACACAAGCAAGCAGATGGCCCCCTCAAGAAGGGAGTGTAAGTACAAAAAAAAAAAACAGCCCTTAAAGCAGAATGAAACCTACTTTGTAGATAACTGTCAGCAGGTAGCTTCTTATTGCAGAAGGGTTAGAAATGTTATGTCTTTTCTGCACTAATACACGTTACCTGCCTGCTGACTGAACGACATATCTCCCCTGTGCATGTACTGGATGACATCATCCACCACCGGCCAATCAGGAGGCTGAAAATCGAGACCCAGAGAGAAGATGACAGTGGCACACTAGGAATCTATCCGTTGAATTGCTGGAAGGTTGAAATGAGTATATTCTGCAGTTTAGTTCTGCTTTACTTTCTTCATCTGTACACCGGAGTTGAAGTTCTGATCTTAGCTTTTCAATCCCATGAGAAACTTCTTGCTGCTTTCAATAAGATATGCTTGATTCTTTGCCCAAAGCCAGGTTGGGGATAAACTCTCTAATGTAGTCTCCTCCACTGGGAACATGGTAGACTACATGTCCTAAGGACCCTTTTACACCGAACGCAGTTGGATGCATTTTGAACTGCCCTCCATAGACAGCCCAAAATCAAGGTCTAACTGCATAGACAGCCCAAAATCAAGGTAATTCTATGAGCATAGTTCACATCATTGTAGTGCAGTTAAAAAAAAGTAGAGCATGCTGCATTTTTCCGCACCGCAAATGCAGGGAATGCGCTACAAACGTGCTTCAAACGCACTGCACCGCGCCACACCCTTTTAAGCCAAGAAAGCCAAGCCCAAAAACATATAGAAAAATGCACTGCAAACAAAGCGCAAAACGCATTCAAGTGCGTGTCAAGCGTACATCAAGTATGCTTCAAACGCGCTTCAAATGCATGTAAGCATGCAGCCAAAAATGTGCAATTATGTGCAGTTCCTGGTGTGAATGGACCCTAAGGGCACATTTAAAGTGTGATTGACATGCGCTTAATAAGCGCATTTTGCACTGCATTTGCAGTGCATCTTTCTATACATTTTTTGGGCTTGGTTTTCTTGACTTACAGTTTGTAGCGCGTTCGCTACATCTGCAGTGCAGAAAAATGCAACATGCTCTATTTTTTTTAACTGCGCTGAACTGCATTGCAATGCTGTAAAATATGCCCATAGGATTACCTTGATTTTGGGTTGTCTATGCAGTTGGAGTGCAGTTCAAAATACATCCAACTGCAGTCAACTGCGTACGGTGTGAAAGGGCCCTACGTGTGTCATCAAAGATACAAAATGAGTCCCTTTCCTCTCAACGTCTATCCACCAAATCCCCCACTTGAATCAAAATGTTTTTATTACTGAAATAATTATCATTGGAGATGATGGATGGATCAAAGACCTCAGTGACCAACATCACTAGGACAGGAGGTGAAGGTAAATATTCCTCAACTGGAACATACTCTAAAGAGGTATTGCATCTTACCAACCATGACATTTGCTGACTGCATTTATTTTCTTCTTTGAGGCTCTTTTATCTCTGTTTTCACCTGGTGATCTGGCCAGTAACACACCTCCTGTATTACAATGCCCCCACTCTGGATGAAGGAGCAACAGAGACACCTTTGGACAGCAACATTGTCAGTCTGCGGGAGGGGAGTGTTAGATGTACTAGCAGATTTTAATACACTAACATGTTAGAGCCAAACTCCAGCTAATACTTTATAAGCAGGTACAGCAAATATTTGTTTTTCCTTTTGGGATAAAGGTTTTACATTAATAAATAAAAGCCAAACATTGTAAGTGCCCCGTCAGTGGTAATTGGTTTGTCTCATATCTGTAACTGATACAATCTGCAGAAGAGTTTTTGAAAAACAACAGATATACTCTCTGGGAAGTCGGGTGTTGCGCACACCCTCATCAATCAGGGCGATTGAATTGGATAGGACGTGTGGCCCAGAGATATCCAGTGCGATCATACATTTAAAGATAGGTGGCGGGACCAACAGCTGGGTTTGGCTCCAGCAGAGACTTTGCCATTTGTGCAGCTTTGATGTAAAAGGTAAATATTACCGGAGGACATAAGTGGTGCTGGGATTATAAGTGCGCGGCAGTGGCTGATTGAGGGGCCTATCTGGTGTAGGCTGTTGGTTTTGTGCTTGTGCGTGAGGGGTGGGTACAATATGTGTTAGGTGGTTTGGTGTCTGGCTTTGTCTGTGGGGTTGTTGCAGTGTGTGTTTGGATTGGGGGGCTTGGATGTGGAGGTTGGCCACTGTTATATGTTGTGGGTGTGTTGTCTTAGATGTGTATGTGGGGTTGTTTCAGGGGGGGGGGGGTAGAATGGGGTGATGGCTTGGACTGCTCTGGGCTTATTTTGGGGGGGTGCTGTTGCCCTCCATGGTTTGGTTCGGTTTGAATGGTTTATGTGAGCGTGTATGGTGGTTGCATGAGGAAAGAAAAAGATCCTGGACGGCCACACACCATAGAAGGCATCTTTATTGATATGAAGAAATAAAATCCAAATGCAGTCACCTCATGTACAGGGAGGAACAGGAAAAATAGCTAACATGTTTCACGCCCCATCATGGCACTTATTCATAGCTAAATGATTAAAGTTTGATCATGGGTATATATAGGGACTTCAGGTTTTGATAGCCAATCCAGAAATAGTCTCAAATGGAGATCTGCCCACATAATCAAACTCTAGAACGACACCCAAGAGATAGGAGACACCTGGGATGTGAAGTTGAATTTTAAATCAAAGATTGAAGACAAGAGGTGTACATGAGGTGACTGCATTTGGATTTTATTTCTTCATATCAATAAAGATGCCTTCTATGGTGTGCGGCCGTCCGGGATCTTTTTCCGGGATCTTTTTCTTTCCTCAAGCTTGTGCAGAGCCAGCACCTGTGAGTTCTATTAGGGCGGGTGTCTTGTTACGGCTTTGAGAGATTGGAGCGGCAACCTTTTGCTTATGGTGGTTGCATGTATTGAATTGGATGTGGGTGACGGTTGTGGGGGTTGGGGATATCCTGATTGGATTGTTGAGACTGTGACTGGTGAGGTGGTTTAAGGGTGGGCTGGGTGGATCATGACAGGGTGGTGTTGAGTAGGCGATTGGGCTTAGGGATGCATGTGAGCAAATGTGCGTGTGAGTGCATGTGTATGTATATGTGAATGGGGAGAGAGGTGTTGGAATATGGGGTGTATGGTAGTAGGGCATGTAAGGTACGTAGACATGCTAGTATGGTTATGTGGATGTTTTTAGAGGATGTTTTTGCAGATACATATCTATGTAGTTGTAAATCTTTTTATTATAGTACTCTGGGTATTGAAAACCAGATCTGCCTGGTTCCTCGGTTGTATGGTCCAATGTCCATCAGACTTTGTCCTGGAATTTTTACCGTGAGACAAACGGTCACCTTATAGTCCTGGTCCCTTCCCACACATCGGGAGGTCTAAACATTTGTACTGTGGTGAAGTTGGTGAGCACATCTCCCTACTTGCTCTAATGAGATTGTCAGGAACCGGTGTGGCCAGAAATGTGTGTACTGCCACAGAGAATCCCAAGCACAAGTATAGTGTAAGATAATATAATTTATTTAAAAATAAGTGAAACAACATAAATGTAAACACACCTCCAATATACCAAACTGTGTAAAATAAACCAGAAAACCATACAAACAGTGACACACAATAAACAACTGCCCAAACCAGATATATACAGAAAGCAGGGAATGCTAAGTGAAGTCATAACAGAGCCAGGGTCATACACAGGGGATCAAGCAAATGGAGCTGGGAGCCAGACAGGACAGGGAGAGGGTAACAGGAGACAGAGAGAGTAGGTGGGAAGGAATCAGGCCGCAGGGTCTGGATCAGGGTCCAGGAATGGGATCAGAGTCCAGGAACAGCATCAGGAACACAGGTCAGGGGCATCTGGAGGCAAAACACCAAGGCAGAAATGCAGAGCATGAACAGGGTTTAAATACACTTCCTGCAACCAGCATTAGGAGATGACTGATTGCAGTAGATAATGTGAGCTTCTGGCTGCTGAGAGACACCCACTGGTGGGTGCTGGAACTGCAGCCTATGGATCTGGGAGCCGCAGTGCCACCAGCAGGTGAACCCTTTCCTGACAGTACCCCCCTCGAAGGTGCGGCTTCTGGACAGCCATAGCTGAACCAGTCTATAAAAGACAGTCATCCATTACACAAGATGTGTAGAGGCTGAAGAAGTGCTGGGGTTCCACAGGTAATCTGCAAACTTAGCCCTGGGGTCATGTGACAATACCAGAACCTATACACCGAAGTGTCTCTTCATAACCACATAGCTTGCCTGGTTTCCAGGACTTGCTCTGCACATCAAAAGCTACCTAGGTCTCTCTGAGGCACTGGTTATGTGACCCGGGTCCCCTATTACACCTGGAGCTGTGGCAATCGCATCCGAGTTATGGCAAGGCACAGATCATACTCTGCCATTCCGTGGGAGTTTATCACGACCAGGGCCATGAAGGCAAATGCAGCTACCAGTTACAAAGGGTATGTCCAGACCACCAGGCTTTGAAGCCATAGGATCAAAACACTGCCAGAGGGACTCAACTGAGGCAACAGTCAAACGAATCTCAGGCCAAGCAGGTAACCCATATAAGGCATGTGAGGACTCAGAGCTTTCAGACCCATTAGCAGGTGGACACTCAGCCTTTGCATGACAATCCAACTGAGCAGCTGGCAAAGAGTCAGTAGAACCTGGCGGGGTGGTTGGGAGAAGAGAACTAAGATCATCAATGGTAGACTTGTCATCGGACAGCAGACCATCAGAGGCAGGCAAGTTGTTGGGCACAGAATGTCAAGAGGCAGGCTGGGAATCGGACACCAGCCCCTTCGGCCGGGCATCCAATCATCAGGCTGGGCAGCAGGCACCGGATAATCGGGCTGGGCAGCAGGCATCGGATCATCGGGCTGGGCAGCAGGCACCAAATCAGTGGACTGGGCAGCAGGCACCGGATCAGCAGGCTGGGCAGCAGACACCGGATCAGCAGGCTGGGCAGCAGGCACATTAGCCTGGGCAGCAGGCAGAGGCACATCAGGCTGACTGGTGTGGAAGCAGACTGGAGCAGATCGGCTGGTGTGGAATCAGACTGGAGCACATCAAGCTGGGCAGCAGATAGAGGCACATCAGGCTGGGCAGAAGGCAGAGGCACATAAGGCTGGGCAGCAGGCAGAGGCACATCAGACTGGGCAGCAGGCAGAGGCACATCAGACTGGGCAGCAGGCAGAGGCACATCAGGCTGGACAATAGGTTCAAGACTGTCAGAAGCAGGCCTAACTCCATTGACAATGGTGAAGGTAGACTGGAGCAGATTGGCTGGTATGGAAGCAGACTAGAGCAGATTGGCTGGCGTGGAAGCAGACTGGAGCAGATTGGCTGGCGTGGAAGCAGGATTGGATAGTGGCAGGATTGTGCGAGTTGGGAAAAAAATTTGTTTTTTTGGGTTTAGCCACTGAGGTTCTGCATGTAAACGCAGGGCTGTGAGTAGGGGGAGCAGCTGATGAAAGAGAAGAGCTGAGGAATGGTGAAAAAGAGGGAGCAGTTAAGGAGGATTTCTGCGGGATTGCCACAGGCAGCAGAGAAGCGGTAGTCTTCAATGGGTTAAAGGCAGGGTAGATGCAACAAGTGGGAACAGGGTACTGACACGTAGTTGGCAATAGGGTATACTGGGCTGCAACTGTGGTTGCTGTAGGTGATGGAGAGAGAGATACCTGAGAAGGTGGATGTTTAACAGCAGGAATGGGTTGTTGCAAGCTGACTGGGGCTGAATGCAATATATCTGACCATGCTTGTGGTAATGGTTAAACAAAATTCAATTTACACTTTGCTGTCTGACAAGAGACTGCACTGCGTTAATACACTCCACTAGCACCTATTCGGAACATACTGAATAGTGCTCAAAGAAATAAGCCCAATCATCCTCCAATAACCATACCAGTGATTCTACCTGAGCCATACTGAAGGGGGGAGAAAAGTCATCACTGCCTTTAGGAGTACTGGACAAAGTGAACTCTGCACAGACTTGAATCAATGGCTGAACATCACCGAACATCCTGGCCTGATCAACTAGGGAATGAGCAAGACAAATGCCTTCTAACAGCTGGTCACTGGCCCACTCCTTCAATATCTGGCAGCAGTATTCCTTTTCCTCTGTCACTAGCAAAGAAAAGTATATAACAGCAACAGAGCCAAGATAGCTTCCCTGTGCAGCCACTTCTGTTCAGGACTGGCCTCAGAGGCATAACTAGAACCTTCAGGGCCCTGGTGCAAGAAACCATGAAGGCACCCTGTATGATGGCTATTGTGACAGGAGGGGGCAGTGTGACAAGGGGGCAGTGTGACAGGGCACTATGATGGGGAAAGTGGGGGAAGTGTGACAGGTGGGGGGCAGTGTGACAGATGGGGGGTCGTGTGACAGGAGAAGGGTATCTGGGAAGTGTGACCGGAGGGGGGAGTGTGATAAGAGGGGGCACTGTGAAAGGAGGGGGGCAGTGTGACAAGAAGGGGCAGTATGATGGGGGCAGTGTGACAGGAGGGGGCAGTATGGCAGGTAGACAGTATGACAGGGGGATATTGTGACAAGAGGGGAGAAATGTGACAGCTTAGTGTCATAAGAGGGAGGCAGTGTAACAGGTGGGGGGCCAGGTGAGAAGAGGGGGGCAGTGTGACAGGGGGGGTAGTGTGATAGGTGGGAAGGGAGTGTCACATGTGGGTGGGCAGTCTGACAGGTGGTGGGGCAGTGTGATAGGTGGGGGGCAGTCTGACAGGTGGGGGGTAGTGTGATAGGTGGGGGGCAGTGTGCCAGGTGGGGGGGCAGTGTGATAGTTAGGGGACAGTGTGACAAGTGGGGGACAGTGTGATAGTTGGGGGGACATTGTGATAGGTGGGGGGGCAGTGTGACAGGTGTGCATTGTTATAGTAAGACACAGAGCATGCTCAGGTGCTGGGCTTACCTTACAGGAGAAACCCAGATGCAAGAAGCAGCAGCCCTTGTACATACTGCTTCCCTGTGATGTCCACGGGATGTCCCATCCGGCTAGCAGTTCTCTTCCCGGGTGTCAGTGTATACAGTGGAGTGGGGCGGGAGGGGGTGATCGGAAGCTCTGTGATGTCCGTGGGATGTCCATTCAGAGTCGCAGCGGTCACACTTGCGACCAGGCCCTGGCGTTCCGCCGCTGTGGGGGGCCCCAAGAACCAGTATCTCCCCCTGCCTGCACCTCCAGGTGGCAGCTAACTATACAGTGGAGGGGGCAATCGGAAGCTCTGTGATGTCCACGGGATGTCCCACATTTAGTATACTAGCTAGCAGTTCACTTCCGAGTTTCAGTGTATACAGTGGAGAGGGGAGGGGCTTCTGACCCAGGCAGGTATCGGCAAGAGTGTACAAGCAGAGCTGACTCACTTGTACAGTGTGCACTGAATCTGGTGCCTGCCGGGTCAGATTCCCCTCCCCTCTCCACTGTGTACACTGAAACTCGGGAAGTGAACTGCTAGCCAGTATTTTGAATGGGACATTCCACGGACACCACAGAGCTTCCGATCGCCCCCTCCCTCCCCCCTCCACAGTATAGTTAGCTGCCACCCAGAGGTGCAGGGGGAGATACTGGTTCTTGGGGCCCCCCCACAGTGGCGGAACGCCAGGGCCCGGTCGCAAGTGCGACTGCTGCGACTCTAGTAGTCCTGCCAATGACTGACCTTGGTGTTATGTCAGGAACCGGTGTGACCAGAAATGTGTGGCCTGCCACAGAGAATCTCAGGCACAAGTACAGTGTAAGATTATATAATTTATTTAACCACTTCAATGCCAGGCACTTTCCCCCCTTCCTGCCCAGGACAATTTTCAGCTTTCAGCGCTGTCGCACTTTGAATGACAATTGTGCGGTCATGCAACACTGTACCCAAACTAAATTTTTATCATTCTCTTCCAACAAATAGAGCTTTCTTTTGGTGGTATTTGATCACCACTGTTTTTTTTTTATTTTTTGCTGAACAATTTTTGGACAAAACATTTTTTTTCTTCGTTTGTTATAAAATTTTGTTTTCTCCTTCACTCACGGGCACTGATGAGGCTACAATAATGGGCACTGATGAGGTGGCACTGATAGGCACTGTTGAGGAGGCACTAATATGTATAAATGATGGGCACTGATAGGCGGCACTGATATGCAGCACTGATGGGCACCGATAGGCAACACTGATAGGCAGCACTGATGGGCACTGATATGCGGCACTGATGGGCACTAATAGGTGGCACTGATAGGCAACACTGATGGGCACTGATAGGTAGCACTGATGAGCACTGATAGAAGGGCACTGGATAGACAGCACTGATGAGGTACTGACAGGCATTACTGATTGGCATCTGAAGGGCACTGACAGGCATTACTTTTATGGGCACTGATTTGCACATTTTTGGGCACCTATTGGCACCTTTATGGGCACTGACAAGCATTACTGATGAGGCACAGACTGGCAGCTGATGGGCACCTCTCATGGGGCAGATATCAAGGGGACAGCAAAAACAATTATATAAATAAATGTAGTGCTAAGTGATAAGGCAGATATCAAGGTGACGGCAAAAAATACATCAGCCAACCCTCAATATAAACTGAGATCATTCATCAGAGTTAGGGCATATTGCAGTCCTCTGAGGTTTATGTGCATAAGACCAAAGTCCATGAAAGTCCTAAATTGTAACAAGAGCAAAGGAAAAACCAAAACAATTCCGGGATGTTTATTCAATCATTGTCAGCAGTCTGCACAGTAGGATCCTCCTCTGCTAATTTCCCCACGCTATACTTCTTAATTCCTCCAGTGGTATGTTTCATTCATGCAATCAAAGAAAACATCATTGCGCAATGAACCGAAAAACTGTATCCACATCCAAACAAAGCATAAGTGGATCCACTCACATGTACTTATAAAATAACAGCGCACATGAACAGTCAGTCGCTCACCGCGATTCCTCTCCTCATACCGCATACAATGTGTAGCGAAAGGGCACATCAAATGACGTCACTGGCTCCTCCCGACGCGTTGCGTCACATGTCATGTGACTTTATCAAGGGTAGCCATGTGACAGCAAGTCTCCGTATTTAAGCTTGCTATAGCGTGCCGGTTGCCATAGTGACTTCGGTGGTCATTGGATCATCATGCTAGTTCAGCGCTCATTAGCTTCAATATAACATGTTGACAGCTCACAATAAATTTATTAAAAAAAAAATCAGACAATAGACATTTAAAACCTAGCTGGAATATAAAAACTAAAGTTTAAAAACCAATCTTCCTTTACTTTCAATAGGCTGCTAATCACCTACTCCCTCTGGTGGTCAACTAGTATATCACTTAAAACTTGCAGCACATTAAATAAATAGGTTTAAATATAGTAATAATAATGATGAATTTTGCTTATCACCATAAGACCACTACGAAACTACAGTACATCAAATAAATATATGCATATAGATACACACAAATGGGAATATCTCACATTGCATGTATGGTAAAAAATAGAATAGGAAATAGCGTAAAAAAAGCAGAGGAGGATCCTACTGTGCAGACCGCTGACAATGACTGAATAAACATCCCGGAATTGTTTTGGTTTTTCCTTTGCTCTTGTTACAATTTAGGACTTTCATGGACTTTGGTCTTATGCACATAAACCTCAGAGGACTGCAATATGCCCTAACTCTGATGAATGATCTCAGTTTATATTGAGGGTTGTCTGATGTGTTTTTTGCTGTCCCCTTGATATCTGCCTTATCACTTAGCACTTCATTTATTTATATAATTATCATTAGGAAGTTAATTTTTTTGCGAAATCTTTTTTATTACATTTTTCATTAGCACACAAAATTAGCCCATGTGGGGGCCAAACCTTGCCCACGCAGGGGCAGTTCTGATGCGGCAACATACCGCAACAGGGCACAACATAAACAAACTAACTTATACTATAACCCCAATGTGGGGAGAAGTTCAGTTGAGGAGAATCTGTGCTCAAATTGGTACCAACAGGATAATGCAACATGAGAGTAGTTGGGTCAATATACTAACAGACTAGAGATATAGTGTTAATCTAGGAATTGGTTACTGCATCAGTTGCCGTGGTATTATCATCTAGCCAAAAGATCCATACCTTTTCAAATTTTTGTGGACAACCCCTGCCCGAGTAGGTGGCTTTATACAGGGGTAAACTGGCATTCACTAGGCTTTTCCAGAATCTGAAAGAGGGGGAAGACGATTGTTTCCAGTTCATCGTAATGGCCTTATGGACATAGTACAATAGCAGGGATATGAGTATTTTCCTGGCTCTGAGCCTTGTCAGTTGTTCCACCAGCCCCAGCAGACAATATTTGGGATCGTAAGGAACACGAGTGACCTTAGCAATCACCTGGAGTACTTCTTTCCAATAATGTTCGATTGCTGGGCAAGCCCAAAAAATGTGGAAAAAGTCACCCGGTTGGTAGGAACAACGCCAGCATGCCGGAGAATGCACCGGCGACATCTGGTGTAGCCTGTGAGGCGTGTAGTGAGCTCTATGCACAATTTTGTATTGGACCAGTTTGTCCATAGCTGAGACCAGAGGGGAGAAGGGAAAGTCCCAAATCTCCCTCCAGTCATCCTCGTCCAGCTCCGGTATGTCCCCCACCCATTTCCTGCGGAGGGGAGACAACTTAGGGCCGGCAGCAACCAGCAGAGACCCATAGAGCTGAGACGTGGGTTTCTCCAAGTCCTTCACCCGAAGGGTGGTTTTGAGCTCCAAGTATGCCAAAGGAAGTTCATTTTTAGCACACTATTAATTGTTGCTTTTTAATATTCACTTTAGTGGTGTCAGAACACTTTCACATAGTTGCAGCTTGATTATTTAGTTATTTCCTATATTGATTTACTAGACACCATATCAGCACTTTAGTACACTATTGTTTTACCTCTCATGGGGGCTGCACTGATAATCAATGTGCTGATTATCAGCGCAGACCCCCCCCCTCTGACAGGGAGAGCCGCCAATCGGCTCTCCCTGTCAGTGCGAACCGAGGAAAGCCATTTACCAGCACTTCCTGGTTCACACGATGATCAGCTGTGATTGGTCAAAGCTGATCACATGGTAAGGAGCCTCCATCAGAGGCTCCTTACCACGATCGGAGTTGCGTTGTGTCAGACTAACACACAGCACCACCGATTGCCGAGCAGGGCGCCCCCGCGGGTGTACACCGGCTTGTTATCCTGAAAGACGTCATATAACTTCCAGTCAGGATAATGGAACAACCGCCCGGCCGTCATTCTGCTATAGGCTGGGTGGGAGGTGGTTAAATATAAGTGAACAACATAAATGTAAACGCACCTCCAATACTGTGCAAAATAAACCAGAAAACCAAACAAACCGTGACACACAATAAACAACTGTCCAAACCAGATATAAACAGAAAGCAGGGAGTGCAAAGCGAAGTCATAACAGAGCCAGGGTCATACACGGGAGATCAAGCAGAGGGATCTGGGAGCCAGACAGGTCAGGGAGAGGGTAACAGGAGACAGGGAGAGCAGGTGGGAAGGGTTCAGGCTGCAGGGTTGGGATCAGAGTCCAGGAACAGGATAAGGAACTCAGGAACACAGGTCAGGGGCATCTGGAGACAAAACACCAAGGCAGGAATGAAGAGCATGGACAGGGTTTAAATACATTTCCTGCAACCAGCATCAGGTTATGACTGATTGCATTAGATGATGTGAGCTTCTGGCTGCTGAGAGACACCCGCTGGGGGATGCTGGAACTGCAGCCTATGGATCTGAGAGCCAAAGTGCCACCAGCAGGTGAGCCCTTTCCTAACAGAGATAACATATTAAATTACAAAAAATTGTTTGGGTGTATAATATATATATATTTTTAATATGACAATGGTCTAGATATACATCAAAGTTCCCTGAAGAGAAATAGTTCTGCGATGGACTACAATGTACCAATGAAGCAAATCAATGTATTTACTGGAATTTGGAAATGTGCAACAATTTAAAGAGGAACTGCAGTCTGCTCACATAATTTGTAAAAAAAAAAAAAAAAAAAAAACATCTTTGCCATTCTGAAGCTTCCCTCCAACCACTTTTATTATTTTGTATATACTGTGATCCTGTACTTGCCAAATATGCTGCAGAAATCTCCCTCCACTGAGTCTAGCTGCATCCATTTTAACTGCTGCCTGTTCACTTTCTGGATTTACAGAGACACACCTCCAGCTCTGCAGCTTTCATTGGCCCTCTTATGACTCATCCCCCTCCTTTCCTGGCAAACTCTCACGAGAGTGAGAGAGAGAGCTGGGCATGATGTCATAAGCCTAGGCTTTTTACCACACAAGAAAGATGAAGTGGGCTGTATAAGGTATTTACTGGCAGAAAAAAAATGTTTTACTATCCAAAGTTAAAACAACAAGGGCAGAAGATTTAATAGATGGAAAGATGAAACATTGAAAAAATGACTGAAGTTCCGCTTACAGCTGCTGTGCTATCGTCTGTATATGATTGCATGTTTTTATACTCAACTGTAGGTTTTAAACTATATTTGTACAATAAAATTATTTTTTTATACTAATATTGTGCATGCGCTCACCTCAGTGACAACCCCACATCCTGCTTTTCTATTGACAATTACAATTGTTTTGCTAGATATACTGGCTGGATCACCAGATAAAAATAGAAGAAAGGCTAAAAAAACAAAAAAAACAAAAAAACAAGCGCAGCCATCACATCTAAGAAATGATAAGCTGCAATATAATTAATGTTTGCTTTTGGGTTTAACACTGCTTTAATGCTAAAGGTTAGACCATGAACACATGTTTGACCGCCATGTAATGTTAAGGGCAGTTTAACTTGCTGAAAAAGTGTAGTATCAAATAATTATTATGGCAAACGTATGAACTATAAAAATAAAGTATTAAACAGATCACAACTGTAAATTATACACAGTAATTGTAAATGATTCTGCTTGTGAAAAGAGTATTTTATGTAAGACTCTAATCCCAATACATAATAGTTTTATGTACTGTATATGTACACAATGATATAATAACGCCACCTGTGACTCGGGGACTTGCTGTACTGGGTCATGGGGCCCTACTAACCCTTTATGAATCTCCCTCTGGGAGTGTTGTCAGGATAGACAGCATGCTGGAGCTACACAACTATACACGAGGGAGCATTTAAAAGTGTAATCAGCATTAGAGTAAGAGGACATAGTATCCTGTGCCTGCGTTTATAGCCGTCATCAATAAGTAGGCGGAAAAAGACAATCGTATCATTGTTTGTGAATCCTCTTTTATTGGGAGAGGTAATATTACTTTCTGGGCTCAGTAATATGGCTGAGTGTATAAGCTTTGTTCAGCTGGCATCCTTCATACTGTTAGAGCCGTCTGCGATAAACCATGATAAAGCTGCGTGATCAGCACGAAAAATGTATAAGGGAAATGTAAAAGGGAAAGTAGAGTGCACTGAATGCAAATTTTTAATTATTATTGCAGTGACGTGACTTTCAGTCTTTACATTTTTTGACAAGCTTAACCACTTGACCTCCAGAAGATTTACCCCCCATCATGACCAGGTAATTTTTTTGCAATAGTTTAACTGACAATTGCACGGTCATGCAACGCTGTACCCAAATAAAAATGTTGTCATTTTTTCCCACAAATAGAGCTTTCTTTTGGTAGTATTTGATCACCTCTGCAGTTTTCTTTTTTTTTTTTTTTTTGCGCTATGAACAAAAAAAGAGCAATCATTTTGGGAAAAAAAAAAACATTGTTTTTTACTTTCCGCTATAAAACCTTGTATAGCTGGAGATCTGCGCTAAACCCAATTAACAAACAAAACAGTGCATATATATAAATATGTCAAATACATGTATAAAAGAAAAGGTGCTGCATCTAAAAAAAACTTAAATATGCAGTCCATAAATGTGTATAACTAATAAAAATAATATTTTTATTTATTTATGTATAATAAAAACATCTAGCAGAATACAAATTGGCCTAAATTTATGAAGAAATTAAGAAGATTTTTTACACTTTTTTATTGGCAAGGTTTTATAGCTAATAAAGACACGCAATCCAAAAAATCAAACGAGGAGGCACATACAAATGCCAGCATGTGCTACAATAAACCAATGTGCTCAAAAATGCAAAAAGAAAAACAAAAAAACAAAAGAAAAACAAAAAACAAAAATAAAAACAAATGTTTTTATTTTTGCAGTTTTGAGCACATTGGTTTATTGTAGCACATGCTGGCCTCCTCCTTTGATTTTTTTGGATTGCGCATCTTTATTAGCTATAAAACCTTGCTAATAAAAAAATTAAAAAAATCTAATTTCTGCATAAATTTAGGCCAATTTGTATTCTGCTACATGTTTTTGGTAAAAAAAAAAAAAACAAAAAAAAATCCCAATAAGCGTATATTGATTGGTTTACGCAAAAGTTATAGCGTCTACAAACTATGGGATATATACTTGAATTTTTATAATTTATTTTTATACTAGTAATGGTGATGACTTATAGCGGAACTGCAATATTGCAGTGAATATTCGGACACTAACTGTCACTTTTGACAGTTTGCAGGAACCAGTGACACTGATACAGTGCTAAAAATATGCACTGTCATTGTACTAATGACACTGGCTGGGAAGGGGTTAAATATCAGGGGCAATCAAAGGGTGTGCCTAGCCAATGTTTATGTTTACTATGTGTGCTGCTTTTACTAGGGGAAGAGATGGATTTGAGTCCCTACTTTGCAGGAACACAGAATCCATCCCTTCCCCCCTGTCAGAACGGAACTATGCCTTGTTTACATAGGCAGACCTCCGTTCGAAGTCTCTGCCCGACGATCGGTGGGTGCCGGCGGACATCAAGTGTCTGGCACCCACAGATCGGCTTCTTCTGTGAATAATCACATGCGTGACTCCTGCAGGCGGGAGTATATATACATGATCTGGTGCACAGCTACTGCCCTGTAGCAGCAAAATTGCTATAGGGCGATTAATCTTCCATATTTTTGTTATCATATCAGAGCTCTTAGAGGCTGAGTGCAATTATTCTGACACTTTTTTTTAGCACTGACTCTGTTGCAGAATCAAACAAAGATTCCCTTTCAGAAGCAGAGATTTAGTACTTACCTATGGAATGTTCACTTTTCTTTTTTTGATGTGCCTCACATATTTTTGTTATTGTATTAAATATAGAGATTTGTAGGTTTGCCACAGAGGCCAGTGTATCCGAGGGAACTCACACAACCACAGAACCTGCAAACTCAATGCAGATAGTGTCTCCAGTTCTCCTTGGCAGAAACACTAGCCATAAGCCACTAGGCTCCCCATACCATGCAGACAGAAGAGATGATGCCGGAAATTCCCAATGAGAAAGGTTTCATAGGAGACTTTTCAGGTAACCAGCATTACACCAGTAAAAGGGTATCTGATCTCCTGTGAACATTGCGGCTCTTGCAGCTGCCTGGGGTTGGAAAAATCCTGGAAAAGACAAACAAACTACTGTATAGTGCCTTGAAAAAGTATTCATACTCCTTGAAATTTTCCACATTTTGTCATGTTACAACCAAAAACGTAAATTAATTATATTGGGATTTTATGTGATAGACCAACACAAAGTGGCACATAATTGTGAAGTGGAAGGAAAGTGATAAATGGTTTCCACATTTTTTACAAATAAATATGTTTAAAATGTGTCGTGCATTTTTAATCAGCCCTATTGAGTAAATACTTTGCACATCTAAAGAGCGACATATTTGCCCATTCTTTTTTGCAAAATAGCTCAAGCTCTGTCAGATTGGATGGAGAGCATCTGTGAACAGCAATTATCAAGTTTTGCCACAGATTCTCAATTAGATTTAGGTCTGGACTTTGACTAGACATTCTAAACACATGCATATGCTTTGATCTAAAACATTCCATTGTAGCTCTGGCTGTATGTTTAGGGTCGTTGTCCTGATGGAAGGTGAACCTCCGCCCCCAGTCTCAAGTCTTTTGCAGACTCTAACAGATGTTCTTCTAAGATTGCCCTGTATTTGGCGCCATCCATCTTCCCATCAACTCTGACCAGCTTCCCTGTCCCTCCTGAAGAAGAATATCCCCACAACATGATGCTGCCACCACCATGTTTCATGGTGGGGATGGTGTGTTCAGGGTGATGTGCAGTGTTAGTTTTCCGCCACACATAGCATTTTGCTTTTTAGGCCAAAAAGTTCAATTTTGGTCTCATCTGACCAGAGCACCTTCTTCCAAATGTTTTCTGTGTCCCCCACATGGCTTCTCACAAACTACAAATGGGACTTCTTATGACTTTCTTTCAACAACGGCTTTCTTCTTGCCATTCAGCCATAAAGCCTGAGTGGCAAGTGCACGACTAATAGTTGTCCTGTGGACAGGTTCTCCCACCTGAGCTGTGGATCTCTGCAGCTCCTCCAGAGTTACCATGGGCCTCTTGGCTGCTTCTCTGATGAATGCTCTCCTTGCACGGCCTGTCAGTTTAGGTGGACTGCCATGATGTGGTAGGTTTGCAGTTGTGCCATACTCTTTCCATTTTCGAATGATGGATTGAACAGTGCTCTGTGAGATTTTCAAAGCTTTGGATATTTTGTATAATCTAACCCTACTTTAAACTTTTCCACAACTTTATTCCTGACCTGTCTGGTGTGTTCCTTGGCCTTCACGATGCTCTTTGTTCACTAAAGGTTCTCCAACAAACCTTGGCTGAGGGCTTCACAGAACAGCTGTATTGATACTGAGATTAAATTACACACAGATGGACTCTATTTACTAATTAGGTGACTTCTGAAGGCAATTGGTCCCACTAGATTTTAGTTAGGGGTATCAGAGTAAAGGGGGCTGAATACAAATGCACGCCACACTTTTCACATATTTATTTGTAAAAAACATTGAAAACCATTTATCGTTTTCCTTCCATTTCATAATTATGTGCCACTTTGTGTTGGTCTATCACATAAAATCCCAATAAAATACATTTTACTCCAAAGACATGCTGATAGGTTAATTGGATCCTGTCTAAATTGTCCCTAGTATATATGAATGTGAGTTAGGGACCTTAGATTGTAAGCTCCTTGAGGGTGTAGGGACTGATGTGAATGTATAATGTATATGTAAAGCGCTGCGTAAATTGACGGCGCTATATAAGTACCTGAAATAAATAAAATAAAATAAATTTACATTTTTGGTTGCAACATGACAAAATGTGGACAATTTCAAGGGGTATGAATACTTTTTCAAGGCACTGAATAATGGCCTCTTGCACACTGCAGTATCAAAAGGCTCAGTACAGCGTTTGTTTAACTGATCTAAAATGCAGCCCATTGTTTACAATGTACCTCTACACACATGTGCGCAAATAAGCAGTGCGTATTCTTGAGTAAGAAAAAAAAAATCTGCTTTCCCGGTCAGTATTTTGCACCAATACGCACAAATACAAGCATATGAGCATACGTATTTAGAATTTTCACAGATTTTGCCATAAGGAATGTATTGTACGAACAAATGCGCATGCGCAAATACCTGAAATTACAGCCAGAAATGCTGATGTTCAAACATCAGTACCGTGTGCAAGAGGCCTAAATGGTTCCAAAATGCTCATACATTTTATTTTGAGAAGTTACCTCGTTTCAAATTCTATCATTTTAGGCTTTTGTTTTCCCTACATGCACTGCTTTTCTCCTACCGCTGTGAGCTGCATTTTGCATTACTGGTATCAGGTTAGGGCAATTCCAGCATCCATTATGCTCTGTACAGATAGATGTCCCTATGTCTACAGACTGGCTGTGGGAAAGATCGGGAGTAAAGTATTAAATCATAAGGAGAAAGGAAGATAATTTAATAGAATTTGAGGACCTTGGAAATAATGCAAAACAAATTTGTAGAGCTGGGAAATGTAACATAAAAATTAAACTGGGCTTTAAAACATAAATTGTCATCTGTTTGACACATTTAATATATTAAAGTATAACTAAAGGCAAAACTTTGTTTAGCTATGGATAGAGTGGGAAGGGATTAGAACACCTGTCTGGTTTTAATTGCTGTCTGTGTCCCCATTAGGGAGATTTACCCTCTCTATTTTTCCTGATCGCCAAGAAACGAAAGTAAAATCACCCATTTTGGGTTGTCACCAAATAAGGAATAAATGCAAAATCTCCCAATGGGGACACCCTTACTTTGGAGGGGTTTCCTCTCATTTCTTGTTTTGGATTTAACTACTTGCAGACCGCCCCATGCATATATATGACAACGAGGTGGCCATACATGTACATGTACGTGATCCGGCATTTCTGGGTAGGGGGTACAGCACAAGCCAGTCAGCAGGTCCCGGCCAATGATTTATGGCCGGTACTTGATAGGCTCAGCGAATCACAGTACAGAACCCTGTGTTTACTAACAACACAGGGCTCTGTACATGGAGCAGCGATGTGGCTGTTTTTTTTCTCCCTGCAAAGCAAAGCAGGGAGAAAAATCAGCCACATCGATTAGTAAAAGCAGCACATATTGCACACATTGTTAGGCACACAGATATCCCCTTGATTTCCTTTAGATGTTAACCCCTTCCCAGCCAGTGTAATTAGTACAGAGACAGTGTATAGTATTAGCATAGGTGTGCGCAGCATATTGCATTAGGGTGTGTACCCCAAAGCTCAAACACACATGCATGTGTGTCTAAATATATGGGCCTGGCACATTGATCTCCCTGCCGGTGCAGTGAAAGAGAAGTGCGTAATCTCTTTTCCTATGGCAGAGCAGGAAAGCAGGAGATCTTTCCCACTTCCCTGCTGCTACACAAAGCGATAATGCTAATGCGCACTAGGTAATTAGGGTGTGCCCAGGCACACCCTGTGCGCACGCCTATGAGTATTAGCCATGGTCACTGTATTAGTGTCACTATTATGTCAGTGTCAGTTAGTCAGTTCCTACCTAGCATCAGTTAGGCTTGATTCACACCTATGCATTTTTAGTGCTTTTTGCACTGTGCAGATTTGCACTATAGAACGTGGTCCATAGGAAACCATATGAAATGGACTGTAGTGCAAATCTGCAAAATGCAAAAAGCACTAAAAATGCATAGGTGTGAATCAGGCCTTAGTGTCAGATTTCCCACCGCACTATCACAGTCGCTGATCACCGCCATTACTAGTTAAAAAAAAAAAAATTACAGTATATATACCATAGTTTGTAAACTCTATAACTTTCATGCAAACCAATATACAACAATATACACGTTTAGATATTTTTTTAATACCAAAGACATGTAACAGAATACATTTTGGAATACATTTATGAAGAAATTTGATTTTTTTTTTGGATATGTTTTATAGCAAAAAGTAAAAAATATTGTTTCTCTTTAAAAAAAATATGGTCCAGATCATCCAGTGGTGATCAAATACCACCAAAAGAAATCTGTGTGAAAAAAATAACATCAATTTAATTTGCTAGTTAAAGCGGAGTTCCGCCTAATTCTTTTAAAAAGTCATCAGCTACAAATACCGCAGCTGCTGACTTTTAAAGTAAGGACACTTACCTGTCCAGGGCGATGTCTGCACCCGAAGCCGACTCGTCCCTTGGCTCTCGGGTGTGGCGCTGCCATCTTTGGTAAGGGAATCACGCGCTGCGCGATCCCACTGGTCCCTGCTGTCTTCTGGGACCTGTGTGTCTCCCAGAAGACAGCGGGGGGGGGGGGTTGTGGAGAAGTGGCGTAGATACCCGGAAGTGGCTCGGCTATCTATGCCTGGAAGTGAGAGCAAAACACCTGTATTAGACAGGTATCTGCTCTCCCCTCTCCCCTGAAAGGTGCCAAATGTGACACCGGAGTGGGGGAGGATTCCGAAAAGCGGAATATCCATTTTTGGGTGGAACTCGCTTTAAAGTAGCACATTGCAGAATAGCAAAAAATGCCCTGGTCATGAAAGGGGTAAAATCTTCCGAAGGTCAAGTGATTTTCCTAAATGGGCAAAGTGACAGTGTCTCTTTAAGGTAAGGTAAAACTGAAGGTAAATTTTTTTTTGTATTGTGAATAGAATTAGGGCTTGTTCACACCAGAAAAGGTGTGAGAAATCTGTGTTCTGTGTTTTTCTTTCCTGTACTGCATACAAAATGCATTGGGTGTGCGATCCACACCCCAAACACAGATTGCAAATGCAGCGTGTAGGCAGGTGCAGTCTATTTTCTCCACTGCAGGTGGTGGTTGTCCATAATGGCAATGCAGGTGAAGGAGGAAGTCGAGAGGAACCTAGTTTCACTATAGTTTCCTCGGTCACTGAGGGGCAGCATCCGATTGGATGCTGGCGACCCATGTGACTTCGGTAGCTATCTTGGGTCAGGCAGAGTCAATTTAAGACTCTGGCTCTTGGGTTTGGTGTGCATTTCGCATGTGGCTAGTGTAGTGACAGATCACTCTAGTGTCAGGGAGAAGTTCCAGATGAGTATGGAAAGTGCAGGGACATGTCATCCTTCCTGAAAACATCCCCACTTGGGTAAGGACCGACCAGGCCGCATTCTGCCCCTCGGGACAGATGCTGTCGGCAAACCTGAGACCTTCTGCTACTACTCATCGCTGTTACACCCTGTGAGTGCTCCTGCTTGGGTGGACTTCCCACTGGGCCTGTTGTGTATTGCTGAACCTCAGTTTCAATACAGATCTGTTTTCTGCATCTGGACTCTGCCGCCGCACCATGGTGCACCTACCCACAAGTGCGTTTGCCTTCACCAGATCACATGGAAGAACAGTACCATGCCTTCTGGTTGCAGTGCATTTTTAAAAGTAGTGCATGCATTAGAGGATTTCCTCTCCATTCCTGTTCTGGGGGGCAACCTAGAAATTTGGATTTTCTTTTCCAGGACAAGTAGAGAGGATAAACTTCCTTAACAAGGATGTGAATAGCAATATAAAAAGATGTTCTAATCACTCCCCACTTTAGCCGCAGTTAAAAAAATACGTTTTGCCTTTGGTCATATCTTAATTCCTTGAATGAAGTTATTAGAGCAGTTTATATGATACATCGGTTAGCATAGTAAATAAATACAATGTTTTGTGTGTCTAATCTTTAGTGACGTCTGCTCCATGTACAGTAAGTATAGAAAAGAATCACCCCCCCCCCTTTTAAAAAAAATAATCACACTTTGCTTTGCAGCCTGAATGAAGACAGACACATGTTTTGTTTTATGCAGCTGTATTTACTCCAAGCGACAGATATAACACCAACCTGTCAGAAAAAAACAAACAAAAAAAAAACAGAATCACTGAGTTGAAAAAAGGATCGCCCTTTGTGTCAGTATTTTGTTGAACCACCTTTTGCTTTAATTACAGCCTTTAGTCTGTTGGGATATGTCTCTAATAACTTTGCACATCTAGACTTTGCAACATTTGCCCGCTCTTCTTTGCAGAACTGCTCAAGTTCAGTTAAATTTGATGGTGACCATTTGTGGACTGCAGTCTTTAAGTCATTCCACAGATTTTCAATGGGTTTGGGCTCTGACTAGGCCATGCAAGGACATTCACCTTTTTTCTCCTTCAACCACTCTGTGGTCATTTTTGCTGGGTTTTGGGTCATTGTCATGCCAAGGTAAACCTTCTCCCCATTGACAACTTTCTGGTATAGGGCAGCAGATTTTCCTCAAGAATTTGATGGTATTTTGCCCCATCCATTTTTCTTCTATCCTGACAAGTGATCCAGTCCCTGCTGCAGAGAAACATCCCCATAACAGGATATTACCGATATTACCACCTCCATGCTTTACTGTAGGAATGGTGTTATTTGGATGATGAGCTGTATTGGATTTCTGCCAGACATATTGTTTGGTGTTGAGGCCAAATAATTAAATTTTAGTCTCATCTGACCATAACACCTTTTTCCATGTGGCCTCAGAATCTTCAAGGTTCGTTATGGCAAAGCTCAGTCATGACTGCATGTGGCCTTTCTTGAGGAGTGCCTTTCTACTTGCAACCCTCCCATACAGGCCATGTTTGTGGAAAATTTGTGATAGTGTTGTCAGATGCACACAATGACCACTCTTTGTCTTCAATTCCTGGCTCTTTCATCCAGTTTGGAGTGACATCCTGATCCAGAGAGGGTCTGTATTGTACCAAATACCTTCCAGTTCTTAATAGACTTCACTTTGTTTCTAGGCATTGATAAAGCTGTTGTCATTATTTTGTATCAATCTCTTGACTTGTGCCTATCCACAACTTTATCCCAGAGATCCTGGTGACCGTGCCTTGTCACCCATAGTGGATTGCTTGCAATTGCACTACTCGGGACTGAAATACTCCATGAAAGCGCTAATCAAAATGACCACAGCTGATCACAGTTGAAAGTCAAATGGCTTTGGAGAAGGTGATTAGCTACCCCTCATTGAGTTTACATGTCATTTTTAGGAGGGGGGGGGGGTGATCCTTTTTCCAACTCAGTGAATCTGTTTTTGAATTTTTCTATTTTTTTCTGACATGACGGTGTTATATCTGTCACTTGGATGTTATAAGTTACACTGAGTAAATACAGCTGGATAAAACAAAAACTGTATTTGTCTCAATTTCAGGCAAGGTGATTATTTTAGAAGGGGGTAATTCTTTTCTATACCCATTGTATGTTACATGAACAGACCTGATCCTCCTTCATTCCAATCTGTATGCTATCTGGATGATAGATCTCCGGGATCACCGCATTGTGCTGAGTGCAGTTTTTTACCAGCACTCGTCCAGCACATCCATTTTCCTGATGATATTTTATTGAGTCTGGGAGCCACACTAACAACGTCACAAGTTGAGCTGAGTTATCGAATGAAAGTGCTGAGTCCCTCTGCTCTAATTGTGTACAGGCTGCATGGTGAGAGCTCAGTTTTTCACATCCTTGAATCCATCACCACGCAGCTTTCCCTTGCTATACAAATCTCAAACATAGCTGTCTGGATTGTACTTGTTTTTCCACACTGTGAATGTTGGTAGAAACTTGACCCTTGACTAGCTGTCATTCTCATCATTGCTTAAAAAGGACCCCTCAGTAACTTTACAAGCCTGCTTTTATTTATTATAGGTATTTATATAGCACCGACAAGTTACACAGCAGTTTTGAGGTAAGCCCAGACTTTGATCTGCATTCAGATTGTTTTTCAGAGGGATTTGACAGGCTGTGAATTAGCAGTGTGACGTCTTCTCACTACCTGTTTTAACACCGTAATTGCTGTATCAATGTACTGCAACCATGTGCATTGCATGCGGTTGCGGGCATTTGCAGAGCTTTCCATTTTGCTTGAATGGGTCACGTTCGATGAACTTACTGGCCACTGAATGCAACAGAAGTGACAGTTTTTGATGCAGGTGTGAAGCAAAGGATTGCAACTGCTGTATGTGAGCACCAGTCCCATCCACTGGCTTTGCCTAAAGCCCAAGGGGCTGCATCTGGGCAACTAAAAATTGATCCTTTGCAGTGGGGCTGTGCCTACACTGCAAGGGTTAATTGCTCCTTTTGGTCTAGGGAAACAAAAAAAGATTTACTTACCCAATCTTCCACTTTTCCCTCAACAGGGAACAGGTCAACAGGTTCCCACAGCTTCTTCTCCTCTAGACTCCACTGATCTAGAGCAGGGTTGCCAACCTCCCGCACCATTTTTTACTGACAAAACATGGAAAATTTACTGGAGGAGCACATTTTTTACTGGCAACCTAAGAAATTACGGAAGTCCTATGGAAAACTACCAGTGAATATTTGAACAGTATAAACATGATATGGAAATACTGACAATACCTATAACAAAGTAATTTGCTTGATTTACACTTAAAAAGTCAACACAGCATGAAATTATCAGCCCCTGATATTTACTGGCAGTTGTAAAAAAAATCACTGGTTTTTACTAACTTGTCAGTAAATTTATTGGTGGTTGGCATTGCTTTGGGCAATGTTGTGCTAGAAAACCTTGGGTCCTGCCATTCATGTAGATGTTACCTTGACCTGTACCTCCTACCTAAACATTGTTGGTGACCAAGTACTCCCCCTCATGGAAAGGTATTCCCTGATGAGAGTTGCCTCTTTCAGCAAGATAATGCACCCTGCACACTGAAAAAATGGTTTAAGAATGGTTTGACGAACACAACGAGTTTGGGTCTTGATTGGGCCACCGTATTGTCCAAAACTCAATCCAATCAAGCATCTGTGGGATGTGCTGGAAAATCATAGCCTGATCCTTGGAAGTCCCACCTCACAACTTACAGTACTTAATGGGTCTGCTACTGACAGCTTGGTGCACACTATAAATCCTATAGTCCTGTTCAAGAGCGCACAAGAGAGGTTGGCTATGTTGTTACATACCGTTGGACCATGGAGAACAAAAATAGCCACTCTCTGGAACAAGCTGAGAGCAAGAAGGTAGTTTTCTGATTTACAATACAACATACATGCTTAACTTAGAATTTTGTTTTCAAACCAGAGTTTAGTGTCACTTTAAGCATTCCCTTCTGCTTTTTGGTAACACATATTAAAGATCAGAGCCATGAATTGTATGAGGTTATGACATTGTGTCCAGACCTCTGTATGTAGGGAATGGTGCCAGTGTCTCCAGTACAACATGCTCTCTTCCCATAAGTATGACTGAGGCTGTGCTCCCTGTGTTTAGAACAAATGTAGGAAAGAATTTGAACAGTTGGCTGCAGGTGTTTCTTAAAAATGGGACCTTTGAGTCCTTAATTGCACTACAAATGTTTTTGGCTGTGCCAAATGACAACACTAGTTTTTAAAACCAACTTCAGAGAAAACCTGTTCTTTGTTTTCGTAGAGAAGAGTTTGAAGCACCTGTTCTGTTTGACACCCGTCCTCTGAATCTGCCACACTGACAGCAATAAAATCCTGACTGAGGTTTAGGTTATATTCACATCCGCAAATGCAGCTGCACTGTGATTAGATGGGAGAACCCCACCGGGTGTGCCACGATTAGCTGCAGGAGGCAGCACCATTTCAAAGCAAAGGGAGGCTGCCAGTTCCCGTAGCTAATTGCAGTCACTAACATGCAATCACTCATGCAGCAATTGCCCTGGACATCTGCATCCAGGGTCGATTACTCGCATGAGCGATTACATACGAGCGGCAGCGATTATCTGCGGAAGCCAAGCTTGCCATCTCCCTTTGATTTCAATGGGTCTGCCTCTCCCCCAGCTAATCATGGCAACCCCTGCTTGGGTTCTCACATCTAATCGAAATGCGGTTGCATTCACAAATGTGGATACACCCTTACAGAACAGGCCCGGAGCAAAGGGAACCTAGGTGCAGGGCCCACATGACTGGGCGTCGCTGGGCAGGCTGCACTGGTCAATTCTTGTTAGTGTACTGGTGGGGGGGGTGGCTTACATTGTAGCGATGGAAGGGTAGGGGGGTGCAGCCTGGGTACTGGGTAGTCCCTGGGGGCGGGGGTAGTTTCCATTAGTTGGGGGGCAGCAGGAGAGAGGTAACAGCACAGGAAGTTTTTTCTTTCCCTCCCTCCCTCCCTATCTTGGGCTGTGTGGTTGGTTTAATGTTGTGTTTTCTTGTCTAGGTTGATGGCTGCAGGGGCTCAGGTTCTTGAAGGTCGGAATGTTGAAAGGAATACAGTATGTGGTGTGGAATGGGTTGGGCCTATCTCGGTATGGGTACCTTCCCTATCATGAAAATAATGGGCTATCAGTCATCGAGTAAGAAGTTGGTAATAGTTTGTCCCTGAACTGGTGGAATTACGGCTAGGGGCCAGGATGCCTAGGTGGTGGTGGTACAGCTGATGTGATTGAAAACCTTCCTTCATGAACCTTAGACATAGCAGTCAGTTTAAGGCGGGTACATAAAGTTGGGTTATATAAAATGGAATTTATTTTATATAAAACTTTGTTATGGTTATTAATAAAGGGGCTGCTATGGCCATTTAAATCCAGAAGCTTTCGCATAGTTCTTTCCTAAGGTATTTGTTGGGTAGAAAAAGAGGGGTGGGATTAATAGGTGGTGGCAGCCAACACATTAGCCATACACCAGTCATGTGCTTTTATTACTATTTATGTCCCCATTATGTGTATTACTTTCATTTCCTGTTCTGTCTAACAGCTAGAAGGTCTGCTTCTAGATCCTAGATTCATCCAGTGAATCTGCATGTACATTTGATCTGTGTGAATTGGGCAAAAACGAATGTTGTTTAGGCTATGCACTAGAAAAATACTGCATTGTGGCCACTAGATGGCGCTGAGGCGTGTAAGAAATACATATATCTCTGTAAAAAAGATACAATGTAGCAATTACATTTATCTGCTAACTCCTGCTAGTGTCCTCTACAATTGTTACATTGTATCTCTTGTTACAAAGACATACACATTTCTTATTTTTCTCAGCTCCAACTAGTGGCCATAAAGCAGTATTTTACTACTGTATATAACAAAAGAACATTAATTCTAAAGTGAAATTAAAGTTCATTATAATTCATATATGCCCAATTTAAACAAAAAAAAAAAAGTACATGTAGATTCACTGGATGAATGGCTATGCATTTTTTTCAATAAACTGACCCTTTAAAAAGACAGAAAGTGGGGAAAATTCTAAATCTTTTTTGGGGTTTGGAGAAATCTCCCCAAATGGGGACACAGCCAGCAATGTAAAGTCAGGGCCATTCTGTACCAAAAGCAGAATGTATAACGTCCAGATTTTATTTTATTCAAATTCTTATGTAAAAAAAAATGTAATGCATTTTGGGGTTTAACGGGTCCCCCTTCATCAGGGCTTGGTACTGTTGAAACATACAGTACTATTGAAGAAATCCCTCCCACAGTGCTATTGTGTTCTGCCAGTGGGGAGCCTTCCCTGCCCGCAGAATACAATGATCAATGTTGCACTCTATAGCCGGTCGCACTAATTTGGCAAAAAAACAAAAAAAAAACAATAGGTTGGTTGTACAGAAGTCGATCTGTACAACCATCCTGCCTATAGATGGATCAAAATTTGGCCAGTCCCTGCTGAACCGGCCAAATTTTAATCCATCTATGGCCGGCGTAACTTACTTACTCCACTTTTATCAGTCCTTCAAAAAAAGGTGGGCCCTGGGTGCAGAGCACTGTGCCCTGAGCCCACCCAGTTGGGTGGGACCCGATTGCTCAAGAGGAGAAGCGATCGCATGGGCCGCCACGCTGAGGGAAGGAGGAGGGAAGCCGCTGTGAAGCCCGTGACGTAGTGGAGGAGACGCAGGAAGGAGCCGAAGCTGCCCGCAATCTAGATGTGGTAAGTGCGGGTCTGACCGACTGGGGGGGTGTGTCGGTGTGAGTGCAGGACCAACCGACCAACAGGGGTGGCGGTGGGATTGTCTTGTTTGCCACCCCCCCCAAAAAAATACAGCACCAGCCACCACTGATTTGAACCAAGGACCCTAGTGCTGCTATGCAGAAGTGGCTAACCACTTAGCCACTGTGCTACTTCCAGCAACAAAATGTTGATGGGCCCTAACTCTTCTCCACTCTAGTTATCTGGAGTTAGGCTGTAAATCTGAATTCCAGGAATTAAAAAAATATACCCTTGCAGTGTGGCGCTCCAGCATTGCAAAGCTTACATGTTTGCTACTGCTGTAAGTAATAGAGGATCAGAAATGATTACATATACCTTACGCTTACCTTCCTCCGTCCTGCTGTGCTACCTTGGCATCATCATGGACAGTTCAGGGCTATTAACCCTGCATTATACTTGACGGAGGATGGAGTGTGACTTTAGGTGGATGCACCTTAGAGAGAAATGTGCAGTGGACCGGTCTCGCCGGAGGAACCTTGCTGACGTGTAAATTACGATATGTATTACTTCATATTCCAGCACCTCTAGACATAATAAACATTTAACCTTTGGAGTGCAGTAGGGCCCCATTGCAAGGGTATTTTTTTATTTTTATTATTTTTAGTTATGCCCAGAGTAGGCTTTAATTAATTATTTTTAGCCTTTCATAATGTAAACTGTTTTGATTTTTTGTTAGGTGATCTTAAATTTGTTCAGTTATGTTTAGTGTAATAAAAATATCAAAACGTGTACTTCTTGTGCTACACCCTTCCTGCCAGCTGTATTGTAGATAAATGTTCTCCTGGGAAGTTCCCCCATATCGGCAAAAATGTAATCAATGTCTTTTTTTTAGAGGCAGCTGTGTGCTTCTTTTGGATTGCTGGGCTCCGGGGACGAGTCTACTTGCAGCCTTGGGTCCTATACTAAAGAAAAGGAACCAAACGTAGTAATCCCAAGGAAAATGTGTTACTTCCTTATGGTAGCAAACTTTCAAAGGGACCAAACTAACAGGCAGGTATTTATGTTCAAGCTAAGTTTAAAAAAAAGTTGTATCCACATTCCAAATCCTAATTACTGGGACCCATAGTAAGGCAGGTGTCTTATGGCAAAAGATGAGCATCTGCCCAAATTAGGCAACTCTGGGGCCAACCTCAATCTGCTTTCTAAGTTGGTGCGCTGATAATTGCAGTGCATGAAGGGTTCCGTATTGGAAGTTTTACTCCTTATTTTTCCACTGGAATAGGAACAGCAATCTGTCGCAAAGAAATGCTGGAAAATCTTTTTGTACTATAATTATCATTGCTGGCAACCAATGGTGGCCGCTTATTAGGGGTGCAGGGGCGCTGCCCCCCTAATCCATGCATCCGGTCCCTAATCTACATGCAGGGCGCCGAACGCATAGATTCCATTTTTTTTTAAGCATGTGATTAGAGCCGGAGGCTTTAATTGGCTTTAAAAAAGGGTGGGCTCGGGGAGCAGAGCACTGCTCCTTGAGCCCACCCTGTTGTGTGACATTAGCGAATTAATATTCGCTAATGTCTTCCTACTTCTCCTCCAGGCCAATGGGGTCTCAGGACCCGCATCCTGATTGGCCGGGAGGAGAAACAGGAAGACATTAGTGAATATTAATTTGCTAATGTCACACAACAGGGTGGGCTCAGGGAGCAGTGCTCTAAGATCCCATTGGCTGGGAGTCCGAATACCAAATCGGCTGGGAGGAGAAGCGACGGTCAGGACATGGAGGAGATGGAGGAGGGGAAGCCGCCGCTGCAGCAGTGACCTGCATGGGGTAAGTGCAGGGCTGACAGGGGGCCTGGCAGACCAGAGGGCGAGTGAGCCAGCGACAGGGGGGTATGGTGTGCAGTGACGGGCTCGAGCGACAGGGGGGGTTTGTGTGGGGAGGCGAGCTGGAGTGCAGGGAGGGGGCGAATGCATGTGGTCAGGTCTGTCTGATGCCCAGGGGCGTTGCTAGGTGGCAAAAAGACCAGGGGCTTCAGCCCGAAGTCCAAGGCCAGAAACGGGGGGGTGTACACATGACGCAGGCTTTTTTTTGGCTGGGCTGTGACCTACCTGACCTACATACACTGACGGTAGTGACTTACCTACACTGACGGTACTGACCTACCTACACTGACCTACCTACAATGACGGTAGTGACCTACCTACACTGACCTACATACACTGATGGTAGTGACCTACCTACACTGACCTACATACACTGACCTACATACACTGACGGTAGTGACCTACCTACACTGACCTACCTACACTGACCTACATACACTGACCGTAGTGACTTACCTACACTGACCTACCTACACTGACCTACATACACTGATGGTAGTGACCTACCTACACTGACCTGCCTGACCTACATACACTGACCTACCTACACTGACAGTAGTGACCTATCTACACTGACCTACCTACACTCACCTACATATACTGACGGTAGTGACCTACCTACACTGACCTACCTACACTGACCTACCTACAATGACCTACATACACTGACCTGCCTGACCTACATACACTGACATTTACATACATTGGCCTACCTACACTGACGGTAGTGACCTACATACACTGACCTACCTACACTGACGGTAGTGACCTACCTACACTGACCTACCTACACTGACGGTAGTGACCTACCTACACTGACCTACATACACTGATGGTAGTGACCTACCTACACTGACCTGCCTGACCTACATCCACTGACATTTACATACACTGACCTACCTACACTGACGGTAGTGACCTACCTACACTGACCTACCTACACTGACCTACATACACTGACCTGCCTGACCTACATCCACTGACATTTACATATACTGTCTGACCTACCTCAGCTGTGGTGTGCGGTGTCACACCAACCAGGCAGTCAGTCAGTCAGTCAGTCAGAGGAGGAGGAGCCGAGGAGGAGAGGAGAGCCACCCGCCCGAGTGCCGAGCGAGGATGTGGCGCGGCGGCCGCATTGTAATTCCCGCCTTCTGGAGCCTGCAGTGCCTATGATGGATGTCACATGTCCCGCGGTCCCGGCATTGGACCAGTGGGACATCCATCATAGGCATTGCAGGCTCCAGAAGGCGGGACCTGCTATGGCACTCAGTCAAACTCGGCGGCGCTCGGGATCAGTTTGGAGAGCTGCATGCCTGAGACTCAGGGCTTTTTGGGGTCACCTTCGGGGCTTCAGCCACCCCTAGCCACCCCCCTCCCGAGGCCCCTGCGTGATGCCCCCCCAACCAATGGAACACCAGTTACGACTGCTGGCAACTAAGAATGATTGGTACCCCCCTTCCCCCCCTTATGTTACCTGATTGTGCCATGTGATTCCAGAACTGGACATATGGGAGTCTGAAGAGAGCATTGTGCAATAAAAAATGAATGGTAGAAGGAAAAAAAAGCTTGGAGGAGAGCCTGGTTACGTGTCATATGACTGTCTCTCCTCCAACCACTGAGGGAGCAGGGAGAAATCCGTAAAGTCCTGCACGTTCAATACAGTGGCCCACATTTTATGAATAAGCTGGAAAATGCAAGCCAGAAATATTCAAGTATATACAAGTGCTCAGAAATAGTTTGCAATATAACAGAAAATACAGTACATAATTATCCACTTTCCAGTATAAGTTAGTCATTTTGTAGAATTCTACATTTGTTTTGATACCAATTTGGTTGGGCATAAGCAGAAGTCTGATGGTTAACATTAAAACGATACAATAATTTGTTTATTATTAAATAAACCCATCACCAGCTTAAACAATTAAAAACACAGGAAATTAAAGTATTTTCAATTCTAATGGCCCGTACACGCGGTCGGATTTTCCGATGGAAAATGTCCGATCGGAGCGTGTTGTTGGAAATTCCGACCGTGTGTGGGCTCCATCGGACATTTTCCATCGGATTTTCCGACACACAAAGCTGGAGAGCAGGAGATAAAATTTTCCGACAACAAAATCCGTTGTCGGAAATTCCGATTGTGTGTACACAAATCCGACGGACAAAGTGCCACGCATGCTCAGAATAAATAAAGAGATGAAAGCTATTGGCCACTGCCCCGTTTATAGTCCCGACGTACGTGTTTTACGTCACCGTGTTCAGAACGATCGGATTTTCCGACAACTTTGTGTGACCGTGTGTATGCAAGACAAGTTTGAGCCAACATCCGTCGGAAAAAATCCATGGATTTTGTTGTCGGAATGTCCGAACAAAGTCCGACCGTGTGTACGCCCTATTAGTAGGGCTATTTCCTTCCATACATGATTTTTATATCCATTTGTAATGTGCCTTTGAATTTTCTAAAAACCCGACTAATATAGGACAGTCAATTGCTTCTTGTTTTTGGAGAGTGTCTACTTACTCTCCTCTGCCTCTCCCACCCCCTCATCTCTCTACATAACCTGGCAAGATGTCAAGACCCAGCAGCTATCTTAGGGCTTTTGGATATCTTTATATGGAAAGATTGTTGCTGATGCAAAGGACTCTTTTAAAGGATAAGTTCACCTTTTTTTAACATGTCACATATTACACCCATATTAATGTTACATATGCACTGATGCTTGTTAAGGAAATGATAAATTCTGTATAAAATATTATTCCATTTTGTATGGTTTTCCTATGTATTTCACACTGCACTCATTGTGCACACGGCACTAATAATGTTTTCATTACATGTTTGCATTCTTTCAAGTCCTGATTAGAATTAGCCTGCCTATGTTACGCCCCTTGTTAACATACAATTGTAATAGTAATGTGATACCTATGTAATCATGTGTTTAAAAAAACTTTTATTGCGTCAAATAAACAGAACAGTTATTTTGGAAAGATGCTGTGTGTATCTTTTGTGTCTGTTCCTTACTGCAGTAGTTATTATTAATTTGGGACCACTAATTAATATGAGGATAGGAGTTGCCTATCTATAAAATTTCCAGAACAACCCCGCTTGCTCCTGATCCCCCATTCTGACAGCTAGCAGGGAATCTTTTCCCCCAGAGATTGTGGGGCTCCGGCTGCATGGCCGGGGACCTGCGAGCGCCTATGCTGGGCACCCGCAGGTCACTCAGCTGTGTTAGAAAAGCAAATGAATATTCGCTTTCCTAACAATAAACCGCCTCTCTGCCAATCAGGTGCTCAGATATGTTACCCGTCACCTGATTGGCTGAATCAACAGGCGCTGTGATTGGATGCCAGGCATCCAATCATAGCAGAGGACGAAAAGAGAGGACGGGAGAAGACATCGAGGAGCTGTCCCACCGAGACAGGTAAGTGCAGACGGTGGGCCAGCGGGGGGCACACTGGCAGCATTTGATATGGCACAATGGCTGCGTTTGATGGGGCACAGTGGGAGCAATTGATGCGCACAGTGGCGGCAATTGATGGGCACAGTGGCGGCAATTGATGGGTACAGTGGGAGCAATTGATGGGCACAGTGGCGGCAATTGATGGGCACAGTGGTGGCAATTGATGGGTACAGTGGTGGCGTTTTGTGGGGCAAAGTGATGGCGTTTGATGGGGCACAGTGGCTGCATTTTATGGGGCACAGTGGCTGCATTTTATGGGGCACAGTGGCTGCAATTGATGGGCACAGTGGTGGCAATTGATGGGGCACAGTGGCTGCGTTTGATGAGCACAGTGGTGGCAATTGATGGGCACAGTGGCTGCGATTGATGGTACAGTGAGGCTGCAATTGATGGGGTATTTTCAGAATTTTTCAGTTTGTTTGCACCCCCCAAAAATTTTTGAGCACCAGCCGCCACTGGCCAAATAGAAGAATTCAGTATTACCTCTTGAATACCTTGGTTTGCCTGCATCTCTCCCTGATGTTTTTTTTTTTCAGGTGAATTTACTTTCAAAGACAGTGCAGTGTCAGAAAAGAAAGCTCTTTGTACAATAAGCTATACAACCAGAATCTGCAATATGTGGGGTACAGAGACTTGAATAATCATGCAATCTATGTTGTCACTAATATTAGGCTCTGTCCTGCAAATGGTCTACTGAGAAGTGTATTAGGGGGGCAAGCCTGTCATTGGCAAGCCAAACCTCAATTTGATGTACTGTAAATGATTTAATCAGCATGTATAATGCATGTTGTTTCTTTGTATAATGTTCAGGCTATATATAGGTTATAAATATTTATTCATTACATATGCAGGCTGTGCTTCCTGCTTTGCAATGGAGTGAATGTCCTTACTGCTCTTTCCTAATGATGCAAGTCTACAAGTCAGCTGACTCGTTGAAAACAATGCAGTCTGTAGTTATCTTTTTTCCCCATTAGTTCAGAGTAAGTGCACTAAGCCAGTGAGGGCTCCCTCTAGTGGTTATTTTACAAATCTTTAATACAGCACCAAAAACATGTAAGAGCAAGCTTGTGAAAGGTGTCATATCAAAAATGACTTTAAAGTAAATATAGCTATTATAATTTGAAATATGTTTACTAAAAAAGACACTGAGGTAGTTGTGCTTTTACCTGTCATTTACCAATGGTGTTATATGGCAGTACTTTTTGCCTACCTTGTGTCCACTAAGGGCTCCTTGGGCACAGGGGACAAGAAAGAGCATGAACTGTGGCCCAAGTGCCTGTACACAGGAATAACATACTGTATGAACCCAAGATAAGCAAATATTGTCTTCGTTGTTTCTCAACCACAGGGCTGTGGCCATAACCTCCCTCCTCCCAGGCCTCCAGTAGCTGTAGATGCCCTAACCTCCCACAGTGCCACCTAGGTCCCATAGTGTCACCTAGCCTCTTAAAGTGACCCCAGGCCCCCTAGGGGCCCTTAGCCCCCACAATGCTATACCTTTTTGTAGTGCAAAGCAACACTTCCTGCTTTCTGGCCTAGGCTTGGCCCTGCTGCTTCCTGGGAATGCCACATTACACCTATCCAGGAGGCAGTATGTTACCAAGGGCGCATTTGCAGGCTTGTTGCTGCTCTTGGTATATTTGTGCACACGCAGCTGCACATGCAATGGATTATAGAAGATGGTGGCAAGAAGGTCGGCGGTCAAGGAAAAGTATCTGTTTCCCATATCTCACAACTGTTCCTGATTTCGAGGGACTGTCCCTGATTTGGAGCAATGTCCCTCTGTCCCTCTTTACTCCTCATTTGTCCCTCATTTTGGTCTGATCTATATAGTTGTATATAAAATGCACTTTTTATCTTTCAAAAAGTGTTTCCCAGTGCTAAACCTTTCATCCAAATTATAAATTGCTGCATTTGTCAATTTTAAAAGCCAATATAAAGAAATATTAGTGGTAAAAAAAGCACTTGTTGATTTAAATAACCTTTTTTTTTGGTTATGTCCCCTTTAAGGGGCGTGGCAGGCGGGGTGTGTCCTATGCCTACATACGTTTGCTAGTAGGTGTCCCTCATTCCCATCTCAAAATGTTGGGAGGTATGGTAAAGCACCTGAAAAATGCCTCCCGTGCAGCCAGAATGTGAAAGCCTGAGCGTTTTCACACTAGGGCAGTGCGCTTGCGGGCTTTCGGGACATTAGAAAAAGTCCTGCAAGCAGCATCTTTGGGTTGGTTTGGGAGCGCTCTATACAGTGCTCCCAAAATGCCCCTGCCCATTGCAATGATTGGCCAGCGCTTCAGAAGCGCCTGAGAAGCGCATTGGAAACGCTTCAACATGGGTGTTTTTAACCCCTTCTTTGGGGTTAAAAGCGCGCCTCTTAAACAGCGCTAAAGCGCCACTAAAATAAGTGCCATTTTAGCGCTAACGCACAGGCGGCCCCAGTGTGAAAGCGGTCTTAGTCATGTCTTGCAGTGGGACCACACTGCTCTGCGCAGTCCACCCACACAGGGTGTGAATGGGCCCATAGACATGGGCTTGAAACAGCCATAGCCATGCACATGAAGGGTTAACGTGCAGCCACATCTTTTGGATACAAACTTTATGAGGAAAAGGCTTGAGTAAATGAAAGTCTTGTGGAGATGTCACCTTAGAAAGTGTCAGCACAAAAGGTGCCTTGCTTGTTTCATCTCTCAAACAGCTGCATGCTTTGCGTGACATTTGCTGACCTTTCCTTTGTGCACTCTGTCTGACCCGTGAGGTCATTTCCTGGCCTTCTCTGAGCGACCTCTGACCAGCGCCGACCTTTAGCTGGAGCATGTGACATTTTGTTCTCCGCTGGCTGACATGTGATGCTCTCATTATTCCAAACTATGTGAAAATAATGACCTCTGGCGACCTCTGAGTTTTTCTTTTCCAACTCCAGTCTGCAGTGAGAGCTGAATCACTCGGCTGCAGGAAATCCAGACTGAAAAAAAAAAAAAAATAGAACAATTTCAACTAGAATAAATCAAACAGGAACACATTACGTGGCTGTGATTCAGACCTAACCTATTATGTTACAGATTATCCTCTTGACATATCACTTCATTCCAAAACTCTGCAGGTGATAGATACACTTTGTACAGCTCTGGGATGTTTAAATTGCTCTGTGTTGTTTTAAATATAATCAGCCATAAAGACTCAGAAGCGGAGAAATAAAACCGACTATGTAAATAGAATATACGTTACGTAAGGATATCACTGACGCTGCACAGATTTGATACTTTTGTTTTAATAGGGATGGTCATGGTCTGATTTCCAGCACACACCCCAGAAAACTGCTTAAGTTGCTGGTGTAAGTATGACCACATGCAAACAAATATATTTAAAGGAGAAGTCTAGCCTGAGCTCATTTGCCTGGGCTTCTCCTCTGGGTCATAGGAGTGCAATTCGTTTTGCACTCCTGTGACCCGTTTTCAGCAGAGAGCGAGCTAAAGTCCGCTGACTGCTGACATCACCAATATCAGTCCAGGCATCGCGTCATCCCGACAATGGGAGTCTGGATCCTCCAGGTGCCTGGACTGATAGCCGTCTCAGCCTCTCAGCGAGCCGCTGGGATGTCGGCTCCCCAAGCGTGGCGGAGCAGAGCAGGAGAGCTGCCGATTGACAGGCAGCAGCTCTCTGCTTGGGGTGCCGAAAGAACTGAGCCATCGGCGATGTTTGATCGCTCGGTTCTCAGTGCAGAGACACTGGGAGACAGATGCAGCATCTGACCGATGCTGCATCCACCTAGGTAAGTATAAAACTGCAATAACCCCCAAACCCATACTTCTCTTTTAAAGCGTTTCTAAGCTCAACAACAAAAACTGATAGTGTTGCAGCTTACCGGTTCTTAAATGTAGTGGCTGCATTGGTTTTTTCTTTTTTTCTCACTTTTTTTCCTTTATTTTAAAGTGAAACTACACTGCATCTGAGCACCAAAAACCAAAATGCTATTTAAAACAGTATTAAACTCAAAAGCTTTTTTAGGCTTTCTTTCTTTTACTTTCATCTGGTGATCCAGCCAGTAAGTCTGATGTTTTTCATAAGCTCAAGCTCCCCAGCAGAATGTATCAGTTTACATGGATGAGACAAACCACTTAAAGTGTTACTAAACCCAGGAACCTGCATTCACTATTTCTGATCTCCCACAGTACACAGAACATGGAAATGCAATTATCCCCCTCCCCCTTCAATTATTTAATAAATATAAACTGCTAAATACCTTTTCTCATCAGCAGTATATAGCCGTCTTGTGATTTCTATCAGTTCCTGGTGAAGCTTGTAGGAGTAGTTTTCATACAGATAAAATATGCAAAGCAGATGCAGCACTAGTGAAAATAATGATCGATTAAACAAATGGATGAAAACTAAAGCAGAGTCCCATTGAGAATCAAGTCCAGAAAGAACAAGGAGGTAACACCCATCCGTGTGGATAGAAATGGTAAACTACAGAGGAGGAAATCATGAAAAATCCTTCATATAAAGTGCTTCCAGCTCCACACCCAGGTGAGTAGATAGCCTGCTTACCAGATCACCGTGACCACTAAACAGTAGTCTCACCGAGCTCAGGGAAAAACGGTCTCCCCAGGACCTTTAATGTTGTCTGGAACTGCAGCTAGAACTAATGATGCTCAGAAAACATACAAAAGAAAAGCTCCCATAGTGTAGTACTTTGTAAAAGCAGGTTTTATAAAAAAACAAGTGGGTTGCACTTACAAGATAAAAGCCATTTGAAAGCCATACAACAACATGTGTTGAAAACGACCACAAAACAAAAAATGCAGCGCTTAAATACACTAAGTACAAAATAACAGTGAGTGTTATCAGTGTCAACTAAATAATGTCCACCCAGTAAAAAAATATATATAATAAAAGTGACAAGAAAAGAGTTGATTCAAAAAAGTCTTGGAATCAATAGCTAATGAGTGAGCATCCCAAAGGCATTGATGAAACAGATGACATCAAGATGAAGGCGTATTAAAGGGAAAATTCTTGTGAAAAGTAGACATGCACAACAAAAAAATTTGTTTCGTTTCAGTTCTTTAAGTTTCTCTTCATTCGTATCGATTTGTGATTTCATAAGACGCGAGTTTTCATATTCGGACTTGTTCGTATTTTCGTAACAGTTTTATTTTCGTTGAAACGAAATGATTCGTAATTCCGTTAGTCTACTTTTCTTTGATTCGAAATTCGTAATTTTGTTAGATAATAATTTTCGTTTATTCGGTACATTACTTGTAATTTAATTGTTACTTTTGTGAGATTGCCTTTTTCGTTGATTCGTACCTTCGTAGGAAATAAAGAATAATAATTGCTACTTCCTATTACTTTTCTAATAAGTCCTGCACTTACTTCAGTCCACTCCCTCAGTCACGAGACCTGACTCCGTCTCCTCAACTGAATCTAAAAAGATTCAGGAATGCAGTGTGACTCAGACACAAAAGGGATAAGCTGATTGGCTAAAGATATTAAGTAAGATACATCACTCACTAATACATTGTCCATTCGAAAGAACGATTCGAGAACACAAAATTACGAACATATGAAATTACGAACATACATATTAAGATACACTTACACTGTCCATTCAAAAGAACGATTTGAGAACACGAACAAACATAATTACAAACAGACGAAGAAACGAAATTACGAGCACACAAATGGAAATACGAACATACGAAATTATGAACAGACAAAGAATTGAAAATACCAAAAGTAAATCATTCGTTATATGTCATCTTTCTGTTACTGTTTCAGAGTTTCGTATTTTCGTAGGTTTGTCCGTTCATAAGTTCGGATTTTCGCGTGTTCATTATTTTGCTTATTCGTAATTTTGTAATTTTCGTATTTTGGCTCTTTCAGCTATGCAGATATTCGAATTGATCTTAATGTACGAACACTAACAAATTCATATGAAAATCAATTAGTTAGGAAACGAATCGCACATGTCTAGTAAAAAGAACCGCCACCAATTTGACTAAAGGCTTACCGGAATCAGTGGACTTAAGGGGGCTTATACCACCTAAGTTGACTGAGCTTGTGGTGATGAACACCATATATGGGAAACCATTAAGGATCCAGATTGCCTTGGTCACAATTCCAAACCTTACGGTAATAATCAGCAATGGATTCACATCAAATAAATGGATGAGGCACAGATGGAGGAAGGGAAGGACAGAGGAGGTCCTCTTGCTCACACGATGAAACCCAAAATCAAAGAAAGGTTCCACATAGTGTGATAACGTTTAAAATTGTATTTATTAAAAAAGGAGGCCAAGTAAACACTCACGTTTCTGAAGCATATAAAAGGCTCATAAAAGGACATAAAAAGACGCGATGATGTTGGCAGAACTCGATCCGGCGCGTTTCGTCTGATTAGATATCATCTGGGGTATGGGTATGGTAATGAGTATGAAATGAATAGGCTTTTGTCTGATCGTATAACCTACACACCACTGGCCTCAAACCCTGCAGCAAAATTCAAAAGAGAACTTTTGAGCATAATTGATGAGGGGTTCTGACAAAAAATTTTGAATAAAAAAAAAAAGGCATACCTGGTACCATCAGTTCCGAGAGTACCGGTTATGTACTATTTGCCTAAGATTCCCAAAAATCTCTCAAAACCCCCAGGTCGCTCTATAATTAGTGGCATAGACTCGGTGACAGCAAGGATAGGCAGATATGTGGATGACTTTCTTCAGCCTTTAGTGGTTGCGACCCCCTCTTATTTGAGGGACACAACACAGGTTATCAACCTGTTGAATGGGTGTGAGTGGAGAGAGGGCTACATTCTGGCGACAGCAGATGTGGCTTCTCTCTACACCGTCATATCTCACCAGCAAGGGTTTGAGGCAGTGAAGTTCTACCTCGAACAGGATCACTCTCTGTCGCAGTTGCAAAGAGATTTTGTTATGGAGCTTCTGATTTTTGCAATGGGCCATAATTATTTTTAGTTTGGGGGTAATTTCTTTTTACAAACATGTGGCATTGCGATGGGCGCAAAATTTGCTCCTAGCTTAGCCAATTTATTTATGGCCCCTTGGGAGCAAGAGGTGATCGATACAGATCCCCCCAGGGAGCTACGCTTCTGGAGAAGGTACATCGATGATGTCCTTCTCCTGTGGGACGGAGATCTGCCTTCCCTTGAGGCGTTTTTCCTAAGACTCAATCAGAATGACAGAGGTATCACCTTGCAGTATGAGGCGAGTCACTCCCAGATTCAAGGCTACCTGGAAAAAGAAATTCATGTAACCATTGATAAAGTTGCTAATATGGATAGGTGCATTATGCTTAACAGAACAAGAGGGACTAACCATGTAGCAGACAATAAATTTGGATGGTCCATGATTACAGGATATTCTAACGAACATGAAAAAAATCCACAATATACATTGGGGTATATTAAAGAATGACAAAGTTCTTGGTCCAGTTATTCTGGACCGCCCTGTAGTAATATACAGAGGAGCTCCCTCTTTGAGGCATAGTATTGCCCCGAATGTAGTAGACCCCCCAAAAACCATTATATTTTTTCATTCTATGAAAGGTTTTTTTCCATGCCGAAAATGTAGCATTTGCCAAATTAATTCTTTTAGAGGTCGAAAATGTGAGACTTTTAAATCTACTCAGACAAATAGGATGTACAATATAGAATCATTCATTATTTGCTCTACTCAATTTGTTGTTTGTATGATTCAATGTCCATGCTCTAAGCAGTATATTGGACCTCACAAAAAGGGAATTGCATTTACACCTATCTGAACATGTGGGGAATATAAAGAGGGGTTTCAAAAAGCATAATTTATCTAGACACTACGCTAAGTATCACGATAAGAAACTTAAGGGGACTCTTTTTCTGGCATTTGACAAAATCTGACCCCATTGGAGGGGTACGAATATGATCAGATCAATCTCCAGACTTGAAACCAGATGGATTTTTGATATGAAATCTTATGTGCCTTTCGGTTTAAACGTCGACTGGGACATTAATTGTTTCATAAATAATGCTTAGTGATTATCTAAAAGGGGAAAACAGTTCTTCTGCCCATCTCCATTTATTATCTTTTAACAATAAATTGTTACCCTTTTTTTATCTATGTACCATTATTATTAATCTCTAGTTTTACCTTCACTTTAGGAATTAGGTAATACTAGCATCTATGATGTCTTTTATTGTCTGTACAAACATGTGGTGTCTGTATGGCTTCTTTTCACTTCCTTTTCTCCTTCTAATTTGCCATCCAACATTAAAATTTTTTCCTTCTACATTTCCGCCACTAGATGGCGGTGCTTTTGATTTATTTCTTTAGTTTTTACACTTTTGTATATCTATTGCTCCAATCGGTGGCCAGCAGTTAAAATGGCAGTGCCGCCTTCTTATCCATTATACTGATCCAGTGACCAACAGTTAAGATTGCGTTGAAGGTGTATATAAATCAGTATGCGTGATGACACAGTCCCTTAGCCAATCCCTAGTCGATGTCCGTTAGTGACGAAATACATAGGGTGGAGCCTGCGGCGGTGACGTCATCACGTTTTTCCTCTCAGGAGGTGGATGGGCAAATAATACAGGAAGTGAAGTGAAGCCTATGGAGACCTGCTTTTACAAAGTACTACACTATGGGAGCTTTTCTTTTTTGTGTTTTCTGAGCATCATTAATTCTAGCTGCAGTTCCAGACAACTTTAAAGGTCCTGAGGAGACCGTTTTTCCCTGAGCTCGGTGAGACTACTGTTTAGTGGTCACGGCGATCCTGTAAGCAGGCTATCTACTCACCTGTAAAGATAGAGAGAGGTGCTGCGCTAATCCATCACATAAAGTGAAAATGAATAAAAATAAATATGTATAAATAAGGTTAAAAGCCACTAAAATAAGCCATTCATATCGTAGCTGGATAAAATGAAATGTAAGGTGCAAGAATGGACAGTCGCTCACAGGGTCACTATATGATAATTAGTGAGAATGAACGGCCTATAAAACACCTGAATAATGTCATCTAAAAAATATTGAAATTCCCACACTATCAGTAATATGTGACATCATAACCAAAGTGCAGCATGCAAACATCAAAAAAGGTTATCACCAAAACTATGTGACATCTCTGCAATAAACTGAAAATAGAAATGCCAAAGGTGTGACAATATATAAATCAATGAATGTGACTAAATACAATGAAGATGCGACAAAGTTCATATGTGCAAACAGCAATGTGCAAAATTCTGGTGTAGATGGAAACAAAGTGAAAAATGTGCAAAATCGCAAAAGTGGTGATGATAGAGTCAAAATGACAATTCTTTTGAATACATAGATTTCTTCCTACAACCAGTCGTCCAAAGCACAAAAGCCTACCTTAGAGATACAAAACAAATGTTTCAAATGATAGAAGATATCCCCAGAGAAGAGGGACCGTGGATCATGGCTACTGCAGATGTTGCCTCTTTATATACAATAATACTTCACCATCAAGCGTGTGAGGCTGCCAAATGGGGTCTAAGGACTTATACTAAGTTGCTAAGGCTATTTAAGGACACTCTTTACGCCTTCCCTATATCCCCTGATGAAGTCACGTGTGTTGGTGACATCACGCGTAGGGACGGCATAGGCGCTCTGCTCTGACGTGGACATACGAGCTCGCCGTTCCTCAGATTCAATGCCATTTATACTGTTATGTATGTGAGTACCCCGAAGTTGCTTTTTTGGAATAAAGATTACCAGTGTTTAGACAACATTACATTATTGGGTATCCTCCTTTGTCTTACCTCCTCCATATCCACTGAGGGACCAAACCCTGCAGGGCTCACACCGTGGTTCAGGATTACAAGGAGAGGTAGCCCCTACATACATCAAATGCTATTTCCTCATTACCGTAAGGTAAGAGGCCACTGCTCACTATTGTGTGATTGGTACACGAAGAGGAGTCACTTTTTTGTTTCAGTTTGAGCACTGCACAGTGGAACTTTTCTATTCGTTCAAAAGAATTGGCATTTTGACTCTATCGTCACCACTTTTGCGATTTTGCACATATGAACTGTTTTTGTATTGTTTGATTTGTAGTTTTATTTATCCATTTTTCACTTTGTTTCCATCTACACCAGAATTTTGCACATTGCTGTTTGCACATATGAACTTTGTCGCATCTTCATTGTATTTAGTCACATTCATTGATTTATATATTGTCACACCTTTGGCATTTCTATTTTCAGTTTATTGCAGAGATTTGCACATATTTTACACATAGTGATTGGAGTGTTTTATATGTCACATAGTTTTGGTGATAACCTTTTTTGATGTTTGCATGCTGCACTTTGGTCATGATGTCACACTGATTATTATATATCATGCCAGTGTTTTTTTTTTTCCCTTACTTATAGTGTGGGAATTTCAATATTTTTTAGATGACATTATTCAGGTGTTTTATAGGCCGTTCATTCTCACTAATTATCATATAGTGACCCTGTGAGCGACTGTCCATTCTTGCACCTTACATTTCATTTTATCCAGCTACGATACGAATGGTCTATTTTAGTGGCTTTTAACCTTATTTGTACATATTTATTTTTATTCATTTTCGCTTTATGTGATGGATTAGCGCAGCACCTCTCTCTACCTTTACATTATTGTCCATCCAGGTTTGGTTGACCCTGGTTCGGTGCATGCAGCTTTTTCCCATTTGCTTCCTTTTTTCCTATATGGTAGCGCAGGAATAAATATCTTTTTATTTATCTACTCACCTGGGTGTGGAGCTGGATGCACTTTATATGAAGGATTTTTCACGATTTCCTTCTCTGTAGCTTACCATTTCTATCCACACGGATGGGTGTTACCTCCTTGTTCTTTCTGGACTTGATCCTCAATGGGACTCTGCTTTAGTTTTCATTCATTTGTTTAATTGATCATTATTTTCACTAGTGCTGCATCTGCTTTGTATATTTTATCTGTTTGAGTTTGGTATTAGACTTTAAGGTGCTGGCAGCTGTGTATTTATATTCATTCATATGGAATTTTTTCCTTATTTCATTGGCCTTCGGGCTCCTTTTTTCTACATTTGACCACTGAGCTGTTCTATGAGGCTGCAGGGTTCCTGACCCTCTGTCAGGACAGTGCTGATTGGCTCTGTGCTGATCACATGTGCTCTCCCAAGAAAAAAAACCTCTCTAGTAATACACACCAAACTGAGCATGTGCAGCTTAACTCCAAAGGCTCTGTCTTATCCGGGCTTCTCCAGGGGGACAGTGCAGGAGGGGGAGGATCTGTGCACACAGGATCAAGCAGCCTTTTTTACACAATGCAGAGGATTCCCCCGTTAGGTTCCACAGTGAGTATAACACGCATGCTTTACTGCATGTATAGAATGATTTTACTGTTGTGGGTTTAGTAACAGTTTTTATTTATTTATGCAAAATCATCCCGAAAGGAAAAAAACTGTTTGCTGTAACTGATTATAAAGTGTAAGCTGGAGTTTGGCTTTCATTTTTTAGTGTATTTAACCACTTCACCTACAATAAGGTTTACCCCCCCGCCCTTCCTAAACAGGCCATTTTTTGCAATACGGCACTGCAGTACTTTAACTGACAATTGCCCGGTTGTGCAACACTGTACCCAAATAAAATGTATGTATTTTTCTCAAATCGTCTTCCAGGGCAGCATCTGAGAGATAGGCTCCTCCTACAGGAAACACAATGTCCATACCTGCATGCCTCAGTTCTTGTGCTTCCTCTGGACCAACAAATCAACTCACAGTTTATTATTTTCTTCCAGTCCCTGTGCTAAGTTGCAGGGGACTCCCTGGCCGGTCATCTCCAGTTGCCTCTGAGGGGGTCAGGACTTAGGCCAGGGCTCCCAGGGACCCCCCAGGGCCCACAACAAGCCTGAGGTTTCGTGCCTCACAGGGGGGTAAGCAATCATTCCCCCAGCCGGCAAAAGTATCTTGGGATTCCTCCCTGCAACCCCCCTCCAGCGCTGTGATGCAGCAGCAGGTAATCCAGACCGGTGGGGCATCTGCTGGCCACCACCTGAGCTCTTCTCCCTCACTGAGAGTTCAGAGGGGTGTAGCAAGATGGCAACAAGTGAATCCCGGACGCCGAGCACATCACTTCCGGTGACGCGGCTTTCGGGGAAGCACTTCTGATGACGCACTTCCGGTCACGCGGGGCCGCAGATGCCATCTTTTTGGTGGATACCTGTACATGGAGGGGGACAGGAAAAACAGGACACTTGGCAGAAAAATCTGCACTTCTGGCCATGGATGGCAATTGGGACACACTGGATGGAGTCAAACGCAGAGGTATGTCTCCACCCATACCTCTATCGGGGCTTGGGGCAGGGCCGGAGCAGGGGCAGGGAGCTATAAAAGAGCACCTGACAGGAGGCTCAGTGGGCTAACCATGTCTGAAGCTGCATCACCCTGCCCTATAGATCCTGCAAGCCAGGAAAGCTCCAAGGTAAGCCAGAGCATGCACAGGCCACCTCTGCACTTACTAACCACTATTGCGCTTAGGCTAGATAGTAGTATGCAGCACACTATCTACATCCTTCTCACTCTGGGTCCTTTTATCTTACTCCACAAACAAAAGACCCAGAAGAGAAAAAGTCCAGGTCCAGCAGCAAAACATGTGCTTTATGTGGACACAACTAGCGTCAGATTGGACAAAACCGCTATGCCAAAAATGTCTTAGCAAACTGGTGGCAAAATAACTCATGTCACCTTTCAAAAAAGAAATGTGGGACACATTTAACCCCTTGTGCACAGCAATAAAAAGCTTGCAAACCCCGACCAAAGAAGCGCTTAGCAGTAAACCTTCCACCAGTTGGGCAGCCACCCCATCCACTAGCAGGGAACAGCCTGACAAATCTGACCAAGAAAAATCCTCAGCAACCTCGTCTTCTGACTCCGACATAGGCTTATGTTCGGACTCAGAGGATGAAGAGGAAGACCCTCAAAGGTTACTCTTCCCAACGGAGGACACAGAGGAACTACTGAGGGCAATCACGGATACACTAGGAAGCAGAAACAAGGTATGGCACACGGAATGGGCCCTAAAACAGGCAACCTTCAACTGGATAGCTTAGATCTGTGGGACACCTTCGGTAGACCTATTTGCGTCAAGACACAACAACAAGGTCCGGAGATTCTTCTCCCTCTCCCCAGGGGTCGGGTGCATGGCAGTGAATGCCCTGGCACAAGATTGGTCATTCCCACGAGGGTATGCTCCCCCCCAACTATCCTAATCCGAAGAGTCATCCAAAAAAATCAAGAAGGAGGAGGCCACAGTTATCCAGGTGGCCCCCTACAGGCCGCAAAAAGCATGGTTCAGCCATTTAATGAATATGAGCAGCCAACTACACCTCCTCTTACCATATAAACCAAAGCTACTAAAGCAGGAGCCAATCCGTCTCCCGGATATCGAAATCCTAAAGCTTTCAGCCGTGCTCCTGAAAAGATAATGTTACAAAACAAAGGTCTTTCAGACAAAGTGGTGAATACTTTCTATTTACAGTGCAAAGATGCAATTGCTTGCTTTTTGTACTTTTAGAACGCTGGTATTTTACTAAGAAGTTTTATATGTACTTTATTTTAGGTTTTACCCTCTAATGCCAGAATCATTACTCAATATACACCTTATTTACACATTATGGTTGTCCCTTTGTGACTGATATTATTGGGCCGAGTTTGCCCTTTGATCTGGCAACTCTGGCATTCTTCAGCTACTTTTGTTATCATTATTCAGATGTGTGAGCCTTGATTGATCTGGTAAGAATCATAACTATCTTTACCTTTATCCATATTAAATTGTTAAGCTTGTATGACTCGCTATATTTATGCGTGTCTTTTTTTTTTTTTTAATACTTTACTATAGATATTTATGTATTTTCTTCTTATTAAACCACCCATACATCTACATCTTTATAGAAATCTGCCCACTGTCAAGACCCATTATCTTCGCCTTTTTTCTATCATTTGACTCCGTGCATTCCCCCTGGCTGCTTTACCGTGTTGTGTTTTTATACAATAATATGTATCCAACTATTCCACACTACTAAGTAAGTCCTTACTTGATTACTTTTTTTTTGTTAGTATTGACCAAATTCTGTGTGATTGGTTCTGTTTCAGGTCCCCACAGACTAGGTTTTAGATTATTTTATACTAGTTTATGGAATCGTTTGTGGTCTATATATTTTTTATTTTGTTCGCTACACTCAGTATGATATTATACACGCCCCCATAGCACTTTGGTTTGTTGCTTCCCTGTTTTTTCTAGAGTTGATTGAATACTGGGCGGTTTGGGTGCAAGTACTACAGCTCATGTCTATGTTATGTTATGTTATGTGATATATATTACAATATAACTGTATTGTCAAATTAACACATTCTCCTTTTTTCCATTTACTTGATAGCTACTATCATGTTCCTGAGGAAGCGTTATATAGCGTGTAACATGTAGAGCAAAAGTCAATATTCTGTTCATTATTATACAGCCGACCTGCTCTTAAACCATATCTTTGGGATAATACACTATAAGGATCAAGGAATGACCTTCATTTCCTCCTTTTGCCCTTGTATCCTTGTGGTTCTCCGCAGTAGCGGTACTTTGGACTATTTTGTATACTACTATCAATGTGGAATTTTTATAATATGTGGTGATTTTTTTTATGAATTATTGTGATTAAAATTATATTTTTTACTCATTACTGTCTACTGTGCCTAAAAAGTCCAAGTCTCAATGTTCTTCTATAAATCTAAATTATAGGACGTGGCACTTCATACTATCGCTGTTTCCACAGCATCACTCTGTGATTTGATACAGTTGATCAGTTTATTCCAAAGTGGTGAATACCATCTTAGCCAGTAGAAAGAAAGTCACACAGGCAATATACAAAAAGGTTTGAAAAAAGTTTGTAGCTCAGTGCTCTGAAAAAGGAGGGCTGGGGGAAAAAATAATATTCCAACCATCTTGGACTTTTTACAAGAGGGCGCAGATAGGACTATATCGCATAAGACCTTAAAGATACAGGTGGCAGCCCTATCCTCCTTCCTTGATGTAAGGCTAGCGGAAGACCCGCTCAAAAAGCGATCCCTCCTCTTGGTCAAAAAATCAAAGCACGCAATGGCTAAGAAATTCCCCCCATGGGACCTATCAACAGTATTGAAGGTGTTCCCCTCCACTCCTTTCGAGCCTATAGACTAATGCCAAATAAAACATCAACACTGTGGTATTGGTATCCCTGGTATCAGCAAGAAGAGTCAGCGTGGTTCAGGCACTGTCAGTTCTTGAATCATACTGTACATTTCTTTTAGACAAGATAGTCCTCTCACCCGACCTTGCCTTTCTACCGAAAGTCCCCTCAACATTCCACAGGTCTCAGAACATTATCATACCCTCCCTCCCAGCTAACCTTCATAGCAACAAAAGGGAAACATATGACAAAATAAATCTCAGAAGAATCCTTATAGCCTATCTAGAAAGGACCAAGGACTGGCAAAAGACCTCATCTCCCTTTGTCCTATACTCAGGGAACAATAAAGGTCAACAAGCTTCAAAGAGCTCTATAGCGAGATGGATCAAAATGGGCATCGCACTGGCATACCAGTCCCAGAACCTACATCTGCCAGAGGGAATGGCAGCCCACTCTACCAGAGCATGGGCCTCCTCCTTCGCAGAAAAAGCTGGGGCTACACTGGAGCAGATCTGTAGGGCAGAGACATGGTCGAGCTTTAAGAGCTTCGTGAGGCACTATCGCATCGACCTCCTGTTCCGACCAAGGTCAAACTTTTGGTAAGGAAGTACTCCAGGCGGTGGACTCCCCCTTGTAAGTATTCCCTGCTACATCCTCTCAGATGCTGCCCTGGAAGACGACTTGAGAAAACAGAGTTAGGTACCTGGTAACTACTTTTCTAGGAAGTCTTCCAGGGCAGCACTCATTCCCTCCCTAAAAAAAATAAAATTAAAAAAAAGGAGGAAAAGGGGAAATTATCAGAATTCAGTGGAAAAGCGTGATAAATACCTGTTCCGTCAGTACTTTTATATTACTGAGGCATGCAGGTATGTGCAATCTTTTTATAATGGTGGACATTGTGTTTCCTGTCGGAGGAGCCTATCTGTCAGATGCTGCCCTGGAAGACTTCCTAAGGTTGGCCATACATGGTCGAATTTTGAAAGAATTTTCTTTTGACAATCAGAAAATTTGTGGGTTTTGTGATCCGATGGCACCAAAATTGATTTTGAAATTCGATCAACCAAGCCTTCAATTTCACCTCATGTTGCTACAGAAAAGAATTTCCGTGGCTGGGAATTTTCTTTACTTGCACATGCGCATTTCTTTTTTGATTACATTTCTCGCACGATTTTCCCATCATTGATTAGAAAATCGTTAATTTTTCAAAAAATTTCCAACATGTCCGATTACTCAAATTCGATGACTGCACGAAAATCGGCTGTTGCTGCAGCCCACTAATGGTGCAAAATGCGAAAGAAAATTCTTAGATAAGATTTTCGGCATGGCCTGCCTTAAAAGGAGTTACCAGGTACCTAACCCATTTTCTTTCCACAAATAGAGCTTTCTTTTGGTGGTATTTATCTGATCACCTCTACGTTTTTTATTTTGTGCGCTATAAACAAGAAAAAAAACACAATTTTGAAAAAAATAACTACATTTTTTACTTACTGTTATCAAATAAAAAAATGTAGAAAATCTAATTTCTTCATCAATTTAGGCCAATATGTATTCTGCTACATATTTTTGGTAATAATATCCCAATAAGCGTATATTGATTGGTTTGCACAAAAGTTATAGCGTCTACAAACTATGGGATTTATTTCTGGAATTTTATCTTTTTTAATTTTTTTTTTTACTAGTAATGACGGCGATTAGCGACTTAAAGCAGGACTGCGATACTGCAGCGGTAAATCAGACACCAACTGACACTTTTTTGGGAACCAGTGACACTAATACAATGATCAGTGCTAAAAATATGCATTGTCACTGTACTAATGACACTGGCTGGGAAGGGGTTAACATCAGGGGCGATCAAAGGGTTAACTGTGTGCCTAACCAGTGTTTTATTACAGTGTGGGAGGTGCTTTTACTAGAAGAAGACATGGATCTATGTTACGGCTTTGCAGAGACTCAGGATCCATGCCATCCCTCCTCTCAGAATGCAATCTGCCTTGTTTACATAGGCAGACTGCCGTTATTCCTCTCTGCAGGATGATGGGAAGGTGCTAGCGGACATCAAGTCTACTGTACCCGTTGATCGGCTCCTGCTGTGTATAATCATTTGCGCCCCCTACTCGTAAGTGTGGGATCACGTACAGTATATATGATCCTTCGTACAGCAGCCCCCTGTAGCAGTAAAACTGCTATAGGATTATCGGCAAGTTGTTAAAGCAGTATTAAACCCAAAAGCTTTCTTAGGTTTTCTTTCTTTTACTTTCATCTGATGATCCAGCCAGAAAGTCTGTTTTTTAAGCACAATCTCTCCAGCAGAATGTATCAGTATACATGGATAAGACAAACCACTCAATACTGGTGCTTACAATGATGAAATTTTATTTATGTCAAATCTTTATCCCAAAAGGAAAAAACTGTTTGCTGTAACTAATTATAAAGTGAGAGCTGGAGTTTGGCTTCCATTTATTAGTGAATTTAAATCGGCCAATGCTATTAAAAATCCTCTTCCCCCCAGACTGACAATGTTGCTCTCCAAAGGTGCCCCTTGTGATCATACTACTGTTTGATATCTATATTTTCCACATTATATAATGTTAATGTTATAGCTTCTACTTACATACCAGTCCTGGGTTGTTTAATATATTTCAAATTTTGCTGTTTTTTTTTGTGGCGCGGATTGACAAAGCTGTGCTTCACTATGTCCATGATTACTGTACTCTCGGTTTCCTTACTTTTGTATTGTAAAATGTTTAATTAAACAAGATTGAACAAAGGTGCCCCCTGTGCTCATTCATCCAGAGTGGGGGCACTCTAATACAGGAAGTGTATTATTGGCCAGATCACCAAGTGAAAACTGAGGCAAAAGGCCTAAAAAGAAAATGAATGCAGCCACCACATTAAATGATTAGTAAGTTGCAATATATTACATTTTTGATTTTGGGTTTAATACTGCTTTCATTCATTATTAATATTCAAAGCAAACTCACCCATCCATCCAGGTCTCCATGCTTTATTTAGCTGATATATCACTTTGAAAAACACCTGTTAACATTTCTGGCTGTGGAAGTCTTGAGTAAGGGCAGATGATTCATGTAGCATTTACGTCCTTGAATCCGCCTACCTTAGCTCAGGCATGCAGGCAGTAGGGTGTGCTTAGCTGAGAAAACCCCTCCTTCTCTCCTGAAGACTTCTGAGATGTATGACATCATTTCCCTAGGCATAGAAGCCAGGATGTAACTGAAGAAATGTAGAATATGATATATCTTTCCTATCTATTTACTAATGCTAGCACCACAAGGAATAAAAATAGTCAATGTTGATTGAGAGAGTGAAGTTCTGCTTTAACCTAATAATCCTGCCATTGACTTCCTAGAGGTAGAGGCAGAGAGGAGCTGGACTCTGATTTTCACAGGTTATCAAAATGTGGACAACGTAACGTCATTACTTGAGCCCCATTGGCCAGTATTTTGCAGCTCACCACAAAGACAGCGATCCCCCAAGAGGGAACATTCACCCAAGTTGAGAAATCCTAGTGTACTTAACTTACTAGCTGTCCTAGGGTGACAACCGTACTGAGCATCTTTGTCACTGTAGGACAGGGCGTGTGTTAGGACTTTATGACACTGTGTTAGGACTACACAACACCTCCAACTCTTTTTAGGTGAAGTGTTTTTTACATAGCTCCCAAATGTCCCTGATTTGGAGCAATGTCCCTCTGTCCCTCATTCATACTCATTTGTCCCCCATTTTGGTCAGATCTATATAGATGTATACAAAATGCACGTTTTATCTATTAAAACGGGTTTTCCAGTGCTAAACCTTTCATCTGATTTCTAAATTGCTGCATTTGTAAATTCCAAAAGCCAATATAAAGGAATAGTAGTGGTAAAAACAGAACTTGTGGGTTTAACCAATCTTGTTTTTTTGTACAATTCTCCTTTAAGGGGGAGTGGCAAGGGGTGTGTCCTATGCCTGTATACTTTTGCTGATAGGTGTCCCTCATTGCCATCCCAAAAAGTTGGGAGGTATGTTTTTTAGTCCACAGAGATAGCAGAGAATAATGTGAACTTTTATTTTTACTATGTAATCCTGCCTTAGACTTACATCCTGAGCTTGGGTGACAGCCATACCGAGAAGCATTGTCACCCTAGGACAGGGAGTGTGTTAGGATTACATACACCTCCACTGTTCTCCATAACAATGGGAAGTGTTTTGTAGTTCACAGAGATGGGAGGGAACAATGCTAGCCTTTATATTAACCTGGTACTCCTGCCATTGCTTACTTCCTGTTCTAGGGTGCCAATCATACTAAGAAGCTTTAGTACCCTAGGACAGAGAGTGTTTTAGTACTACAGTATATACAGCTTTTTAGTCCATAGAGAACAATGGTAACCTTTTAATTTTTAAACTACTGTATAACTAAAGGCAAAACTTTTTCTTTCGTCTTGGATAGAATGGAGAGAAATTAAAACACTTGTCAGTTTCTCTCTATTTGTTCTGTTTACCATTATCATTGAAAGTGAAAGTAAAGGAAGATCCAAAATTTCGGGTTGTCCCCAGAACAGGAATAATGGGGATGTCTTCTAATGGGGACATTATGGTGATATTATTATTATACAGTATATAGCGCAAAAAGTTTACGCAGTACTTTACAACACGAGGGCAGACAGTACAGTTACAAAACAGTTTAATAGTAGTAGCAGTAGGCCCTGCTCCTTAGAGCCTACAATCTAAGAGGGAGGGTCAAGATATACAAAAGTTAATAACTGTGGGGGAAGGGCTGATTGAGAAAATAAATGTACAGTTGTTGGGTGGGGGCCGGATAAGCCTCTCAGAAGAGATGAGTTTTCAAGGATCATCTAAAAGTGGACAGGGTAGGAGATAGTCGGACTTGATCGGAGTAGGGGGTTCCAGAGGGTGGGAGAGGCTCGGGAGAAGTCCTGGAGGCGAGCTTGGGAGGAGGTGACAAGAGAGCTAGAGAGCAGTAGGTCTTGGGAGGAATGAACAGAGAGATTAGGTTGGTATTTTTAAACAAGGTTAGTGATGTAGCTGGGGGCCGAGCTGTGGATGGCTTTGTAAAGTTGTTGTTAGTATCTTGAATTTAATTTGTTGGGTGAGTGAAAGCAAGTGGAGGGGATTGACAGAGGGGGGTAGCAGACACTGAATGGTTGGTAAGGTGGATGAGTCTGGCGGCAGCCTTCATAATGGCCTGAAGGGGGATAGCCCATGTAAAGATAAGCCAATGAGGAGGGAGTTGCAGTAGTCAAGGCGAGAGATGACCAGTGAATTAGAAGCCTTGTGGTGTAATTCTTTAAAATATATGTAAACTTTACCTCTATAGTTTTCTTATTTGCTTTTGGCCTGTTATATATACTATTGAATGTTTTTTATTATATCTATTTTTAAGGGAAAAAATATCTGTAAGTCAATAGCAGGATTGCCAAGTTGAAATTAAAGTAGAACTAAAGGCAAACCTTTTTTTCATTTTGGATATAGTAAGGCTCGGTTCACACTGGGACGACTTGGGATCCGACTTGTACGCCCTCAAGTCGCCCCAAGTCGCCCCAGAAAGAGATTCAATGGGAGTGAATGGGAGCGTCTTAATAGACACTACTGAAGTCGCTCCGACTTCAGAGCGTACTCCCTGTACTACTTGGATCCGACTTGGTAGGCGACCTGTACCATAGAAATCAATGGAAGTCGCCTCCAAGTCGGATCTCTCTCTTAAGTCAAGCGACTTTGCAGGCAAAAACTTTCGTTTGCCCAGGCAAACCCCTCCCTCTCAGAGAGCTAATTGTTCTGTGATTGGCCACAGCCGAAGTCGCCTGTCATGGAGGCGACTTCAAGTCGCGTTGTAATTTGCTAAAGTTGCGCTGAAGTCGCGCTGAAGTCGCGCTGAAGCCGCGTTGAAGTCGCCGTGCAAAGTCGCGCTGAAGTCGTGTTGCCCCTGTGTGAATCGAGCCTGAGGATTATAACACCTGTCATTTTTTTTTTTTTGCCATCTGCGTCCCATTAGGGAGATTTCCCTTCACATCTTGTCCAATAGTCAAAACAGGAAGCGAGAGGAAATCCCTCCAGAATAAGGAGATACCAGAGTGCAACCAGAACTAGTGTCCCCATTGGAAGTTTTCCGCTCTATTACTGTTATAGGGACAGCCCAAAATGTGTGATTTTTTTTAACTTTAATTTTTGGTGATAACGGTAAACATGACGTATGGAAAGTATGAGTCTCCTTAACAGGGACACAGACAGCAATAAAAATTGGCTGGTGTTCTAATCCCTCGCCACTATACTATCCAAAACCCCCAAAAAAATATTGCGTTTCGTTATACTTTAGTTATAAAGTAGAGGTCAGTATTCTAAATTAGTCCTGGATAATGGTTGGCTTTTGATTGGTTGGTTGCACTGGACACTTCACAAAGGTAAATAGTCAATGTGTTTTTTTTCCTTTTACATACAGTACTGTTATATGTTTGGAACTCATTTGGGATTTTTGGGTCTGTTTTTTTTTTCATTTACACACGTGCTATCAGATTTTCGTTTCATGGCTATGATAAATTTGCAGCAAAAATAACATTTTCCTGCCCTTGAAGAATCTGAAGGGTTAAGTGTAGTAAACTTGAAAGCCAAAAATATAACAATTGTACCAGCGGAAAAGCCTTTCATTTAACGGGACTAGGTTATCTCCAGAGGCTGAAAGGACCTGAAATTGGTGTTCATGCTGAGCTGTGTATGTAGCAGCTGGTATTCTGCCCGGGATTGATCCAGTATAATGATTTAATCATCTCCTGTCCATAGACACACTGATTCCTCTAGGTCAGGGTTGAAGGCATTTGTGATATGAAGCAGCTTGTGGCAGCTCCAACCCGATTGCTACTGAATTTGGCCTGGGGGAAATTGCGCATAGACTGACTTGTGCCTGATCCTACTCATCAATGCGTCCTGTATTTAGGTTACATTTGCGTCAAATCTGGACAGGTCATTATGTGGAAGGGAACAGCTGTGGGAAGTGCCGTATTTCTTAAACGTGATGACATCTCCTTTGTTAGAAGACTACGTTTCCTTGCTTGAACTCTCCATGATAGTCATCTTTTCTTTCATTATTATTTCATAATGTAATGCAGTGCTGTATTTTTGAATGAATGCTGAGAGAATGTCAGCATACTTTACAGCGTGGAAAGTGTTGTGGTTATGGACTGTAATTTGGTCTGCGGACTGCTACGCATTAATGTCGTTTAACATAGAAGCAAGGGCCTGCGCCAGGCTGGAGATTCAAACAAAGTGCTGTCAAAATGATGCTTGGGTTCATTAATATTTATTACCGTAGACAAGGCTCTGCTGTCTTCAAAAGCAGCATGCTGGATTACAAAACCTTTCAAATATGTGAATACCTACATACACTATATTACCAAAAGTATTGTGGCGTCTGCCTTTACACACACATGAACTTTAATGGCATCCCAGTCTTAGTCCGTAGGGTTCAATATTGAGTTGGTCCACCCTTTGCAGCTATAACAACTTCAACTCTTCTGGGAAGGCTGTCCACATGGTTTAGAAGTGTGTCTATGGGGATGTTTGACCATTCTTCCAAAAGAGCATTTGTGAGGTCAGACACTGATGTTGGACTAGAAGGCCTGGCTCGTAGTCTCCGCTTGAATGCATCCCAAAGGTGTTCTATTGGGTTGAGGTCAGGACTCTGTGCAGGCCAGTCAAGTTTCTCCATCCCAAACTCACTCATCCATGTCTTTATGGACCTTGCTTTGTGCACTGGTGCCATGGTGTGCAGGGGTAGAATAGGAAGGGGCATCCCCAAAACTGTTCCCACAAAGTTGGGAGCATGAAATTGTCCAAAATGTCTTGGTATGCCGACACCTTAAGAGTTCCCTTCCCTGGAACTAAGGGGCCAAGCCCAACAAAGTGAAGTAACACATGCAAGAGTTGACACAGCTGCACACCCCAAAAAGCATTGCAAAATCAGTGGAAAAGTTTCCCTGGGGGGGGGTTTTAAGCAGCAAAATATTTCTGAAACAATGTTTAGTAACCATGTTTAGTGAAAATATTATTTAATTCAGACATAGAATGCATTACATAGATACAATCAATATCACATAAAATTTCCAGTAGTCGACACAAGCAACAACAAAGGACCATCTCCTATGGCAATCAATTCATTAAAAAAGTTCTAATTGAATAGTTATATTGTATCAATACTATCCATATGAATCCCCATGAATACCCCAATGCATTTCGACCCTTTTTCCTTTTCTGGTCTTCTTCAAGGGGGTTTTGAATTCTAAAGAGATACATCAAAAAATTCCATAAGGATGTTCTACAATACACAGAACATGATAGATCATTTCGTGATATTTTGAAAGTTTTGAAAGTACATCTCCATATATATGTGAAGTACTTACCATTTGGGAATAGGAAAGTGGGCTTGTGTCGCATAGTTTGAATTAATAAAAAAACTGTTGCTTGCGGTGGTCCCACGATGTTTGCTCATTCCCTCTGTCACCTCTGGGCGCATCCATAGTCCACGGGGCTTGCAAGGAGCCACGCATTAGGACCCAGTGGGGAAGGTGTAGGGCGAGGCACCTGTAATTTGATATTTGTAAAAATTAGTATGTAGTCAGCGGGTGTCGGGTGAGTGTTCCGTATTGTCCTATATGGCCAGACTGCTTAATATTCAAAACAATTAATAGGGTGGTCTCGACTAATATTGTCCCTTTGCTCATATTTTAATAATTTTTGGATCTAAGTTGTGATATATGAATATATGATAGGTTGAACTAAGTGTATAGAGTACTTGATGAAAAAAATCACTTTAAACAAGCTCTATATTTTCATGCCTCACCTTACAAGGGTGATGATACTGGGTGGTGTGTTATAAAGTGTAACATAAACAGAATGTTATTGATAAGTGCCAAAAGCATGGGGTCTGTGTAATGAAATATAGCATAAATAAAGTGTTATTGATGTGTGCCAAAAACAAAAACAAAAACGTGTAAAAAAATGTAACAAACATGTGAAAAAGGGAAAAGAACTAAGAAGGCTAGTGATGTGTGATGATGAAAACAATCTATACAAGGTGACGTAATGTGAAGTGCCTAATAAAGGAATATCAAAGGTTATAAACAAGTGGTGAAAATAATAATGCTGTTATTATTACTTATTATTGGACTATGTGTATAAGATGCCAATGTGATAAACGTATTGAGAAACCTAAATCATAAAAAATATATAAATATATTCCATACTATGTGAGCTGCGGCTGGCAGGACATATCCAGTACAAGCAATTACTTGTTGGTTCTGGCCCTTCCTGCATGTGTTGGCAACCATCCAGGGATCACCTGAAGATCCTCAGGAAGCTGCACTTTTATTTATTGGAGTTAATTGCCTCTTGATCACAGGTGCTCATCTCCACCCCACATCCTCCCCCTGCAACTGTAGACCCAACCGCAGATTGGCCAAGCCCAACCCCTGAAAAACAACCCCAGGCCATAATCCCCCATCCACCAAATAATTTTGACCAGTGCACAAAGCAACGTCCATAAAGACATGGATGAGTGAGTTTGCAGTAAAGGAACTTGACTGGCCTGCACAGAGTCCTGACCTCAACCTGATAGAACACCTTTTGGGATAAATTAGAGCAGAGACTGTGACCCAGGCCTTCTCTCCAACTTAAGTGCCTGATCTCAAAAATGCGCTTCTGGAAGAATAGTCAAACATTTCCATAGACACGCTCCTAAACCTCGTGGACAGCCTTGCCAGAAGAGTTGAAGCTGTTATAGCTACAAAGGGTGGGCCAACTCAATATTGAACCCTACGGACTAAGACTGGGACGCCATTAACGTTTATGTGCGTGTAAAGGCAGGCATCCCAATACTTTTGGTAATAAAGTGTTTATACGCTTTGCTTCATGTAGCATACTGACAAGGCATGTCATGAGGCTGGATAGGGTTGGTATGGCAATATGGCACTTGTGTCTACTGACAAGGCATGTGTACCTTTTAAAACATAAAAAATGAAAATTTGGGGGGGGGGGGGGGGGATTTGAGACACAACTTACAAGTAACTGCAATATATAAAATCAAATAATTTTATTACAAAATTATAACACTAAAATTCATTAAAACCATTCAAAATCTACCCCCAATTGTCATATCTAATCCATAGCCATGATCCAATTTTTTAACGATTGGTGTACCAAGCCACTCAAAATTTATTTTCATGAACTTGCTATAGAATAGATGGTATAATACTTAAGGCCTGATGGCCGAAATGCGTTGTTTTTTTTTACTGCTGTTCACGTGCTAAAATAAAACAATGTTTTAGCTGACTTCCATGGCACCAGCCTTTCTCCCTTTCTTGCATAGATGGTATATATGACTCCAGGCATTTCTTGGTAGTTAAAAGTGAATGCCCCCCGTTGGCTGCTCCTGAGGAAGTGGATTGTTATCCAAAAAATGCATTGAGCAATATATACCATCTGTCGACGAGTTCATGAAAGTGGCTTGGTCCACTAATCATTAAATAATTGGATTATGACAATGAGTTAGAAATCACAATTGGGGGTAGATTTTGAATGGTTTTGATACACAGCGCCTTGCAAAAGTATTCAACCCCCTTGTCTTTTTACCTATTTTGTTACATTACAGCCTTTAGTTCAATGTTTTTTTAATCTGAATTATATGTGATGGATCAGAACACAATAGTCTAAGTTGGTGAAGTAAAATTAGAAAAATATATACAAAAAACAAATTTTCAGAAATAAAAAACTAATAATTGGTGTGTGCATATGTATTCACCCCCTTTGTTATGAAGCCCATAAAAAGCTCTGGTGCAACCAATTACCTTCAGAAGTCACATAATTAGTGAAATGATGTCAACTATCCTTCTAGATTGTAAGCTATAATGAGCAGGGCCCTCTGATCCCTCCTGTATTGATTTGTATTGTAAATGTACTGTCTGCCCCATGTTGTAAAGCGCTGCGCAAACTGTTGGCGCTATATAAATCCTGTATAATAATAATAATAATAATAACCTGTGTGCAACCTAAGTGTCACATGATCTGTCATTACATACACACACCTTTTTGAAAGGCCCCAGAGGCTGCAACACCTAAGCAAGAGGAACCACTAACCAAACACTGCCATGAAGACCAAGGAACTCTCCAAACATGTAAGGAACAATGTTGTTGAGAAGTACAAGTCAGGGTTAGGTTATAAAAAAATATCAAAATCTTTGATGATCCCTAGGAGCACCATTACATCTATCATAACCAAATGGAAAGAACAATGGCATAACAGCAAACCTGGCAAGAGACGGCCGTACACCGAAACTCACGGACCAGGCAAGAAGGGCATTAATCAGAGAGGCAGCACAGAGACCTAAGGTAACCGTGGAGGAGCTGCAGAGTTCCACAGCAGAGACTGGAGTACCTGTACATAGGACGACAATAAGCCGTAGAGTTGGCTTTATGGCAGAGTGGCCAGAAGAAAGCCATTACTTTCAGCAAAAAAACAAAATGGCACGTTTTGAGTTTGTGAAAAGGCATGTGGGAGACTCTCAAAATGTATGGAGGAAGGTGCTCTGGTCTGATGAGACTAAAATTGAACCTTTTGGCCATAAAAGAAAATGCTATGTCTGGCGCAAACCCAACACATCACATCACTCAAAGAACACCATCCCCACAGTAAAACATGGTGGTGGCAGCATCATGCTGTGGGGATGTTTTGCAGTCGGGACTGGGAAACTGGTTAGAGTTGATAGAAATATGGATGGTGCTAAATACAGGGATATTCTTGAGCAAAATCTGTACCAGTCTGTGTGTGATTTGAGGCTAGGATGGAGGTTCACCTTCCAGCAGGACAATGACCCCAAACACACTGCTGAGGTAACACTTGAGTGGTTTAAGGGGAAACATGTAAATGTGTTGGAATGTCCTAGTCAAAGCCCAGATCTCAATCCAATAGAAAATCTGTGGTCAGACTTAAAGATTGCTGTTCACAAGCGCAAACCATCCAACTTGAAGGAGATGGAGCAGTTTTGCAAGGAGAAATGGGCAAAAATCCCAGTGGTAAGATGTGGCAAGCTCATAGAGACTTATCCAACCGGACTTTGAGCTGTGATTGCCGCAAAAGGTGGCTCTACAAAGTATTTACTTTAGGGGGGTGAATAGTTATGCATATTGAGTTTTTTCTGTTATTTTGTCCTATTTGTTGTTTGCTTCACAATTAAAAAAAAAAAAATCATCAAAGTTGTGGGCGTGTTCTGTAAATTAAATGATGCAAATCCTCAAACAATGTTAATTCCAGGTTGTGAGAAAACAAAACACGAAAAATGCCAGGGCACTGTATATGTTATACTTTTTATTATATATATATGTTAGAATTTTGGAATAAAATTCTTTGATTTCATATATTGGACTTTCTTGTAAGTTTTGCCTCAGAAACCCTACCAAAATTCTTTACAAGCAGAACCTATAACCTATACTAAGAATATCAGGCTATTTAACGTTTTGTTGACACTCACTTTGATTGTCACTATTGGATCTGTAAATTACCATATTTGCCACATCCATTAGGTATGTTGTACAGCAACGCTTCATTTAATTGTGCTGGTGCTCAGCTGTTTTCATAACTCATGCAATCCCCCTGAGGAAAAGTTTGGTTGTGATTTTTTTCTTCACAGCTCCTGTCTGCAAACATTTTGTAGGTTATAGGTTACCAATTAGGGATGATAGCTTTAACCTCAAGATCCCTGAGGTCCTTACATTGGTCAGTAACTTTTGAGTGATAAGTAGCCTGTTTGTATATTTCCCCTGCTAACTACTAGTGGGATACTTGTACTCAATATAAGTATCACCGTTCTTGGACTAGGGTATTCAAGAGGATTCTGGCTATCTAACTGGAAGACCATCATTCCCAAAACAGGCCCCAGGTGACCATTTTAAAGCGATATTGGACCCTTATTTTTCAGAAGAAGAGGTTCACACTTACACAAGATACTTCTTCTTTAAAAACGTTCTTTTCCTTCTTGTCCTGCCAGCTCTCAGACTGCTGTGTTAGATAGCTGGCTGCTAAATAGAAACCTATGTGTGCGTGCTCCCTACTGGTACTTGAGACAACTGCATACATTCACAGGACCGCACAGCTCCTTACTCCCTCCTAATTCTTTCTCCCAGCAATTTTTTACCAAGGGCAGCAGGAGCCTATTGCCCAAGCTGCCTTCAGTACCCTCCTATTCAACTCGGATGTTAAGGGAACCAGACAGATTGTCCTGGGTCCAGCAGTACTGACAAGGATCTTCGGGTAAATGATTGTGAACATGAAGGCTTAGCAAGGTACTGGGATATTTTTTATCCTAATGCATAGAATGCATTAAGGCAAAAATGCCTAACATTTAGTACTACTTTAAATAACAAGACGACACACTGAGTGGAGGTTAATGGCTTTAGAATCATTTTTACTAACACAAACAAAAGACAATTTAATACAATTTCCATTAGGCTCAAGATCCATCGGCACTCCATTGACACAAGGCACTTCACAGTTATTTATTGTATCTGTATAACTCGTATAGATAGGCGTCCAGCCAAACCACACCTGCACATTTTACAGACAGATGCACATTTTACTGCAGATCCAGCCAATAGAATAAATTACCAGGTTACTGACACTTATGCCGCGTAAACACGAGCGGACTTTACGGCATACTTTGTCCTGCGGACTTTTCGACAGACTTTACGACGAACTTTACGACAGACTTTCCGAATGAACGGACTTGCCTACACACGATCAACCAAAGTCTGACGGATTCATACGTGATGACCTACGACCGGACTAAAACAAGGAAGTTCATAGCCAGTAGCCAATAGCTGCCCTAGCGTCGGTTTTTGTCCGTCGGACTAGCATACAGACGAGCGGACTTTTCGACCGGACTCTAGTCCGTCAAAAAGATTTGAAACATGTTTCATTTCTAGGTCCGTCAAACTTTTGGGGAAAAAAAGTCCGCTGGAGCCCACACACGATCGAATTGTCCGACGGACTCCGGTTCGCCAGACCAAGTATGCCGTAAAGTCCAGTCGTGTGTACGCAGCATTAGCCACACACACGCAAGGACACCATATCAAAGGCAGATCCCTGTCCAGCTTATATTTTTTGACTGCCTTTAAGGGAATTTCATTCTGCCAGCTTTTATGTAGGTGCAGTGCAACCTCCCTGCAAGGGTGACACTATCAAGGGAGAACCAGGTGCCTCGGAGGCCTCCATAGATCTCTTTAGAGAAGCAGCTGCCCAATTGGATGTTGCTGCCCTGGTTGATCTGGCAACCATCTTTAAAGTGGGCAGTGCTTATTAAAAGCACTATCCCCTTCAGGTTGGAGCACATTCAGTATGTGGGCAGGTTAGGGACAGATCTCCCGCTGGATAGGGACAGTTGGGGTAGCATAGAGCCAAGTTCCTGTGGAGGAAGGACAGAGCATGGGCTATCACTGTGCACCTTCAGTAATCTCCTTTGTTAGGTCTGGTTTTCGGTCTGCCTTCCAGACGCCTTCCATGCCGGAGGCTCAGGTGTCTCCAGTGTGGACATACTCCCTATCTGGTCCATTGTAAGTGTACCGGTTTATTTGGGCCATCTCTGCAGAGTTTGCTGTTCTCTCTTGACATTTCTATGTTAATATACTTTGCTGCATTAACCAGTCCCAGTGTGACTTACCTTCCCCTATGGGATATGAGCCTAGGCCACACCTAAAAGCTGACATGACAATAACTCCATAACTATACAACCTACAAAAAGCATATAGGGTATGTGGGTGGTTTGCTCAACACCAGCTAAACTACAAATACTGATTCACTCCACCCCCAGGGACCTTCACTGATGCTTCTCCTCCCAATAGCTCCTTTAATTGACAAAATACAACATGTTGTTGCTACTAACCATTCCAAGTGCAAGTTCCCTTTAAACCCAATCATGTAGGCCATGTACTTTTGCTTTCAGTCTCTTTTGCTTCTGGCCTTTCTGGAAACATATTCAGAGGGATGAACGCTGTATAAAAATTTTGCAGACGATGACATCCCAAATGGACCAAGGCAAAGTGTGCGGAAAGTGAAAAGCACTTCTGATTTACCAGCAGCTTTTGTCAATGTATTAAACAGAACAAAAGATATATGAAAATGTTCCAGCAGAAAGAAAAACATTTTTTTTCTTTTTAAATTCAAAATGAATGAACTTGTACAGAGTCTGTAATCATTAGAAAACAGAAACTGTAAGCTGTCTCTATAACAGGAGAAGGGGAGAGAACCTAAGGGCAATCAGACTGTGCAAGGAACAAAAGATTGAAAGATCAACGGGGAATACTTTCATAATTACTACAATAGCTGAACGAGAAAGAATTATGGGATGGAGAGGAATGTCTCTGGGCGGGTGACAGCTCGCTATGATAAAGGTAGTCAGTCCTGCTAACACCCAGATAAAGGGGGCTACGATTTATGAGTCAAACATGAGGCCATGGGGCTGGGCTCACACATTCGTAGAGCAGCTGAAGTCAAACTGTCATTATAAGACTTGTTTAATTCCCAGATTCGTCTGGATCCCCTGCACATTCTGCACAATGTCTGAGTGACAGAGAGCCCCTTGTCTATGTTGCTGACGGGCAAATTGGTGATAAAGTTTTTCCACAAGATAGCATGCAGATTTAAAGCTGGCCTTGCAATCATAGATTTTTGAATGAACGCTCATTTGAACATGTATTAGAAAATACCCAGTTTATTTGTGAGTGGGTGCAGCATGGTGTGGCGGCAATAACACATACTCAGTCCGATTGCAAATAATGGGACTTGTATTGAAGTAGAGGAAAAAGAGTTCATAACAAATCTGGTGGAAGGAGGCGCAACCGGGAACATTCACGGATGCTAATAGTGTATAGCAGAGCAGGTTTCAGCCAAATGGATAACATCTGTCTGGAGGGGCAAAATGAGGCCTGGCAAATCCAGGCCCAAACTGGTGCAAGGTGTGCAAGGTGAGTGGTGAAGCCCTAAGCTTTCCCTACTCATCTGGAACCTTTCCCTATTGCTAATACTGTCCCTGACAGATGGGTTACATGCTCTACACTACCCACATGCTGAATGCGCCACACTCAGAAGCCAGGGTCTTAAATAGACTCTGCCACTCCTAAGATGGCTGCCAGAATCACATGAGCGGCCAGCACCCAAATGGATTGCTGTCCCAGTGACTCAGGAATCCATAGAGCAACCAAGTTCCTCTTGACTTCCTCTCCCTCTGCACTGCCACTGCGGATGAGTGCCGCCTGCACACTTTCGAAGACTGGATGAATGTCATTTGAAAGTACTTCAAAACTTCATTTACTTTTAACATTGTTTGTCCTTAGTATTTACCTGTCTCTGCAGTGCTAGACTAGTGTTGAAGCATGGAGAGGGTAGATATAAATTGCCAGTTTTGGGGGGTTCTGCAATTATAACACTTTCTGGGATTATATAAATGTGATTTTGTATCCAAAATAATTATCTTTGTAGTAGATGACTTTTTTGTGTGGGAAGACTATTTTTGTAATAAATAATGATTTAAAAAGTTTCTTAATTAAATGCTGAATGCCAGGCACAGATGGTCAAAATTTGTACTGATTTTAGTATCCTGCAATATCCTACACAGAAAGCGTTGGTTGGGGGAGGGAGGCCCAACAAAATCAGCCAGCCAAGCTCTGCTGCATTGCACGTGTAGCCAGGTGCTGGGCTACAGCAATATAGGGAGACATTGCCTTTTAATGTTCTTTCCCTCTAATAAGATACTGATGCTATGCTGCACCATCCTCCCCAGCAGCCAGCAGCTGGAGAGCTAAAACCAAGTAAGAATGCTGGGAATAGTAGTTTAAGATGGCAGCCATATAGTGGGGCGGACTGACTCCTTACAATACAAATCCCAATATGCACTGTGCAGTAGGAGTCCTGGGGAGATGATTTTTAGTAAACTGCTTGGGAAAGAACTTCGCCTGCCAGTGGGAGACCATACCAGCAGAGATCAGAGCCTGAGACTGGAAGTAAGAACACCCGGGGCAGCGCAGCACCATCCACGTTACAGCACCTGCAGCAGGAAGACTGGAGCGGCCATTCAATGTCTGGTTCCCACCGCTGATCACTGGAGGCTTTTTGGGGAGAGTCTGAGGTGGCCCCCCTTCTACATTGAGAGGTCACCACAGCATTCTGGGGACTGGTGAGAGGGCTATTCACCCACTACTGATACTATTAGCAGGGACTGAGAGCAGGACACCAAGTGTACCCAAGCCATACCGCACCCATACTGCACTCTATACCGCACTCTATACCACACTTATACCAAACCTAGACTGTACCTATACCAACCTTATACCGAACCTTTACTGTATCTACCTTGCACCTGTTTGCAGAGACTGTACTGGTTGATTCAACTTTACTACTCACTGCTGCACTTGAGGTGGCCTTGCTACTGTTTATGCTGATCTGGACACCAAATGTCATCTTATGCCCAGTCCTTACTGTTATGCCCCGTACACACGAGCAGAAATTCCGCCAGCAAAAGTCCGATGAGAGCTTTTGGTCCGAAAATGCAACCGTGTGTATGCTCCATCGGACTTTTGCTGGCGGAATTCCAGCCAACAAAAGATTGGGAGCATGTTCTCAATTTTTCGGTGGGAAAAAGTTCCGATCTGAAATTCCGATTGTCTGTACCAATTCCGGCGCGCAAAATTCCTACGCATGCTTGGAAACAATTGGACGCATGCTCGGAAGCATTGAACTTCTTTTTTTTCATTTTTTTTTCACTCGTCGTAGTGCGGTATGTCACCGCATTCTTGATGGTCGAAAGTTCAGTGAACTTTTGTGTGACCGTGTTTATGCAAGCCAAGCTTGAGCGGAATTCCATTTCGAGATTGTGCTAATTCATGTCATGCTAATTTATGTCATGCTTACCAACCATATTGGGTGACAATATATTAAGTTTGCTTTTGCTACCTGGTTTGGTGCCAGTTTTTTTTTTTTTTTTTATATAGCACTGCTATTGGGTACTAAGTATTACTTTCAGTGATTTCCTGTGATCTTGTGTGTTTATACACTCAACCTGGTGTGTCTGAGGTTCTGAGGTTCTTGAGAAGGTTGAGGCAAAGAACTAAGGACCCATCCTATCCAGCAGCTCCTACAGTGGTAGTTCTCTACGCACATGCTATCAGGAGGAGAGGGCCATTTAAGTGGAGTCATATAATCATTCTGATGCTGCCCCATTATTATCCAATAAGCAGAAAGGGGCTTGCTTGGTCTTGATGCCTTTTGTTGAGTATTTTACTTTCTTTGATTAGAAGACTGGCTGTACAGGATGACAAATCCTTTAACAGTTCCCTTATATGTATTTCAACTGTATATTTAGTCATCTGCCTATAATTCAGTTTTAAAATCAATATCTAAATATTTGTTAACGTGATTGTAAAAGATTGTTTTTTATTTAAAAAAAAATATTAAACATATCATATGTACCTCCACTGTGCAGCTCATTTTGCACAGAGTGGCCCCGAACATCCTCTTCTAGGGTCCCCCAGCGGCTCTCGCAGCTCCTCCCCGCATCAGATAACCCCCTAGGAGAAGCTCTCTCCCAAGGGGGTTACCTTGCGGGCGTGCTCCCGAGTCCAGCATTTGCAACCACAGACACGAATGCCGGACTCGGCCCCACCAGCCGACGCTCGCGTCATTGGATTTGATTGACAGCAGTGGGAGCCAATGGCTGTGCTGCTATCAATCTATTCAATCAAGAGCCAGGTCCCCGTGGAGAGAGGGACAGCGTGTCCCCGCCGAGGAGATGAAGGGACTCAGGTAAGTAAAACGGGGGGGCTGGGGGGCTGGTGACTGCCAGGTGTTTTTTTACCTTAATGCATAGGATGCATTAAGGTGAAAAAACACAAGGGTTTACAACCCCTTTAAGTGCGTTTGCCACCAATATTCTTTATTAAGCAAGAAACATAATGCTAATAAAATGGATGAAAAGTCTAGCGCTTCTATATACTTATTTATCTGGAAGGGGTTAACCCATTCTTGAGTTCAACCCCCCAGTACATTTCCTGATAATAAGCACAGCATGTTTTTCAGAAGCTTTTTCTAATATATATCTTCACCCATTTGACCTTTCTTTGTAGACTTTAGGTGACCTTGTGGGTCACCAAATGACCTTTTTAGTGGCCTTTAACCTTTGCTGATCTTTTGCTGCATTAAATTCTGTCCCTGTCTCCTCAGCACCTGGCAGCAAAAGGATTTCTAGAGCAGCAGGATATTGTGTTTGCTTCAGGCTATGTGAGCTCACATACTTCACAAAGACCTCGCCTTCCCTCTAAATTATGAAAGATCACTGCTAAAAGACACACTTCTAAGACTCTCCATTTAATAAGGCTAGACTGCAAGTTGCAAATCAATTTTGCTCATTTGTGCAGGTCTGTTCATTTTTCACATGTTCTAAATTTTTGGAACTTACCCAAAAAGGGTGATGACTCTGTATGCAATATATGAAAACTCTCTATCAGTGTCACTCAGAAAGACGTGTGCGTTGCAGATTTTTCAACCAGAAAAAGTTAGAATGGACATGTTTGTCACTTCTCTGTTCAGCTTAAAGTGGAACTGGACTCAAAAATTGAAGGACTCTTAGTAGGTTGTAGGGAACATTTGGAAATGCTTATTGTGGCTGAAAAATGTACCTATTTTCCTGAATTTCTCCTGAAATATAGCAGTGTACATCCTTGTATGTGAATGTGCCTAGGCACCTCTGTGCCTACAGCTTTCAAGCTGAATATCTGCAGTGTGAGATCTAAGGCACAGCTACCTCTGTCTCGGGAGATGTGGAGTGAGATTTGGTGATGTCAAATGTGCTGCTCACTGTTCTCCTTGCTGAATGTTCTTCCATGAGGAAGCAAAGCCCAGCCTCTACCAAGATGGCTGCCACCACACAGAGACACAGTGCAGAAAAAGGTATAATAAGTCAGTAATGGGAGAAAGGTAAGCTGCAGGGATAGAGCTATCAGAGTTTAATTCCTCTTTAACCGATTGCCGTCTGTGTACTGTATATATATGGCAGCAATGAGGCTCCTGCGCCTAGTACGTGATCCTGCACTTACGGGTTTGGGGCGCGCGCGCATGCCGCCAGCCGCCTGCTCCCGATGTGATTAGATTAGATTCTTCGGTACACTGACAGAGCGGCGGTCTGCCTATGTAAACAAGGCAGATCGCTGTTCTGTCACTAGAGAAGACATAGATCCTGTGTCTCTACTAAGCAGAGGCACCAATCCATGCCTTCTCCTAGCACAAACACCTCCCCCACACTAGTAGCACTGGTCAGGCACACATTTAACCCTGTGATTGCCCCTGATGTTAACCCCTTCCCTGCCAGTGTCATTGGTACAGTGACAGTGCATATTTTTTAGCACTGATTACTGTATTAGTGTCACTGGTCCCCAAAAAGTGTCAAAAGTGTCAGTTAGTGTCTCGACTGTCCACCGCAATATCGCAGTCCCACTATAAGCCGCTGAACGCTGCCATTACTACAAAAAATAAAATAAAAAAAATAAGTAAATAAAAATATCCTATAGTTTGTATACACTATAACTTTTGCGCAAACCAATCAATATATGGTTATTGGGATTATTTTACCAAAAATATGTAGCAGAATACATATTGGCCTAAATTGATGAAGGGAATTCGATTTTTACATTTTGTTATAGGATATGTTTTATAGCAGAAAGTAAAAAAATATAGTTTTTTTTTCAAAATTGTCTTTTTTTTGTTTATAGCGCAACCCCCCCCCCCAAAAAAAACGCGTGATCAAAAACCACCAAAAGAAAGCGCTATTTGTGGTAAAAGAAAGGACATCCATATTGTTTGGGTACAGCGTTGCACGACCGTGCAATTGTCAGTTAAAATAATGCAGTGCCATATCACAAAAATGGCCTGGTCGTGAAGGGGGGGTAAACCTTCCAGAGCTGAAGTGGTTAAAGAGAATCTGTCACTTGGCCTGGTCAGACAATATTGGTCATTCCAACGAATTCTCCCATGCGCTGAAATCCCCGGTCCTTGTGTAAGTTTTGCCAGGCTACCAAAAACCAGTCTGACTAAAAACAAAATATAGATGTGTTACTTTATTCAAATATGTTCATTCTACCTGTGTGGACCAAGTCAGAGCAGGCGGCACCCCATGCCTTTCTAATTAATCAAGCTAAAATTCTAACATTATAATTCGAACATTTTACACTCCTCTTCAAAAAATCAAAATATTTTTTTTTTAAGCTTTCATTCCACTTTAAAAAAAAAAATTCTTCTCATTAAAAGTTGCGAGCAGCTCAGACTTTGATAACGATATAAAAACATGCATTGCAGGGTGAGTGGGAGGTGAATGCTTCTTCCCTGATCAAGACTTGTGTCTTTACATGAACTGTTTAAAATTTCAATGAGGGCGATAATAACTTTGGCTCCATGTAATAAAATGCCAAGGACAAGTGTAAGGGCAATCTAAGATACAATAAAGCAAGATCGGAATGCTATCTTAAAATCCCAATACAGTTAACTCTTTCTATGAAGGGATAAAATAAGGAGCTTCGTATCAGTGAGTTGAAAAATATGTGTACATTCTATAAACTGCAGATAGAATATTTTCCAAGAAATTATAATGCACATTGGCTACTTGCAATGTTTTTTCTTTTCCTGTATAGCCAGTTCCATCACTGCATGTTTAACTATGAAATCTGAGACTTCCATTCTATGATGTTGCAATTATTTATATAAGGAGACTCTTTACGTGTCAGATTTTGCATTATTGTTCATGGACTGCCCTAAAGCACAATTAAAGCACAATTAAACCTTACAAAAATGCAGTGCACACTCTTGGTCCATTCTCAGCATCTGTAAGAGAATTGAGCTGAGTGCCAGGATGATCTAACGTTATGAGTTACACCATTGGTGGAGGCCCAATGGCTAAACAGAAAAGAAGGTGGGTCAAAAGAAGTGCCAGGAAAGATGGCAGCAGTAACTGATTGAGTGGTGCTGGGAATTGCAGAGCTATTAGCACCGAAGGAGGGCAAACTATGAGGTACGTGCAGGTAATTTGTGCCATTTAGCCACACCACAGTCTTCATATCCCAGTAGCTAGTATTGGGAGTGGAAGCATTGATTTGTAAGGGGATTCTAATAGCAGTGATCTGTAGCAGTATTATGCAACATATCCCAAATCTCTGACTGTCTCCTGTAACATGTCTGCAGAACCCTGACTCCTGTAGCCTGTCTGGCATCTCTGACCATCTTCTGTAGTATCCCTGCAATCACGGGCAGCACAGTGGCTAAGTGGTTAATACTTCTGCCTAGCAGCACTAGGGCCATCTGTTCAAATCCCAACCATGGCACTACCTGCCTGGAGTTTGCATGTTTTCCCTGTCCCTGCGTGGGATTCCTCCCACACTCCAAAGACATGCTAGTAGGTTACTTGGCTCCTGTCTAAATTGACCCTACTATGTGCATGTATGAATGTGAGTTAGGGTCGGGACCTTAGCTTGTAAGCTCCTTGAGGGCAGAGACTGATGTGAATGTACAATATATGTATCTGGAAAGTACTGTGTAAATTTGTGGTGCTATATAAGTACCTGTAATAAATGAAATCTTCTATAGTATGTATTTAGTCTCCAATCATCTCCTGTAATATGGCTGCAGTTCCTAACCAGCTTGCATAGTGTGTCTGCCCTTTTTGACCCTCTCCTATAGCATTTGCCCCTTCCCCTGATCTCTCTGTCAAAATTGATGACACAACTATAAGCTCATCCCCACATGCCAAGGTTCTAGGTGTAGTCCTGCACTCTGAACTCTCCTTGAAGCACCATGTCCAATCACTGTCCATATCCTGCAAAACATCTCCAAAATATGCCCCTTTCTAACCAATGACACAACAAAGCTCTTAATTCATTTGTTGGTCATCTCTCACCTCGACTACTGCAACTCCCTTCTCAATGGCTTACCTCTACATAGTCTATCACCTCTTCAATCCATCATGAATGCTGCTGCCAGACTCATCCACCTTTCCAATCGCTCTGTCTCTACTACCCCTCTCTGTCAATCCCTCCAAAGAATTAAATTCAAAATACAATAACTACGTACAAAGCCATCCACAATTTAGCCCCCAGCTACATCACTAGCCTAGTCTCTAAATACCAACCTACTCGTTCTCTTTGTTCCTCTCAAGGCCTCCTGCTCTCTAACTCCCTCGTCACCTCCTCCCATGCTCGCCTCCAGGACTTTTCCAAAGCACTCCAATCCTATGGAATGCCTTACCCCAATCTGTCCACTTATCTCCTACTCTATTAGCTTTTAGACGATCCCTGAAAACCCTTCTCTTCAGAGAAGCCTACCCTACCCACACCTAACAATTGTTTTTTTATTTTCTCCATCAGCTCAGCCCACACAGTTATTACCTTTTGTTTCCACTTGACCCTCCCTTCTAGATTGTAAGCTCTAACGAGCAGGGTCCTCTGATCCCTCCTGTATGATTTGTATTGTAAGTGTACTGTCTGCCCTCATGTTGTAAAGTGCTGCGCAAACTGTTGGCTCTATATAAATCCTGTATAGTATTAATAATAATATAGCATGTCTTCACTGTCCTGTAGCATATCTACAATCTCAGGCATCTTCTGTAGCATTCCTGTATGTGGGAGGTAGGTCCTGCCCAGGTGTTGCCAGGGAGCACTGGATCCTGATCATTTCTGTTTTGCAGGTAGTTCATAAGGTCCTTTGGGGAGATGTTGACACTAGACCTTAGGAGAGGAGAAGGGACCCGTTTTTGTTGAGAGGTTGCTCACCAAGTGTGTGGAACTATCCCCTAGTAAAGAAGGGGGTGTAGCATGGAAAGTTTTTACTACTCATTAAAAACAGTATTTATTGCTGACGGAAAGATATTGGAACTAATGCCCTGTACACACGCCAGTTTTGCCGTCGGAATAAACTCTGAAGGTTTTTCCGACGGAATTCCGCTCAAGCTGTCTTGCATACACACGATCATAACAAATTCCGACCATCAAGAACGCGGTGATGTGCAACACATATGACGGGACAACACGTACAACGTCTCGTACTTGGTTCAGAGCATGCGTCATTTTTGGTATGTCGGAACAGCATACAGACGAGTGGTGTTCCTGATAGGAATTTGTTCCGTTAGAAAAATATAGAACATGTTCTCCATCTAAGTCCGTCTGAATTTTCGACGTAAAAAGTCCGGTGGGGCATACACACGGTCAGAATATACAATTAAAAGCTCCCATCGGACTTTTGCTGTCGGAAATTCCACTCGTGTGTACGCGGGATAAGGCACTCTTCCTGGTAATTATAATGTTGCACCATGAAGAGTTCTGAGAAATGTGTTGTATACCATGTTGAAGAAATGTGCTATTTTGTACTGCTTAAGAAACATGTTTCCATTGCTGCAATGTTAGACCTCTGTATGCTAGCTGTCTTGAAAATTATTTAAGTAAAGAGCAACCTAGCTCTGATGGACGATCCTGTGCAAAAAAGAGTTAAGTGGACAGTGGGCACTGGGCACATTTTGACTGGTCTGTAGACAAATTTGGCCTTGTAGACTGGTTTGGTCTCATGTGCTGACTACTCTGGCGCTGTCAAATTGAAGGCTCAATAAGTTCCTGTGGGCAAAGGTGTGGTAACCACTAGTCAGCCCTGAAGTGTTATATTTTATGCCAGATTGGGAACCCGAGGATCACCACCTGGACTCGTGGGCAGGCTGCTGGGTCTTGAGCTGGGGTTTGAGTTTCCAAACGTTGCACTTGTGGGCCTGCCCCCCATGCCTGCAGTCTCTGACCATCTTCTGTCGTATGTCTGCAGTCTCTAACCAAATATTGTAGTGTGTCAGCAGTCTCTGTCTATCCCCTGTGGCATGCCTGCATTCTCTTATCATCCACCCTAGAATGGGAGTAGTCTGTTACCATCACCTGTGGTTTGTGTGTAGTCTGTGACCACCTACAGTAGTCTCTGTGGCCCGTTGATAATGTCAAGGCCTTAAGCCTGCCATAGATGGCTTGAATGTTGGCTGGTTCAGCAGGGACTGCCTGAGATTTGATCCATCTATGGACAGGCTGATTGTACTCAAATCGATCCAGCAGCTGCTAGCAATAATCATTGTGGTCTCCTGGCAGGGATGGCTCCCTGCACCCTCCCACTGAGAACACAATAGCTCAGGAAAGAAAATCGCATAATATATGGGCTGTCTTAGTTGAGGCACCTTTTTTTAAGAATGTTGACCACCACTACTGTTACTGGTTAATATGGAAGTGTCATTTGTATTATGTTACGCCTATAGTTATTTCCTATCTAGCTGACTAAAATAAATAAATATTTTTCTAAATGTTATTTTTTTAGTCTAGAACATAAAACACAAATATGCATAAAAGCTGTGCATTTCCTTCAATCGCCATCTACTTTCAGGAGATTATAAAGAGCAGAGGAACAGTGAGTCGGCTGCAGACTCTGATATCTCAAACCTTTAGGGCAGATGGTGTCTTGGCTCGCCTCCTTAATTTTTATTACATTTGTTTAAAGCGAGGGCTGTACCTGATCCTTGAAAGCTGCTCCTTGTGACAGCTCTTCATCTTTTATCATACTTATTTTGGCTATTCTCCCAGTCCATCTATTCCTTAATGTAAGTGTTATAAATCGCTGGAAAGTACCATAAAGTAGGGAAAAAAATAAATCAATATTTCTGGGTTAAAAAGCTTGAAAATGCTGATCAAGCTGAGATTCTGCTAAGCATTTATGCGCCTTTGGATTAACCCTTCAGTGCTCCAGGGCATTGAACCCCATTTCAGTGTTGCAGGGGTCAGCTGGAGTTACCAAATGTAATCTATAAAAACAGAAATATTATTAAGATATTGAAACTCGGGTTCAGTGAATGGTTTTGCTGTGTTAGATTTTCCAAACACAGATAAACCTTTGACTGGGAATTTGAGATTTGGTGTTACTAAAATGTATCTTTTTTTTTTTTTATTTATTTAAAAGATTAAATGATCAGAAACCTGATCACTAAAATTTCACTTACGTTTAAACATGTTAATGTAATTTCAGCAATTTTTAATAAAGTAATCCCTGATGATGCTGCCATGAAGGTACTTGTTCAGACAATTTCTAATATATCTTTACTCTTATTTTTTTAAACTCTAGGTAGTTCTGCTACAATAATTTTTAATCTTCTGGATTCTGGGACGTTAGGATTGTGGATGTCTCATATATTTTAATCATGTATGTTTTGTTTCACTTCCGGTTCTGCCATGTTGGGGGCGGATCCGCTCAATTTTAATTATTGTACAGTCTATAAGTAAGAGCAATGTAGGGAGGCTGATCCATGCCCCTGTTGAAGACCGTTTAGTCGAAACGCGTAGGGTTAGCATTTTCAGCTTCCCACATTGCCATTTTATCTCAAAGTGATCACTTTTTTATCTATGTATGGTGTTTTACTTTAATAAAATCCCATTTGTTTGATTTACACCATGTGGAGCCCACCTTTTTCTTTTTCTCGCTGAACCATCACCCCCGGATCATCCCCCTTGGAAACTGGGAATTTGAGGGACAGTTGTTCAACTCCCACTTGTGTCTATCATCATCCATCTGGGCTCGCAGCCTACAAGACATCACTTGGTCTGGATACCACGGGAGATCCTCCCAATGCCTTTCTGATGCACTGCCATAGGTTATGTGCGTCCTACGATCCGCCCCCCTTTTTCTTTTTCACGCTGAACCATCACCCCCAGATAATCCCCCCTTGGAAACTGGGAATTTGAGGGACAGTCATTCAACTCCCGCTTGTGTCTATCATCATCCATCGGGGCTCGCGGCCTACAAAACATCACTTGGCTGGATACCATGGGAGATCCTCCCCATGCCTTTCTGACGCACTGCCATAGGGTATGTGCGTCCTACGGATCCGGTAAGGGTACCCTCTCATTTTTTATTGAATATCCATACGTCTCCTGATGTTCACTGGCATCTTCCAACTTGAAGAAATAGCCCTCTAATGCCCCATACACACAGTCGGACATTGATCGGACATTCCGACTACAAAATCCTAGGATTTTTTCCGACGGATGTTGGCTTAAACTTGTCTTGCATACACACGGTCACACAAAGTTGTCGTAAAATCCGATCATTCTGAACGCGGTGACGTAAAACACGTACGTCGGGACTATAAACGGGGCAGTAGCCAATAGCTTTCATCTCTTTATTTATTCTGAGCATGCATGGCACTTTGTGCGTCGGATTTGTGTACACACAATCGGATTTTGTTGTCGGAAATTTTATAGCCTGCTCTCAAACTTTGTGTGTCGGAAAATCCGATGGAAAATGTGTGATGGAACCTACACACGGTCGGAATTTCCGACAACAAGGTCCTATCACACATTTTCCGTCGGAAAATCCGACCGTGTGTACGGGGCATAACACTTTTCATATGGACCTTTTTTTCATTTTGCTTTTCCATATTTCACACAGGACATTTGATTATAATTTGATGTTCACAATTTTTCACATCTGCAAGGGTGTTCATTTTAGATTTATATGCTAATTATCACATGTTATATAATTTCAGCGCTGCACTTTTTGTTGTTATTTCTCATTGGACTTGGTTTGCATGTGTGCTAGCTGCTTTTGTTTTTTGTTTTTTACATTTTGGGTTTAGCGCAGCATTTTCACCTTCTATAAAAGTATTGGGACACCTGCCTTTACACGCACATAAACTTTAATGGCATTCCAGTCTTAGTCCGTGGAGGTTCAATATTGAGTTGGCCCACCCTTTCCAGCTATAACACCTTTAACTCTTCTGGGAAGGCTATCCACAAGGTTTAGGAGTGTGTCTATGGGAATGTCTGAACACTCTTCCAGAATGCTCTAATTCATCCCAAAGATTTTCTATCGGGCTGATGTCAGGACTCTGTGCAGGTCAGTCAAGATTAGGGATGAGTCGAACACCACCCGGTTCGGTTTACAGCAGAACATGTGAACAGGCCAAAAATTTGTATGAACATGTGAACACCATTAAAGTCTATGGGACACGAATGTGAAAAATCAAAAGTGCTAATTTTAAAGGCGTATATGCAAGTTATTGCCATAAAAAGTGTTTGGGGACCCGGATCCTGCCCAAGGGGACATGTATCAATGCAAATAAAGTTTTAAAACGGATGTTTTTTCGGGTGATTTTAATAATGCTTAAAGTGAAACAATAAAAATGAAATATTCCTTTAAATATCATGCTTGGGGGTGTCTATAGTATGCCTGTAAAGTGGCACAGTCTTCCTGTGTACCACATCAAAATGACATTTCTAAAGGAAAAAAAGTAATCTAAAACTGCTCGCGGCTGTAATGTATTGTCTGGTCCCGGCAATATAGATGAAAATCATTGAAAAAACTGCATGGGGCCCCCCCCAGTCCATTACCAGGCCCTTTGAGTCGGGTATGGATACTAAGGGGAACCCCGCACCCAAATTGAAAAAAAAATGGCGTGGGGGTCCCCCAGGCCCCCAGGCACTATATAATCTGAACAGCAGTATATATACTATGCTGCCTGCCGTATATACTCTGCAGAAAATTTGGCCTTAGGTGTTGGTGGTACCAGAACACTGTAAGCCCTCACAGTTACTCTTAGTGAGCGCAGGAATGGGCCCTGCTGTGAAATACTATATCAAAAATTGTAATTACATGCCCCTGTTAAACAGGGGCAGAACTATTGGGCCTTTGGTGGTGGTGTTGGTAAAAGAACACTGTGAGCCCTCACAGTTAATCTTGTTGGGTGCAGGAATGGGCCCTGCTGTGAAATATTATATCAAGATTTGGAATTACACACCCCTGTTAAACAGGGGCAGAAAAATTGGGCCTTTGGTGGTGGTGGTGTCACAACACTGTAAGCCCTCACAGTTATACTTGTTGGGCGCAGGAATGGGCCCTGCGTTGAAATATTATATAAAAAAATTTAATTACATGCCCCTGTTAAACAGGGGCAGAAAAATTGGGCCTTGGGTGGTGGTGCCACAACACTGTAACCCCTCACAGATACTCTTGTTGGGTGCAGGAATGAGCCCTGCATTGAAATATTATATCAAAAATTGTAATTACATGCCCCTGTTAAACAGGGGCGGAAAAATTGGGCCTTGGGTGGTGGTGGTGCCCTAAACCAAAAAAAGGTTGGAAGCTAGCATCATCAAGATTGAGGAGGAATAGGATAGTAAGCATAGGCAGTCTTGAAGGGATCCCACACCCATAGAAAATTCAATCAGTTACATCAGCATCAGGTGCTTGATAGCTGCTGATCCAAGACTGATTCATTTTTATGAATGTGAGCCTATCAACGGAGTCTGTGGACAGGCGCACGCTATGATCCGTTACAAACCTTCCAGCAGCATTGACTGTGCATTCAGAAAGAATGTTGGATGCAGGACAGGCCAGTAGCTCAGTTGCATATTGAGCAAGTTCTGGCCAGTGGTCCATCCTCAAGACCCAGTAACCCAGTGGATACTCTGTTGGAAAGGTCTCCAAGTCTGCTCTTGCTCCTAGATATTCCTGCACCATGTAATGCAGACGCTGGTGATGGTTGCTTGAACCGATCAGACCTTGGCACTGAGGACTGAAAAATTGTCTAAAGGCATCGGTCAGCCGGCCACCTTCCCCACCTCTCTACTTCTGACTAAACAAAGCCTCAGCACCAGGAAATTGTAACCTCCCAGGGTCTGGAAATGCATTGCAAAAACCTTTCTTCAAGACCTCCTAAAGATGTTTCATCCTCTGCTCCCTCTGCGAAGGCAGGATGAGTTCTGCAACCTTACCCTTGTAACATGGATCAAGAAGGGTTGCCAGCCAGTAATGATCTCTCTCTTTAATACCATGAATCCTAGGTTCCTTTCGCAGGCTTTGCAGAATCAGGGAGGCCATGCAGCGTAAGTTTGCAGAGGCATTCGCTTCTGAGTCCTCTGGGTCACTAAGGATCACATGATCCATAACAACCTCCTCCCAGCCACGTACAACTCCTTGGGTTTCTGGGGACTGAAAACCATCACTTGAAGACAGCCGCTGAGTTTTATCCTCCATGTCCATGCTGACACAATCCTCCCCCTCCTCCTCCTCTTCTGCCTGTGTGTTTGGCGGGCCCGCAGGAATGCTATCTGGATAAAGGGGGCCTTGAGAGGTGAGGAAGTCCTCCTCTTTCTCCCGCTGTTCTGCCTCAAGTGCCCTGTATATTATTCCACAAAGCGTGTGCTCCAACAGGAAGACTAGAGGGACAGTGTCACTGATACATGCATTGTTCCTGCTCACCACCCTTGTGGCCTCCTCAAATGGTGACAGGACAGTGCATGCATCCTTGATCAGTAGCCACTGGCGTGATGAAAAGAAGCCAGGCTCCCCTGACCCTGTCCTGGTGCCATACTCACACAGGTACTCATTGATTGATGGCCCTCTGCTTCATGTGCAGCCGCTGCAACATTGCCAACGTTGAGTTCCACCTGGTGGGTATGTCACAAATGAGGCAGTTGGTGGGCAGGTTGCATTCCCTTTGAATGTTGAGGCGGTTGGTGGGCAGGTTGCATTCTCTTTGAATTTCAGCCAGCCAAGCACTGGCATTGTATGACCAGCAGAAATGACCACAGACTTTTCTGGCCTGCCTCAGGAGACCCTGTAAGCCTGGGTACCTGCTCAAGAACCGCTGCACCACCAAATTTAGGACGTGTGCCAAACATGGAACATGGGTCAAATGTCCCTGTCGGAGGGCAGAGAGAAGGTTGGTGCCATTGTCACATACAACCATTCCTGGCTGAAGCTTACGTGGCGTCAACCACCTCTGAGCCTGCCCCTGCAGAGCTGACAGAATCTCTGCCCCTGTGTGGCTCCTGTCCCCTAGGCAGACCAACTCAAGCACCGCATGGTATCTTTTTGCCTGACTGCTTGTGTAGCCCCTTGAACGCTTACGGAGCACCGCTAGTTCAGAGGACAAATTTGCAGAAGAGGCCATAGAGGAAGAAGAAGAGGAGGGGGTGGAGGAGAGAGCTGTGGCAGAATTACCACTAGCATTTTGGAGGCGTGGTGGTGGAACAAGCTCCAACAATACTGAACCCTGTCCTGCATCCTTCCCAGCTGCCAGCAGAGTTACCCAGTGCACTGTGAAGGTAAGGTAACGTCCCTGCCCATGCCTGCTGGACCATGAGTCAGCGGTAATATGCACCTTACTGCTGAACGCCCTGTCCAATGAGGCCAAAACATTGCTTTCCACATGCCGGTAGAGGGCCAGAATGGGATTCCGTGAAAAGAAACAGTGTTTTGGAACCTGCCACTGAGGTACAGCACATTCCACAAATTCACAAAAGGGGGCAGAGTCTACCAGCTGAAAAGACAGCAGTTGCAGTGCTAGCAATTTGGCCAAGCTAGCATTCAGACGCTGAGCATGTGGATGGCTGGGACCGAATTTCTTTTTACGGTTCAGCAACTGAGGTAGGGAAATTTGCCCGCTAAAATCAGATGGTGGTGTACTGCTAGCAGATTGGCTGCAAGTATTTGGGACACCTATTGCTATACCTTGATTCCACTCAGTGCAGGTTTTTGAGAGGAATGGAGTAGGGTTGGAGATCCCAGATGAGGAGCAAGGAGAAGTCCGCCTTTTTCTTTGATGTGGGTCTTTCAAGTGCTGTTGCCACCGGATATTGTAATTATGAATGTATTTAACTTATATTTAATTTATATTTAATTTAATTATATTTAATTATTATATTTCATTTATATCTCATTTATTTATATTTAATGAATATATTTAATTTTGCTTTTATCTATGTAGGGTGGAACATATTATCTTCACTGAAATCTCTGGTAGACCAGACAATTCGGTGCCTAGGCTTGTGTATACAAAAAAATGGGATCCAAACCTCATTGTTTTACACATACTCACTTCAAAGGATCCCATGCTAGGATATGCAATGAAGGGAGGCCAACCCGTAATCAATACTTAACTTCCCGGGAAAATTCAAGTTAAGCTCCTGCTCAGAATAGTCACAAGGATTTGCATTAAAGGGGGCTGACTTATGCAAAATATAGGGATTGGAGATGTAGTCAGTCCTTAACCAAGAATAGGGAAGCTCACCAATCAGAGCCATGCTATGCCAACCAATGAGGCATCAGCATGTAATGATATACACAGACTAGATGGGAGGGAAACACACACTTTTATGGGAGAGCAACCATCAGAATGGAAGCTTGGTGCAAAGGGTAATTATGGGAAAGGTCTGCATTTTACTTGCAACTAAATATGTTTGCAGATTAATGTTTTCAGGAATATACTCTGTATTCCTTCATGTAATTCTCTTTTAACCTAATATTTTCTTCCTTGGTGTAGACTATAGATAGATGATTGTGTATTAGATAGACTTTCAACTACTCACCAATAAATGTTGTTATTGTGTTAAAGCTTTAACACATGGTCAAAGAACTCTCATTTAACCCAAATCATATCTGAGAGATATTAAATCTCAAATATAGTATATGAGAAAAAGACTGCATGGGAGGTCGTCATATGTCTGGTCAAACATGTGGTGCCCAAGCGGCTGCTGTTGTGGCGACGCTTGACCCGCTTCAGACATAGGTTGCAAACAGCAACGGTGCGATCTGCTGCACACGTGTCCAAAAAGGCCCACACCAAGGAACTTTTCAAAATCAGTGGTGAGTCAGCAGCGCCCTGCACCTGCGGAGCTCTACGGTGTGATGCGGTAGGGTGGCTGCCCTTAAGCTGCCCCCTAGAGGACATCCTTCCTCGTTGGAGTTGTGCCTCCTCCTCTATTTTATCAGGCACCCAAGTCGTCAGTGACCTCATCATCCCCTCCCTCCTTATCACTGGAGCAAACTTGGCAGTATGCTGCAGCTGGGGGAACATGACTGCCAGTTTCTTGTCCTTCTTGGGCACCCCCTCTCTCTAGGCTCACGTTACTCCCTTCCTCAACCTGGGAAGCAACATCGGAGCCTTCAAATCGCTGCACATCCTCCAGCAGCATGTACCCGACACTGTGGTCAAATAGTTCGGGGGACTCCTCCGTGAATGATGGTTTAGGCTACGGAAGGCGAGACTGTGGATAAGGAGCCGTTGGAATAGGCCGCTGCATAGGAAGGAAAAATACTCTGAGCCTGGGTGACAGAGGATGAGGAGGATGAGGATGGCTTTGTTATCCACTCCACCAACTCTTCTGCATGTTCTGGATCAATAACATGGCCAGCAACAGACAATAAGGACAAGTGTGCCCTACGGCCAACGGCAGAGGATGCACCATGTCCATGACCAGCACTGTTGACTGTAGACACAGAGCCTGCTTGCCCTCTTTTAGTGGCCTGTGAGCATCTGCCTGTCCTTGGAGGCCTTCTGGACATGATGTATATTTTGTTTTGCAACACCGCACTACACTGTATTGTATACTGTGTACACCACCAGAAAAGTAGTAGCAACTGCACTACGGCTGCACTGTATTGTAATTACAATTTTTGATCGAATATTTCACAGCAGGGGCCGTTCCTGCGCTCAACAAGAGTATCAGTGAGGCTTTACAGTGTTGTGCCACCACCACCCACCACCTAAGGCCCTATTTTTCTGCCCCTGTTTAACAGGGGCATGTAATTACAATTCTTGATATAATATTTCACAGCAGGGCCCGTTCCAGCGCCCACCAAGAGTAACTGTGAGGGCTTACAGTGTTCTTGTACCACAAACACCTAAGGCCCAATTTTCCGCAGAGTGTATAGGGCAGGTCGTATAGTATATACAGGCGGTCCCCTATTTTCAAACATCCGACTTACAAATGACTCCTACTTACATACGGAGGGAGACAACAGGAAGTGAAAGGAAATCTACCCCTAGGAAGGGAAATTCTCTCCTGTAAGAGTTAATATGGGAAAAAGGTGTCTCCACTGATGCTTTATCACCAATCCTTGTTTCCCTAATAACCCAAAATGTTCAAAATCCAATTGTCATTGGGACAGAAAGTGAGGTGAAATCGTCTGAACAGGGGCACAGACAGCAAAAAAATTTTACAGGGGTGATAACCCTGCCCCATATTATCCAAAAAGCTTAAAAATAGATTTTTGGGCTGGAGCTACACTTAAAAATGTACCTGTTCCAAATTACAAACAGATTTAACTTAACAACAAACCTACAGTCCCTATCTTGTTTGTAACCCGGGGACCGCCTGTATACTGCTGTTCAGATTGTATAGGGCCTGGGGGCCCCACACCTTTTGTTTTATTTGGGTGCAGGGTTCCCCTTAATATTCATACCAGACCCAAAGGGCTTGGTAATGGGCTGGGGGGAGGCAACGTTACATTACAGCCGAAAGCAATTTTAAATGACTTTTTTTCCTTTAGAAATGTGCAGGGACTGTTCTAAACACTGGAAAAATGCGCCACTTTACAGGCATATTATGGACACCCCCCAGGCACGATAGTTAAAGGAATATTACACTTTTATTGTTTCACTTTAAGCATTATTAAAATCACTGCTCCCAAAAAAACTTCCGTTTTTAAAACTTTTTTTTGCATTGATACATGTCCCCTGGGGCAAGACCCGGGTCCCCAAACACTTTTTATGACAATAACTTGCATATTAGCCTTTAAAATTAGCACTTTTGATTTTTCACATTTAAGTCCCATAGACTTTAATGGAGTTTGCACGTTCGCGCAAATTTTTTGTCTGTTCACATGTTCTGCCGCGAACCAAACTGGGGGGTGTTCGGCTCATCCCTAGTGGAGGGGGGATTATGGTTTGGGGTTGTTTTTAAGGGGTTGGGCTTGGCCCCTTGGTTCCAGTGAAGGAAATTCTTAAAGCGTCAGCATACCAATACATTTTGGACAATCTCATGCTCCCAATTTTTGTTTGAACAGTTTGGGGATAGTCCCTTCCTGTTCCAACATGACTGCGCACCACTGCGCAAACAAGGTCCATAAAGACATGGATGAGCGAGTTTTGGGTGGAGGAACTTGACTGGCCTGCACAGAGTCCTAACCTCAACCTGATAGAACACCTATAGAATGAATTATTGCCGAGGGGTTTCAGTAACCAAAACTGCAGTGTTTATCCTCATGACACATCACAGGAAGCACCTCTGTGGTGGTGGAGGACAGAATTCAAATTAGACTTGGGAAACTTAAGATTAATAAATCACCAGGACCAGATAGCTTGCACCCGAGGGTACTTAGGGAACTCAGTCAAGTAATTGCCAGACCATTGTTCCTAATTTTTACTGACAGTCTACTGACTGGAATGGTACCAGCTGATTGGAAAAAAGCCAATGTACCACCAATTTTTAAAAAGGGCCCAAAATGCATCCCTGGGAATCACAGACCAGTTAGCCTAACACCAATAGTATGTAAACTCTTGGAGAGGATGATAAGGGACTATATACAAGATTTTAGTAATGAGAACAGTATCATTAGCAGTAACCAGCATGGATTCATGAATAATCGTTCTTGCCAAACCAATCTATTAACCTTCTATGAGGAGGTGAGTTGCCATCTAGATAAAGGAAGGCCCATAGATGTGGTGTATCTGGATTTTGCAAAAGCATTTGACACAGTTCCCCATAAACATTTACTGTACAAAGTAAGGTCCATTAGCATGGACCGTAGGGTGAGTACATGGATTGAAAACTGGCTACAAGGACGAATTCAGAGGGTGGTGATAAATGGGGAGCACTTGGAATGGTCAGGGGTGGGTAGTTGGATCCCCCAGGGTTCTGTGCTGAGACCAATCCTGTTTAATTTGTTCATAAACAACCTGGAAGATGGGGTAAACAGTTAAAGCTCTGTATTAGTGGACGGTACTAAGCTAAGCAGGGCAATAATTTCTCCACAGGATATGGAAACCTTGCAAAAAGATATGAACAAATTAATGGGGTGTGTAACAACATGGCAAATGAGGTTCAAAGTAGAAAAATGAAAAATAATGCATTTGGGCGGCAAAAATATGAATGCAACCCAACCTCTGGGGGAATCTAGGATGGAAAAGGACCTGGGGGTCCTAGTAGATGATAGGCTCAGCAATGGGATCAAAGCCAAGCTGCTGCTAACAAAGCAAACAGAATATTGGCATGCATTAAAAAGGGGATTAATTCCAGAGATAAAAACGATAATTCTCTCGCTCTACAACACTCTGGTCCGGCCGCACCTAGAGTATGCTGTCCAGTTCTGGGCACCAGTCCTCAGGAAGGATGTACTGGAAATGGAGCGAGTACAAAGAAGGACAACAAAGCTAATAAAGGGTCTGGAGGATATTAGTTATGAGGAAAGGTTGCGAGCACTGAACTTATTCTCTCTGGAGAAGAGACACTTGAGAGGGGATATGATTTCAATATACAAATACCATACTGGTGACCCCACAATAGGAATAAAACTTTTTTGCGGAAGGGAGTTTAACAAGACTCGTGGCCACTCATTAAAGTTAGAAAAAAAGAGGTTTAACCTTAAACTACGTAGAGGGTTCTTTACTGTAAGAGCGGCAAGGATGTGGAATTCTCTTCCACAGGCGGTGGTCCCAGCGGGGGGCATCGATAGTTTCAAGAAACTATTAGATAAGCACCTGAACGACCGCCATTAAAGTTTGTGTGTGTAAAGGCAGGCATCCCAATACTTTTGGTAATATAGTGTAACTTGATCATGCTCCACTCCTGTCCCTGTGTTCCTGTGTTGTCACCCTGTCACATAGCATCTGGTGGCCTTTTTATGTAGACATGTTTCACTGTTGTCTCCATAAGAAAAACGGCCCTGAAAACTACCATGGAGTGCATGCAAGCATAAAGTGGCTGCAAAGTGGCTCAAGGAGATCAGCAGCATTGGGGTGTAACAAGAGATAAATAAGATAAAAACAAGTAATAAAAGATAAATTGCAATTGCTTATAACAAGTGGTGCAATGCAATGAATGGAAGAAGCAACTTTATTTCAAGTACACACACATGTATTCTGATTATACATTGCTTCTGTCACTGGATTGAACAACCCGATCTGTCAAATTTGGCATCTCATCACCATGTATCTTTTGTAGAATAGGCTTCTGCCGCTAAGACTGTATTGTGGCAAGCAGTCTAATCTGCAAATATCCATATATACAGGTATGAGCATTTGAGATGGCAATTAAAGTGACTTATTATATTGAAGTGGAGCAATGGGAAAACAAAAGTGTTCCATATCAACTAATCAGATCATGTGTTTGTTAGAAGTTAAATTTTATTTTCTTTAGGTTTATAGAATACTGTTGTTGAAAATCGTTTTACCCATTATTTAAAGAATATATTAAATTACACTAAGGCCATGATACTATAGTGGTTTTTATCACTTTAATGAGTGTATTTGGCCTTCATACCTGCACCCTCCTGTCTCTATTGATTGAAGTGATGCAGTGTGGGATGTAATGGTTGATAGTGTTGCCTCTCAGACTCTCCCAGAATTTAGTGAAGGTCACTCCTCGGGAGATAGGATGGTATAAAGTAAAAGTCAAAATGACTTTTGCTCCAGTGGTCTGGAACATGTTGGATCGTTGACCGGTATTGCATACTGTTAATGATATATAAAGGATGTAAAGTCACCACAAGGAGCAGATTATGGGAAGGTTATAAAGGTGCTGTTCTGTCATTAAACTTTCCATTACTGATTAGACAGAAAAAGAAGTTTACTGGGTGAATATGCTAAGTCATTTAGTACAAAATGTACATTACTCAACGGATTTCACTTTCTAATTTGCCTAAAGTTTTAGTAAAGCCTAACACTAACTAGTCTTTAAAAAGTTCCCTCCCCCTCCTCCTACCTATCCTGGATACCCTGTATAAAAAATAAGTATTCTTACTGGTTTTAATCTAGTCCGGTTCAGTCACATGATTCTGCAGTTCCGGCACCACTGTGTAAGGGAGCGCTCGACAACAGCAGTGAATTCCTGGAGCTGTTTAGAGCGGATTAAAAATAGGTAAGTACACAGTTGTTTTTTATGCAAGCTATGCAGGATATGTAGGGTTTTTTTTTTTTTTTTTGGTTTGGGGTCGGGGTCATTTTTAAGTATAGTTAGAGTTAGACTTTTCTTCCACTTTAAACAAAAAAAAGATATTTGATGACTAAATACCTTAATATTGTGAACTATTTCCATATATCACTCCATTTCTCTTGCCTTTTTTTTTACTTTTTTTCTCCCCTTTATTATCTCCCTCTTTTCCTCTCCTGTTCCCATTTCATGTCTTTCTTCTTACTCTATTCGTTTCTCTTTCACACTTCTTTTCCCCCACTGTATACTCTTTTTCTGTCCTTTCCTCTCCCACCCTGCTCCTCTCTTCTCTCCTCTTTTTACCTCTCCAATTTTATCATCTTCTTCTCCTTTCCTTCTCCCTTCCCTTCTCCCTTCCCTCTCCCCCTCATTCTGATCTTCTCCACTCTCCCTCTCGCCCCCATCTTTCCTTTTTTCTCCTCATTTGTCTCCTCTACTCTTACCTCTATGCCCACTCCTTTTCTCTCCTCTCATCTTCTTTCCCCTACCTCCCTTCCTCTTTTCTTTTCTCACTTAAAATTTCACTTTTATTTTTTATTTTTTAAAAGTGTAAAGTGTCCTGCATTCCACTGAACCCTTCACCATCACTTCTCTAAATTAAAGGAAACGTATTGAGAAAATATTGAGGGCATCCTTATAGATCACTTTTTGAAAATGCTAGTTGTCTAGCTGTTTCTGGCTTTAAAGAAAAGTCACCAATCTGAAAAGGTATGCAGCCAGTGTCATAGTGCATAATTGACCCAGGTCAGTGACTTGGACAATAACCTAAGGTAATTGAATAAACAGGACAAGTGGTATGTTTTAAAAAGAGGCCTTATTTCCCTATTGGGGACCCTTAAAATGATTTAATTGCTACTAATCGTCCTAACATTGTGGTCCTGGGTCTTGTTGGGTGTTGGAAGTAGGTTTTTATAGGATTGCCACTTACCCTTTTACTTTTCTTTTTGCAGAAGCCCATGACTGGTAACATTTGGGACAATATTCTATTAAAAAATGTAATGTACTTTTTTAGAGGAGGATACACTGTTGCATTTTCCTGCCAAGATTCTAGACTACCCTCTCTAATTATCACACTTGCATGAAAAACTTTGCTATAAAGTTCTTATGTGTCATTTTTAGAAATACATTTTATCCACTATAAAGTAACTTGGAGAGCATCACCATTTATATTAAACCGTTCTGTTTAATTTGCTGGTTTGATTACACTATATAAAATGAAACGCAGTAATAACTCAATTTTGTACAGAAATCAATAAATCATGATTTATGTTCAATAATATAAAATAAAGGATTTAGTGATTTAAAGAGTAAAAACATGATAGTATTGGATAATAGATTTAAGGAGCATTAGACTGGGGTCTGAAGGTCTTATTATTTTAATTCTGCTTCACTAACATTACTACTGTCATTGCTATTTCCACTATTACTAAAATGTATTTTCTTGGGATAGTGGGACTCAGAATAGGAGTGTGAAATTGGTGGTTCTGAGTACTAAGTTCTGAACTTTTTTCTGAATCTCTGCCCTAGGGTTGCCCACTGTGGGTGTGGTTCGCTTGTTGTAGGTATGGTTTTAAAAGTTTGCTTGGGCATCACTGTCTTTAGTGCTTGCACACTAAAAGACACAATTTGGTCAGCAGTACTAGAAAGTATACATATTACGGTGTGCTAACAAGGGCATAAAACAAATTAACATTAAAATTGATATTAATATAACGCAAAAACATGAAAAAAAAAGAAACCTGTAAATATACTAAACGAAAATAATCTACCTAAGACAATACACTTTTCACAAAGTATGTGCAACAAACACAAATATCACAATCAGACATAATAAAATTGCAGGTCTGCCTTAAAAACGGACCACTTGCAGTTGCAGATATACATAGAATGCAACAATGCTGTTTACATTTATATAGAATTACACAAAGCCACCAATGTACATTATGTGTTGACTGACAGATTTGCCAGAATGTGTTTGCAAAATCGGGGAAAAACTTGACCAAAAAAAAAAAAATTAGGGAATTAAAATGGATGACTGATGATACAGTGATCATTATTGTACACAAGAGAAGAACGTATAAAAAAAAAAAAAAAAAGAGTGCGTGCGTGCGTGCAGTGAGTGCTCGAGGGGCAGAGCAGAGAGCTAGTGACTGGCAGTCTTTGGCTCCTTGCTCGCTGAAGACTGAGAACCTTGCAATAAGCGGTTTTTGAGTGCTCAATTCTCGGTCTTATGCTGGTAACACACAATCGCACATTCCGACAACAAAATCCCTGGGATTTTTTCCGACGGATGTTGGCTCAAACTTGTCTTGCATACATACGGTCACACAATGTTGTCGGAAATTCCGAATGTCAAGAAAGCGGTGACGTACAACGAGTATGACAGCACTAGAAAGAGGAAGTTCAATAGCCAGTGCGCCACCCTTTGGGCTCCTTCTGCTAAGCTCGTATTAGCAGAAGTTTGGTGAGAGACGATTCACTCTTTTCAGCCTCGTGCTTTTCCGATCGTTACTGCTCTTCAGTTTGTGCTTGTTCGTATTTATATTACATATTTGATTTACAGTGCGTTCTTGTCTGCTCGTTTCTGATTTTCAGCTCCGGCCTTTCTGTTTTTCAGTGCTTTCTGTTAGTTCGTTCTGACCAGCCAACCGTTTTGAAGCCATGAGGACCCTCACCCCGGACCAGAGGGTTTATAACTAAAAATTTTTTTTACTTAAACTGAAATAATATTTCCTTTGATTTACTGCTTGTGTTTCTTTTAGCTGTCTCCTAGGTTCTCCAATGGGATTTTCTTTTTGGCCATTTTCTTCAATAGTGCAAACGTAATTTATTTGATACATGAGGAGACAATCTCTTCTTCAGCGAACTATTATTATGTTGTGGGTCTGCTACACACACCTTGTTTTTGTTGTTAATGTATGTAATGCATTACTGAGAAAAATATTCATCATTTTCAGCACCATGAATGAATTTTGGTGAGTCACAAAAATGGCGTAATTGTAGCAAATTATAAAGCATTGTGGGAGTTATTTACTAAAGGAAAATCCACTTTGTACTCCAAGTGCACTGCAAAAGTGCACATGAAACTGCACTGAAAGTGCACTTGTAGTGCAAAGTGGATTTGCCTTTATTAAATAACCCCTATTTCAGTGTAAACACCAACTTAGTCCAAAAAATGATAGTGAGCATTGAAAGAAGAAGCCACACATTGTTGAGTAGAATACTTTTTACTCTGTGCACATTCACATGTGCGTTAGAAGGGTTTTTGAACAAACCAACTTATTTTTGGAATAACATATTTGCGTTTGACAGTACAAAATAGCCTTTTTTTGTGGTAAACAGGCATGTTTAAAAGCATAAAACAATACACAACTCAGGAACTTACAAAGTTCAAGTTTGATAAATTGAAGGCAATAACAGACATTAGTATGTCCAAACTGTGTTGATATTGCCTTCATCAGATAGGGTGATGTCACCCCTGTGAAAGCCAAATTTTGAAGATGCACACAAATTGACAGTCAAAATGGGGATTTCCCTCCTGATCCCATGCCTAAGGTCAACATGTGCTAGCTCCCATCATGGGGGATCAATGGACATGTTTCGGGGGTGCAACCCCTTCCTGGCAACTACTTTAGTTGCCAGGAAGGGGTTGCACCCCCAAAACGCGTACATTGATATTGTCAGGGAGCCGCCGGCGCCAGACCTGGGCGTTTGCATGCGCCTATGCGCCGGCGCGCTCCTGTGCAAGCTCCTCAGCAGAATCCTGATGTTCCCAGGCGTCAGCGCGGCGCTCGGGCGTGCGCGGGTACGCGGCGCTTGTGCGCACGCGCGAATGCGCGTTCGCGCGTACGGGCACGCGCGCGTTCGCGTTAGCGCCGTTTTGGCGCCAAAGGACGCATAAAGGTCCCCCTGTGCCTCTGGCACATTGCTGCTTCGTCTCAGCTCTGTGATCTCTGTAACCTGCATCTGATTGACTGATTGTTCCTGATTGACCCGGCTTGTCTGACCATCCGTCTTGCTCCAATCCGACCCGGCTTGCCTGACTATCCTACTGCTCCTGCCTGATACCGTTGCCGATCTCTGCCTGCCTACTGACTCTGCCTCTGCCTGCCGTTATTGCCTGTGTTTATCTACCTGCTGACCCGGACTGTTTGACCTTGCTTCTGCCTGCTGTTCTTCCTTGCTGTTGCACCTTCAGCTTCAGCTCCAGTACTTCCTGCATCTCCAGCATCCAGCCTACTGTCTTCAAGTCTTCACAAGATCTGCAGTCCAGCCATCCCGGTGGGATCTCTCCCTCATCTCAGCATCAGAGACTTACCTCAAACAGGCACTCCTACCCCACTGTGCTCCGGAGACCACTGTTCCCATTCCAGTGGCTCCTGAACCAGCGCTGTATGAGAGGTCTTCTCCTACAAGTCGGGCTCTACTACCAGGTACCTAACAGATATCCCGTGATGGCAGATAGCACATGTTGACACTCTATGTGCATCTTCAAAATTTGTCTTTCAATAGACTTCAAAAAAGTTAACAAAAGATTTAAAATATCAACAAATGTAAACATTTTGTTGTGTTTTAGATTCTGTCTAAAACATCAATGATGTTTTTGAGTCTTTTTTCCACATCATTGATGTCTTCCTTGATCTTCTGTTAATCACGATTGCAGACCATGATCTCCCCGATGAGGACCTGTGTACTTGCACTTGAGAAATGTGTTTCTTCTTCCACAACATCAACATCACCTAAAATTTAAAAAAAAACACACCATGTATTATAAATATACAGGCATCCATCTATTACCTGAAGCTGTGGTCTCAGACACTCACCTGTTGTGGTCACTATTTCACCCACTTCATAAACCTTTCCTTCCTCCTTGTGGTGTGGGGATTTCCTTTTCTTTAGGCGGTTGGGGGTCCCTGGTGTCCTCTGATGTCCAGAGTCTTTTCTCCCCATGTGAATAAAAAAAAGATATACTTAGGACACAGATATTGGAGGGCAGAAATAGGAATCTGAAACATTGCTTGGAAGTGTCGTACAATTGTCTGTTTTGGAAGAGTTGCAAGCTGAAGACATGATTTTTTTCCCTTTTTAAAGCTGGAATATTTACCTTTTTTGGTCAAATTTCACACATGGAGACACCCCTAGTATCTACTGCAGCACCTGTGTGGGACACCCTTAAAAGTTTGTTCTGGTGTCCCACACTAGTGCTCCTGCGTCCAGATGTGTAAAAAGCTGCTGAGTGTCCTCTCCTTACACTGAATCACGTTTGCATTTCATTCTAGTTACAAACCCATGTAGACAACAATGTAATAAACTTCTTGGAATACAAATAGGGCTGAACAAATGTAGTTAACCTGCATCTGCCAAAAACATCGTATTAGTGAGCGAACGAAAGATGTTTACTACGAATGATTACTGTGCCCACCAACCTGAAAGTTGCCATTTTAAACTGTACGACATTATAACTGCCTCTCGAGCAGTTATACTGTCGTAGGCAACAGATGCAGGCTGTGGTATGACCACAGCCTGGGGGCAGATATGTCATCTGCTGCTGTTCCTGATCTCTTGTAGTCTGAGACTGGATTGTGCTCACTATTATATGGACTCCTCATGCTACCAATTTTGGCTGTAAAATGGTTGATTTGTGCCCTGGGGTACAAAGGCTTCGCCAATTTCACCAGTTTCTCCAGCGTTGCCTTCCTCTTTATTTGATTATGACCCATAATAAATGACTATTTATTTTTGACAAATATTTGGCTATGTGTTTTAGTTCAAAAAGGACAGTTTGTTTGTGAGTATGCAGGTACATTTCAAAAAGACAATCTGAAATTAACAAGGGACACCACCAACCAACCTCCTTGAGGTTAAAAAATAAAATATAATAATGGTATTGTGGTAACTTGACACAAAACTAAATAAAAAATTATGGAGATCACTATAAAAAAATAGGAGACCTGGATAAAAAACAAACACTATAACCAAAAATTCTAAACATTATTATGGAGATCTGACAAAAAAAAATAAAAATATTCATGAGATCACGAGAAATAATAAAGAAATCAGTTTGTGAGAACTCTGTGTGAATATGAGCAGCAAAACAACTTCATCATTCTAGCATTCTAAAGAAGAAGAAAATGCACTGCATTAAAAGATTTAAAAATTTGCAGCGTGACGAATGTGCTATCTCCATTCCGAACGCTAGTTTTATTATACCGAGCGCTTCTGTCTCATAATTGATTCAGAGCATGCGTAGAACTTTGTGCTTCGGAATTCTGTACACACGATTGGAATTTACGATAACGGATTTTGTTGTCAGGAAACTTGAGATCCAGATCTCAAATTTTGTGTGTCGGAAATTCTGATGGAAAATGTCCGATGGAGCCTACACACGGTCGGAATTTCCGACAAAGAGCTCGCATCGAACGTTTTCCGTCGGAAAATCCGACCGTGTGTACGCGGCATTAGAGTTGGCGGGGGACAGATGCAGCATCGGATTGATGCTGCATCCAACTAGAAGAGTATATAGGTTTGTTTTTTAAAACCCCATACTTCTCTTTTAAAGTTCTTTAACAAAAGAACATACATTCCGCATTAATACTTATGCTACCAAAATTAGACCCCTTTCACACTGGAAAAGGCACCTGGAAAAATAGCACCTGTCAAGCGCATGAAAAACACCTCCCCTGCAGTCCCAGTGGGAAAGCCAGAGTGCTTTCACACTGGGGCAATGCGCTGGCAGGATGCTAAAAAAAAGTCCTGCGAGCAGCATTTTTGGAGCGGTGAAGGAGCAGTATATACACTGCTCCTCCACCGCTCCTGCCCATTGAAATGAATGGGCACCACTGCCGAAGCGTATGTAAAGTGCTTCAGCAGCGGCGCTACACAGGCGCATTTAACCCCTTATTCGGCTGCTAGCGGAGGTTAAAAGCGCCCCACTAGAGGCCGAATAGCGGTAAATTGCCGCTAAAACTAGCAGCATTTTACCGTCAACGCCCGATCCAGTGTGAAAGCAGCCTTATGCTGCATACACACCATCGGATTTTCCAACAACAAATGGGCGCTTGTTGTTGGAAATTCTGACCGTGTGTAGGCTCCATCTGACACTTTTTGTCGGAATTTCTGACAACAAAAATTTGAGAGCTGGATCTCAAATTTTCCGACAACAAAATCCGTTGTCGGAAATTCTGAGCGTGTTTACACAATTCCGACGCACAAAATTCCACACATGCTCTGTATCAAGTATGAGACGGAAGCGATCGGTCTGGTAAAACTAGCGTTCGTAATGGAGATAGCACATTTGTCACGCTGCAAATTTTGAAATCTTTCAATGCAGCGCATTCTCTTCTTCTTTATAATGCTTGAATAATGAAGTTGTTTAGCAGCTGATATTCACACAGAGTTCTGACAAACTGATTTCTTTCTTATTTCTTGTGATCTCATGAATACATTTTTTTTTCACCATATCTCCAGAATAATGTTTTTAATTTTTGTTTATAGTAATCTCCTTTTTTTTTAAAATCAAGATCTCCTGTTTTTTATTTTTTTTCTAGTGATCTCCATAATATTTTAGTTTTCCTTTTGTGTCAAGTAACCACAACACCATTATTATCTAGTATTTTTTAACCTCAAGGAGATTGGTTGGTGTTGGTGTCACTTGTTAATTTTACATTGTCTTTTTGAAATGTACCTGCCTTCTCACAAACTTTCTTTTTTTATTATAACACATAGCCAATGATTTAATAAAAAATATATACATTTATTAGGGGTCATAACAAAATAAATAAAGAGGAAGGCAACGCTGGATAAACTGGTGAAATTAGCGAAGCCTTTGTACCCCAGGGCACACATCAACTATTTGACAGGCAAAATTGGGAGCCTGAGGAGTCCATTTAATAGGGAGAACAATCTGGTCCAGGACTCCGAGAGATCAGGAACAGCAGCAGACATATACATGACATATATGTCCCCAGGCTGTGGTCTTACAACAGACTGCGTCTTTTGCCAGACCAGACTGAACCCAGGCCATCACTCTCTTGTCTTCCTTACACGCTTACTTCCACGCTTGCTTCCAGGCTGTGGCTCTGGTGTTGGAGTTGTGGCAGGAGGTGGAGGTGGTGGAGGAGGAGGAGGATAGTCCAACTCACAGAGGTGGGATTTGCTTTTGATTTCGCCCCTCAACCCCTTATTTAGGGCCATATATATATCACTTCCTCACAAAAAAGGTGTTGGCCCACCTCCATTTCCTGCATTTTGTTGGCAGCCATGCAGGCATAGGCCTCAAGAAGACTGGTGGGGGTTCTGAGGGCTGCAGAAGCCTGCCGAATTAACCCAAGTGCTAACTCCTCCACGCTCTTCCCATTCCTGGGCCTTTTTTGTTGAAGGCAGAGGGGAGGGACCTGGGATTTGGTCAGGCTACTGGGCCCGGCCACCTCCTGGCTGCCACTTACCCCGCCACCTCCTGGCTGCCACTTACCCCGCCACCTCCTGGCTGCCACTTACCCCTGCCACCTCCTGGCTGCCACTTTCCCCTGCCACCTCCTTGCTGCCACTTTCTACAGCCTCCTCCTGGTTGAGGATTTCCTGTGTATGAAAAAGGGACATAGTTTTAGTTTATTGATCATCAATCACACACAATTTTGAGAAATATGTTGAACAATACTATACCTGACTCAAGCTTGGGTCCTCCATCTTCTTCCTGGGTGGAAGGCCCAGGTTGGATGTTGGAAGCTTCAGCTGGGGTGGACGGAAGTGTGGAAGGAAGGGTTAAGAGTGATGGCCTGATTTCAGTCTGGTCTGACAGAAATCGCAGTCTGTCGTAGTACCACAGCCTGGGTACATAAACGCCATCTGCTGCTGCTCCTGATCTCTGGGAATCCTGGACCCTCTTGTGCTCCCTATTATACGTGCTTCTCAGGCCACCAATTTTGCACTTCAAATAGTTGATTTCTGCCGTGGGGATCTGCGGCTTCACAAATTCCAGCAATTTATCCAGTGCTGCCTTCCTCTTTAGTTGATTTGTATAAAAGGGGTGTTTTGTCTGCCACAGACAGGGCAGCTCTCTGTACAAATCAATAAATTGGGGGAGGAAATCATGATTGTTGAACCGATCCATTTTCTCTGCAAGACACAACACAAGACAAACCCTAATGTCAGGCTAAACTCGCATAATTTTGTCCCAATATAGACCTCAATCTCTAAGCAGTATAGGCCACTGATGCCCCAAGTTAAAATTGTACCTTCGTTAGAACTTTTGGCGCTACCGATACTCCGTCCTCCACTAACAGATCGTACGTACGACGCACGCGTGTTACGCTTTATATACTATGCGCATGCGTGAAACTCCACCCGCCCCTGACCTTCTTTATAGTATATTCCCTGACCCTTGTCTTTCGGTGCAGTGGGAGAGCACATGGCAGAGAGACAAGAGGTACATGAAGACAGCAGCAACGTCGAAAGCCCGTAGCCACGAACGTCCTGATCCCGGAGGAGATTTAAGGCCTCTAATATGTCCTTTGTAGAGATGGTGGAAATGGTGGACATCTTGAAGAGGGCCAAGTATGATGGGAATTATAGACCTTACCCAAACCCAAATGTGAGAAAGGCCAAGATCATGACTAAAGTTGTGAAAAGTCTGCAGAAGAATTTTGAGGTACGGCGATCCAAGGATCAACTGAAGAAACGATGGTCAGACCTCAAATTGAGGGAGCAGGATCAGTACAAAAGAATCAAGAGAGTGCTGCAAAAAAGCAAGTATTTTGTCGTGTGTTCCTATTCTTCTTATTACGTTCGTGTTGCTCCATGTGCTTTTCTTTACTGTTGTACAGTTTCAAATGGCAAGTTTCAGGTCCGTGGGCACAGTAATTGTTCGTAGTAAACATTGTTCGTTCGCCCACTAATACAATGTTTTTGGCAGGTGCAGGTTAACTACATTTGTTCAGGCATATTTGTATTAAAATTAGTTTAGTACATTGTTGTCTAGATGGGTTTGTAACTAGAATGAAATGCAAACTTGATTCAGTGTAAGGAGAGGACACTCAGCAGCTATTTACACATCTGGACGCAGGAGCACTAGTGTGGGACACCAGAACAAACTTTTTAGGGTGTCCCACACAGGTGTCTCCATGTGTGAAACTTTACCCAAAAAGGTAAGTATTCAGCTTGAAGAAAGGGAAAAAATCATGTCTTCAGCTTGGAACTCTGCCAAAACAGACAATTGTACGACACTTCCAAGCAATGTTTCATATTCCTATTTCTTGCCTCACATATCTGTGTGCTAAGTATACCTTTATTTTATTTACATAGGGGAGAAAAGAATCGGGACGTCAGAGGACACCAGGGACCCCCAACCTCCTAAACAAGGGGAAGTCACCACACCACAACCTCAGGATGTGGAGGAAGGAGAGGTTTATGAAGTGAGTGAAATAGTGACCGCAACAGGTGAGTGTCTGAGACCACAGCTTCAGGTAATAGATGTATGCCTGTGTATGCATATTTATAATACATGGTGTGTTGTTTTCTTTTAGGTGATGTGGATGGTGTGGAAGAAGAATCTAATTTCACAAGTGCAAGTGCACACGTCCTCATTGGGGAGATCATGGTGTGCAATCGGGATTTACAGAAGATCAAGGAAGACATCATTGATGTTGAAAAAAGACTCAAAAACATAATTGATGTTTTAGGCAGAATATAAAACACACCTTTTAGAATATTTTTATTAGAACTTTTCTAAAAAATGTTGAAAGCCAAATTTTGAAGATGCACACAGTGGGGGTTATTTACTAAAGGCAAATCCACTTTGCACTGCAAGTGCACTTGAAAGTGCAATTAAAGTGCACATGGAAGTAAAGTCACTGTAGATCCGAGGGGGACATACAAGGAATATAAATAGAAAATAAAACAGCATTTTAGCTTGCACGTGATTGGATGATAAAATCAGCAGAGCTTCCACTCATTTCAGATCTACCCCTTAGATTTAGAGCTACTGCACTTTCAAGTGCACTTTCAGTGCACTTGAAAGTGCACTTGCAGTGCAAAGTGGATTTGCCTTTCATAAATAACCCCCAGTGTGTCAACATGTGCTATCCGCCACCACAGGATAT